>NC_081824.1:276992455-277308288 GCF_030867095.1 Alligator mississippiensis | reverse complement strand
AGACTAATCCACCAGTATAATTTAAAACAAAATACCTATGCCTTCTGGTAAATGCCCAAAATCTTTCTGGGCTTAACATAAAATAGGGAACCCCTGTTTGCACAAGGGCTTTCTTTTTGCTCAAAGCAGCTTTCTCCCATACCCAGACCTGCAGAGATACTTATCCAGTTCCACTGCAACTTCAGGAGCCCTGCTACTCTGCTGCCAGAAGCTACTGTTTTCCTGGCTCCCAGGGCTGGATTGCCTGCCCAGCTGAAGCCCTGGTTTAAACAGCTGCAATCCGGCCCTTTGCTGGTCAAGTGACTCTCCAGGTATCCCCCTCGCCACCTGCAAGCTGCCTCTCTGGTGCCTTGCTACACAGGCAAGAAATCTGCTAAAATAGTGGGGAAAGCCAACTCTAGCAATTTGATGACACCAGATGATTAACCTACATTGAATGTTATTAGTAGATGTTAAGAGTTATGAACCAAAAAGATGACAAAGCCAGAAGAGAAATACAGAGCACCCGAACAAGCGACTAACATAAAAGGAATGGGGGTGAGGAGGGGAATGCATCTCGGTTACAGAACATACAAAGTTAGCCAACTAAGTCGGGGGGTGGAGGAGGGAGTGGGGGAAAGGGAAGGAGGGGTGTTGCGATGCTGAGAGATAAAGAAGATAGATGCACACAAACCTGTACAATAGTCTGCAATGATGGAGGGGGTAGGTGGGAGAAAGTTTCTCAGTCTATATAGAGTCTTATTATGGGGGTCCTCTTCGGGAGGAGTGGAGTAGTTCCTCCATTTAAGGTTCCTCTCGGAGTCCATTGGGTGCAGAGGGGTGTTCAAGCAGTCCCCTCTGGGTCCAGTGGTGGTCAGTCTGACAGAGTTGGTGTACTGGTGGTGGCCTGTGATGTGTTCAGTGTGGATGTCGTGGGACCAACGGATGGTGTCAGACACCATGAGGCAGCGCTTCAGCTTGACGTAGAGGCAGGAGATGCAACAGGCACTCAGGATGCTCTCGTTGCTGGGGTCCCAGGCTCCCAGTGTTCCCACGCGTGTCAACCATTGTGTCATAGCCGTGGCCCCTCAGGGTGTCGGCCAGCGGGGCGTACTTCTCCCGCTCGCAAGCCCAGGTGTTGGTGGAGGCTTGGTGCCAATTCTCGAAGGGGATGGTGATGTCCACAATCACAATCTTCTTGGCCTCCTCATTCATGATAATGATGTCAGGGCACATCTGACTCTTGCAACCCGGGACAGCACGGTTCACAGAGATGTCCCCCACTGGGGTCGGGATGGCCCTCACCAGGCGGTCCTGGATGGCATTGTGGCAGAGCTGCCAGGCTCTGGCATGTGGCCTGCATCTGCACAGCACATTGGGGAGGGTCTGTGCCATGTAGCTTAACCCAGCTACATGGCAGAGGTAACCACAGGTAACTTAACCCAGCTATAAGGTAAAACAGCCTTAGTGGATAAGAGAATCTGGCCCTGGTGGTTTCAGAAGCCAGCTCATGAAATCCCTTCTGATGTCACATGCCTTTGTGTTTAGGACCATCCAGCTCCATCAACTGGATGATAAATTTTCTTGTGATCAGGGGTTATGCAGTGAATTTTTACGGCTTGCGGTTCAAGTCTTATTTTGCTGCTTTAACATTTCAGTAAAGTTGTGTCAAGTTTGTAATGCAACTTCCAAAAGGCTTGATAAAGGGGTATCACATTTGGCCTACTCTAAAGGTATTACAATGATTGCCCCAATTTCTGAGGCTCTAGGAAAACACCTCCGGCTATGCCACCTCTGTACTCAAAGCTCCCCTGTCAGCAACTACAGCTTTTGCTTCTTTGCCAGGTTTTTCAGCGTGTGAAACTCTGAATTCCATTGGGCTGTCACTTGCTATTTTAATTTGTGCAGCAGCAGATTGTTTTCCTCCTACAGTTTTGTACCAATTTTACAGGTCATTAATGGTTGACTAAAATTGGTGCAGTTCATCTCTGCCAGCTGATGTTTAATAATAACTGTCATTCCTAGCAAGACCGTGCATCAGCAGGTTCTGACAGTATGTAAAACAGCACATGTGTGAAGTGGCTGTGTTGCACTCCTCTGACAAGTTGTTTAATTGATATGATAAAAATCAAAGGGGGAGTGGGTGAACTTTGAGAACAAGCTAATCTCTGTATTTCTGGGGTTGATGATACTGTGCTGGCTGCTTTTATGTCCAGTTGTCTGACTTGTATGTGAAACATCTTGTTTCAGGAGTAGAACAGGGAATTTGGTGGGGGGTGGGAAACAGCCTGGTTTCTTATGTCAGTTCTAGAGTGACCTACTTTACAACTTTTATTGGGTTAAGAGACTGGTTAAAACAAGTCTTTTATTTGAGCTGGAAAAGTAGTATTTTCTAGCATTTAGGGAAGGGGCCTGGGTGCAACATCATTTATGATTCAATCTGTGACCTTGGATGAGCTACATAAGCCCACTGTTTCTGTTTACCCATCTGTAAAATAAGAAAATACATCAAGGGTTGTTGTAAAGCTTGCTTGCCTGCAAAGAGTTGGATAAAAGGAATCCATAGAACTTCTAAGAGTTATCGTTTCCTTTTTATAAGTACCAGATTCAGTGGCTGGGCTTTCTCTTCCCTCTTCTTCTAGTATAACAATGTTTAGTGCCTGACAGTTCTCCTTTGCTACTTATAAGCTTATTGAAGACATGAAAAAAAGAAAAGTATAACAAAATCACAAAAACACATCAAAAAGAACAATATGGCCACTTTCTCTTCCGGTAAAGCACTTTTTTTCCCCCATGTCTGTCAGTGGCTATATTGTCCTATTTGATCTGTCTTTGTGATTTTTGTTATACTTTTCTTTACCAGTGTATACTCCTTTCCTTTTCTCTTTCCTCTCTCTCTCAAGTTTAGTATAATAAATTATCCCACCTTCTAGTGAAATATTCTATACACATAGAATATATGTTTTACCGCTTGCTGTGTATACTTTGTAGAGCATATGTCCCTGGAGGATATGTGGGTTTATGCTAATTATGCTCAACTGCTTATACCTTCTGTTGTGACTGCTACAAGCTCTGTTGGAGTCAAATCCATACTGGAAATGTTTGAGAACTTCGAGGTCATGAAAAGGTCAGTTGCCTAAGCAGCTGTTCCCAAAATTTTAGCTTGCCTTACAAAGGCTCTTACCTTATTCAGTTTGCTTATATAAACTGAGTAACAGTTGCTAACTTGCAGAGGATGGAGAAGGAAATCAGTGACTCTGCCTCTAATGTGACTATCTGGGGCTGCATGCTTGTCACACTAGAGAAGGTAGAAAGTAACACTGCTCATTTTGTGATAGAATACAAATGTATGCTGATACTGGGGCCTCATAACATTGTTTGTGTACTGTAAGCCAAAACAAAGTGGTAATGTGGAACTGAAGTTGATTGGTGGGAGGAGAGGCTGTTGAGATCTCTTAGGCCCCTGCCAGATGTGCAGGTAAAGACAAGATAGAATCTGATGCATGATCCACACAATCACAGGAGGCATGATTATAGCACTGTGCATCAGATCTCATCACACCTTATTGCTGGTGCAGGGAGAGCCCGGGATCATGATCTCAGGCTCTCCCTGAACTGGCAAGCAGCAAACTTCTGCAACCGGGAGTCCCATCAGCTGATAGGCCTCCCAGCCAGAGGGGTGCACCCGGTCACACGTTCAATTAATGGCATAATAGGAATGAGCCACAAAGTTATTACAATTTTTTTGTGGAATAACTTGGTAGCTTATTCCTTGTTTTATCATGTCATTAATTTATTGAATGTGTGTGTGGGTCACAACTTAAGACGTGATTAAATGGTTAATCATGTCTAAAGTGTAACATGAAGCAGGGGCATTTGAAAGACCTTTATGGATTGTTAATGAAACTCAGTGCTAGTGTGACATGTTTCTGGATATGGTACCTAGTGAACTAAAAACTAATGTTGTGCAAATGTAGCACTATATATTGTAAAATGCTTCATAGGTGGCATCATAAGCATTTGCATCCTCTATAATGCTCTAATGGATATTGCAAAGAGCTTCAGGTTCCACAAAGTATAACTTCAGTCAATGCAATAATAATCCTTTGGTAAATTGTTCTTGTATTCTTCTCCAGGGTCCTTTTAAATTAATGGTTTACTTTTGCTTATCTGTTTAAAGTCCATGCTGGTTTCTGCTCATAACTTCAATATATGTACTTTGGACATTGCAAAGTAATACAGTACTGAGTTTCAACATACTGATGTATAGCAGAGAGTCATTAATCATATACTCAAACCAAGATACAGAAGCTACACATTTATATAAAATGATGGTGTATATAAATTATGTGTGTATTCATAGAGTTAACCATACATCCTAGTTTAGCTGGGAGAGTCCTGGATTTCAGATGCTGGTCCCTACCAGCCGATGAAAATTACAATGAGTATTCTAGACATGGGGCAGGGAGGTGGAGCAGTACAAGCTGTGAAGTAGGAAGCCCTAGCAGATGGCAAAATTGCCCTGAACTAGGTTAGCTTGACTAATGGAATAACCATTAAAAAGGGAAGATTATTGTTAACACCTGCAAAGTAAAGAACTGGTAAATGGCCATTAATGGGCCATTGACCCCCCCCCCCCCCCCACCACCACCACCTTAGCTGCCTGAATAGTAATACCAGAGCCGCCCTGCCCCAGCTCCTGCCTACAGCAGCCCCACTGACTTGAGAAGTGGGGGCAATGGGGTGACACTGTCCCACATTTCACATTGCCCCATATAGTCACTTTCTGAATACACAACTTTTTTGAAATGTTGATGTCTCCGATACTGATTTGCTTGGATTTATCTATGAGATTATCTGCCCCAGAATTTCTGTTGCTAGGTGTACATCTACACTCAGGATATCCTTTCTCTTAAAATGAAGATGTGTTAATGTATACGTACACATGCATGCACATAAAGGCCAGGTACAGACATTAAACTTTTACCAGTATAAGTGATCAGAAAACAGTCTATACCCGTAACACAACAGAAGTTCAGTACACAAAACTGGTCTATATCCATAACAGAACAGAAGTTCAGCACACATTCAACTGGTTTAAAAATGGCAGAACCTGGTCTAAGAATTGCCCCCCACCACCACAGGGTGAACACGTGTTCTGTTTGCTATCAATTTAAACTCTGCCAGTTACAGAAAACCATGTAACTTTGATTGATTCCACCTCAGGCTTCTTGAATGTCTGTATCTATTCATGCTGTTAAGTATTTATCTGCAGGAGCTCTTGAAGAGATGGTAACTGGAAACATGTGGAGAAGACGGTTCAGCTCAACTATGTGTACCCTAGCTCTCAGAAGGCAAAACCTTCACATATTTATTTATTGGATGTATTGGCTCTGCAGTTGGAGCTACTAGAATATATATATTCTAAATCCCAGTTTTCCATAACTTATTTTCCAGTCTAGGTGTATTCCAAGTAAATTATACTTGAATAGTCATTACTTAGCAATGTGAAACAAAATACCCTTAACCCTCCTATATCCTGTTTTCAGTAGATTCCAAAATGTTCTATGATTTTCTGTCTGAAAAGTAAAAATTGTATTCATTTAAATGACATTTAGGTTATGTCATGTAATTCTACATATATTTGCAGTGCTGTGGTAACACTATAACCTTGACCTATAGTTTCTCTTTGTGTGTATCACTACAACTGGTTTAGTGAGTAGAAAGTATGACAGAAAAAATATGTAATTTCAGTCAAGTTATTATGAATTTGAATCTCCTTGTTGGACTGGATTTTGGACCTAGCCCCTATACCCTTGTTCCAGGCAGACACAACCCTCAGACTGACCACAACACCTGCCAGTTGATAATAGGCGAATTTACTGATACAGAGTACGAACTAAACAGCACCAATGCAAACAATTCTGTATCTACCAATCCTAGGGCTGTCATCAAAGTCAAAATACACCTGGTCAGGATGCAGGCTCCATTCTGAGGCTCTTTCTCTTAGGTGTCAGCAGTCTGGAGGTGGGATGCCAAGGCCCACAGCCCCACTCCAGTGGGGTGCATGAGATAGGCTGCTGGTATGCCTTTAGTCCATGGTGGCCTCAGGGACCTTTCCTGGAGGTGGGAATGGGGTACACCTGTCAGGGAAGAGAAAAAAGAGGAAGACAAGGAGGGATGGACAAGACAAAGGAAGGGACAGGAGGGACTCTTTGTTAATCTCAAGTCTCTGCTTTTGTATTCTCCTTCCCCCTTGATGACTCCTGGTGACTCTTTATCTGTGGCTATCTCTGGTTGGCTGTGTGGCAGACCAGTAGGGGGCGCTCCTGCATTGAGCCACCCACCTCACTGTGCCCGACCACCTTCCAGGCTCCGAGTGCCTCCCTGGGGGTGACTCAAGTCTGGCCAACCCCCTTCCTGGAGCACACCCACTAGCCTTGGGGTTTCACTTCCACCACCCAGGGGTCTGGACTGCTTCTGGCTCTTCGCACCCTGGGTAACACAGGCCTAGTAGCCTAGTAGGCCCTCAAGGGTACTTGATTCACTTCAAGAAGTTGGGATGCTTCTGTCAGTCAGAAGCACAAGTAGTGGTCTCCCTTAGTCAGCCGAACCAAGGGAACCCCAAGGCATAATCTAGACCCACACCCAATAAGTCTCCCACACTAAGTACAAAGAAGAACTTTATTGGTTACAGAGGGAAGGGTTAGAATACGGTACAGGGTAGAGCAATATCTGAGAAATCCCATAGAGCAAACTCCCCTGGCTGGGTAGCCTTTGATCACACATCTGAGTTACTGCAAGCTAAATATCTAGTTAGATCTCAGGTAGCTTACTCACAAGTATCGTCCAGAGACAGTTGGAGATTCCCTCTGGAGGCAGGCAGTTCCTTGATCATGAGTTTTGAGAGAGAGCAAGTTTCAGATGGTCCAGCTCTTCTCTGTCTTGGAGTCTCCCTCATGGCTGCTGTCCCCACCTCCTGGGCAGTCCTTAAGTTATATAGCCCTTGTGACCTCATTTACCTGGTCCAATGGAGGCCAGCACCTGTTGGCTATCAGCCAACCAATTTGAAATACATCACTAGTTGCCAGACAGACTGGCAGTCTCTAGCCCACCAGGGAGGAAGCTCCTCAACCTGGTATGTGATACTAGTTACGTAGGCAGAGGGAGTGGGTTTCTCACCCCCCCCCCCCCCACAGTAATGTATCCAGCTCAGGTTACCTAAAGAGATAGGGTAAAGGTGTGTCTCCTCTGCTGGGCCCATCCTAATCAAATTGTCACAGCGCAGAGTTTTTGGGGAGAAACAAAGGTGGCCTTCTGCCACAGGCTGTCTCTCTGTGGTCACACGTCCACATAGCCTCTGGGCCGTCTCCTAATTTGGTCTGTTCCCCCAAAACCAGGACTTAGGGCTCCCTGCTCTCTGAGGCCTTGTTGCTTGTGTCACTTATCTTGTGTTATGGGACAGTATGGTACATACTTCCTTTGCTTCCCAGGTTGTTTCCTAGACTCTGTGTCCTTGTTGTGTTAGACAACCTGTCTACTTCCAGGGCCGTGTGCGCATCTCCCAAGCTCTTTAGAAATCCATTTAACTCCTGCTGCCCATCTTGACCCCTTAATCTATACCCATAAGCCAATTCCAAAAAAACCCAGGTCTTTTAATACCATTTCTAAGCCAACACACCTCAGATGCATGTTCTAGCTTTATCTTTTTTAACATTTTTTTCTAATTGGTTTACTCCTTTATTTTTCTTGAAATATCATCTTAATGTCCATCCAAAGCAGTTGAATCAGGGCTGTATTTTTGGGAACTAAGGATCTGGACCATGGGTAGGCAACCCCTGGGACAGGTGCCAATGTGGCACATGATAGCATTTTGCTTGGTACTTGTGCCTTGGGGTGGACAGCAGGGAAGTGGCTGGGGCTGCACTGCCACAAGGATCAGGCCCCTTGGGGCTCCCCCATTGTCTACCCCTGGCACACCAACATCTTACAAGTAGAAGTTGCAAGTGTTTTTGGCACTCTGCTCAAAAGCATTGACCACCTCTGATCTGGACTGATCTGTGACTGAGATGCAGCAGTTGAATAATAAGTTGGGGTTTCTGTGTATATAACATTTCAGTGTTATAATATAGCTCCCTGCAACTGTTGAGATAATACAGAAGGTTTTCACTGTTTTCTCTTGGTTCAGTCTCATCAAGGAAAAGTGAAGGGTAGTGAACAGGGGACTAAACTGAGAGTTTGGATATAGCCTATCATGTTTTAAATCATGTAAGTTAGCTGTGTTTCAACAGTGGATAAGCATGGCTACTTGGGCATTTAAAAAGGCTTAAAAACACAGCTTGAAAAAGCCTACATGTTGATAGTGATTTGGATTTGGATTTAAGTTAACAGAATTGAAAATAAATCCATTTTTCCTTATGTCAATTTGGTGTATTTACATTGTCCTTCCTCCTAGAATCTTAGACCTGAATCCATAAACCTGTTTAAATCCTGAACTTGCCTTGATTTCAGTGCAAGTTGTAAGCTTAAATACCTTTACATAATATAGAAGTACATATAAGTCATGTAGAAATAATATAAACTAAGTTAATTACAGTGGTTTGTAAAGAATTCAGTGTAACTAGATTTATGCATTGTTCCTTAATTTCCTATTACCTTTTGTATCTTCTTCCCACTTATTGACTTAATTGATGCACTATCTTACCCTCTTTTGTACCAAATACATTTGTTTTCCCCCTTCTCAGTCAGAGTTTTACAATTATCACCATAGCAACATTCCAGCTATAATAAGAAGATACATCTTCTGAATGGCTGCTGATACAACGCTAACGGTTGGAACATAACATTTTTCATGTTGGAAACATCTGGAATTTCCAACCAGCAAAGATGTGTAAAAATGTCTCTAGCTTTTTAATAATCACCCAAGGCTGTGCTTGTAAGCTTTATTAGGGTGCATTTGCAAGCATTCCTTAATAACCAAGTATGAAGTGTGATAAAACTAAGCTTTATTTCGACATAAAAAGTTCAACTTACAAGCCATGTTACTTAAAACAGGATTTGTATTGCCCTTTTTTCAAAAGGCCTTTATACAAGAATTGGGCCATATTCCCTTGCTCTGCTATTACCAATCTATTACCTAGGGCACTAATATCACTATTTACTGGTTGATTATATCCTCTAGCAAGATTTGGACTATGTCTACTTCCCTGCTGCAAACTAATCAGTTTTCAAAATTAGTTATTGATCTCAGGCTCATTGTGGAGGACAAATTTAGTGGCTGGTTCATTGAGTACCCACAGTTGCACAGTTTGTGTGAGCTGCATAGAAGTGAAAACAAATAAGATATTCAAACACACGTACATATACACTCATCTAATGTAAGGAGAGATGAGACAACTACAAACACTTTCAAAGAGAAATGGCTCTTTTAAGAGAAAGATAACCCAAATAAACTGAAAATGGTGAAGCTTTAAAGTTCCTCTTTTTCTTAGGTACACGCATATTTCTTTTTTAGACACTATGTAGCAGTTTTAGCTGGCAGCCAAGTATGTGTGTATCAAAACTACTGCTATAAAATGTCACCCTAACTTACTGTGACCTTCTCTTCTCCTGTATAGACAGGAAGCAAGCAATGCTTGAGCATTTCAGGTTAGAAATATATTCACTTGTAGATAGATTTTTTAAATGTAAATGTAACTTCTAACTTTTACATGAAGTGACAAATATCGTGCAATTATTTTATATCCAATACCAGGCTTGTTCTAATGGCAATAAGCATTTTCATTTACTGTCTTGGTATAGCAGAAGATGCCTTAACTAGAGCTGGTTGGGGATTTCTTCCAGTAGAAAATTCTGATTTTTTGAACTGAAACCTTTCTTTGGCAAGTATTGGTTTCAATGAAAACTTCTTTAGCCATGGTTTAGTTTTTACAGACCCAGAATAGACCTTCTGGTCAAAAATGAAGAGAAAGAGAGATCAGAACACCAAGTGGGACTTGTTGATATGGGAGACCTGGGATCAAGCTCCTCCTCTACCCGATTCAAAGAATATAACCTGGGTGTCCTACCAGTAGCATAACTAAGGGGAATATGGCACTAGTGTAGTGGGGGTGGAAAAATTACAACTATCAGTGATACTCTCCAAGCCACTGCTGGCTGTGGCTGCTACCCACCATTGGCACCCAGGGCACAGAACTGCCCAATTATGTCTTTGTCTTCCACATACTGGGAATGCCCTAAGAAAGATTATTAGCTACTTTGCTTTTGAACTCCATGGAAAAGGTTCAGAAGGTCTCCTCTTGTCCCAATACGGAACAAGGAATATCACTGAAATCTTGGAGTCTGTGTATGTGCGTGCCTTCTAATAACAGAAAAAATGGTGAGACATACTGTACAAGTCAAAGGCACATTTTATTAGAGCCTACCGCTATACTCTTTGCAATTGCTTAATTCTTTACAAAAGGCAATAAAAAGAACATTTTTACTTCATGGATATTCTTCCCAACACTGGAAGCATTCATTATTAAATTCATAATAATGTTTTGTTTTTATTTTTAACAGCTGCATGTTTATCGACTTCTCTGCCTTATCATGGGCTACTCCACAAATTATATTACATGCCATGTATATAGTGGTGCCAGGACCTTTCTTATTTAAAAACGTATTGAGTGCAGAAACTTTCACGTTTTAACATAAAGTGTCTTCATTCCCTTCCCTTAAATAAAAATACCTCACAGTTAAGTCTGCATAAAAATATTTTGTGTCTGTTTGCTTACTTCCGGGCTTGAGTTTTTTGTCTTTGCTCTGACATGCTAATTAGTATGTTTATAGGTTTATGGTTGAACTACGATGCTTGTTATACCTTCCAAATATATTGTAGAGCACTGCAATTCCACAGATTGTGTTCTGAAGTCTGTGTGTAAAATTCATCCAAAACAGACAATGCCAAAAACATTTATTTGTGCATTTTTTTCCAATGAAAAATAGACTGCATCCAGAATTCATTCAAAACTTGGCTCAGATTTACCCAAAAGTTTGTTAACCTAGATGGAGTTTGGGATTTATTAGAAAGCCTTAGACCAGACATATATTTCTTTGCTTTGCTTTGGTTTTGATAAGGTTCAGATGATTACTTTATACACACACACCGCTTAAATGTCCAATTTTCCTCTATTATGGGTGGACTGGAGTGGATGCTGACTTAAATTTTCTGCATCTTTTGGTAAGAAACATATTTTTAACTTCATGCAACAGTTAATTGTTCATATTTATCCCAGATCAAAAGTACCCAAGAACTTTTACAGCTTCAGCTCAATACCAGGGACTAAGTATGTATTGATGAATGAAAACTCCATTAAATTGAATGAGAGCTTGAATAGGCAAGGAGTAGTAATTTTGTATCCATTGGTGATGCATAGGGGGTGCACACAGGTGCACGTGCACCCCTGAACATGGCAGTGGACCCCCTACATAAAGGTGCTGCCGCCATCGCTGTCTGAAGGTGGTTGCCAGCAACATCTGCGGAAGCTCCCCACTTACTGCCATTGGGCTCCTGCTGTCAGCTACTGTGCCCCCCCAGCTGCCAGGGGCACGCATCATTCTTGTTTGTAACATCATCTTTCATTGTAAACTGTATCTTAAAAATCAGATAATGCGAAGATGTAAGACTTATGGTACATACTCCATGTTTGTTCACTGCATATCCTTTTATTTTACTCTGCTTTCACAAGCAAGGTATTTATATACCTATTTAATGGCAATCACAACTGCCTTTGCACATAAACCTGTTTCTACTGACTGGGCACACCTACACATTCATTAATGCACCGTAGTTACTACGCATTAAGTTTATTATTTGGTTAACCAAGTACTAAATCAATGAACAATAACTGGTGCTACTGCGCAGTAGCGCCAGCAGACGGGTTTTTAGTGACTCGTACTGTGCAGTAGTCTAATATTACTGTGAAGTAGCATATTAGCACGTTTTTTGCTTGGCACACTGCTGTACAGTGTTATTAGGCTACTGCACAGTTAGCGTCTCATGTAGATGCACCTACTGATACCTAAGGGGCAACTTCAATCCCCATTTACATTTGCATAAAATTTGAGCCAGAACTTTCCATGGAAGTTATACTAACTTGTATCTGGGACCAAATTACCTTTGCAATGTTCTTTATAATCCATTGAAATATTTGTTGTGGTTGTACCTTAACTAGCAGGAGACTAGAATGTGTTTCTCCTGGAAAATGAAGAATTTCATCTAGCGCAAACTAGTATAGTTTCTTTGACTGTTACAAACTTATACCAGCTGAGCATCTGGCTCGGAAATATTCCTGGTCATTTTGAAAATTAATTGGAATCTACAGGGAAAAATAGTGCAAAGTAAGTTCCTTAACACAATGCCAGAATTTGAATGAACCATGTGTTTTCCTGAAACTCTTGATGTGATAAAAAAAATTTCAAATTTTATTTTAACATTTCTTTAAAACTGCTTCAATTGTAAGATCATAGTGAACCAAAAAAGGCAATAGTATTTTGACCTATATTCAAGGACAGGGGAACATATAATTCAATTCAATTTTGAGAGTGAAAATGGGACTTTAAAAAGTAGATCTATTTGTATCTCTGAAGCAGTCAGTGGAAGAACTTTTATACAATTGGATCTATATTTTTTAGTGCAAGTAAATCAATAAAATATTTCAGACTTCCATTTCCTAGGCTGTACAGGTCACTGAAACCAACTTTTCCTCAAGGGAATTAATGAATTAAGAAATGATATTACATACTTGTGTTTCGCATCCTCTGTCTACATGAAATGTAGCTACATTCAGATTTATTGTGATTTTTTTTTTTAATCCATGGCAGTTTTTTTGGTTTTGTTTTTGTTTTTTTTTTTTAAGTAATGAACAGACTTCACCAGTCTAAGCTAACATGTACTTCTGGACCCATTAAATTGGCTGCTGGTGCAATGAAGAATATATGAACAGACTTGGAAGGGTTGGGGGGTGGTGAAGGGAAGCCTATGGAGGTTTTGGAGGACTACAAGATACCAGTAGTCAATTAAAATGAAGGGGATATACATTGACAACGTTTTATAGAAGCAGGACATTGGCTGCTGTGGTTCCCCTGCTTTACCTGTGGCAGGTTACAGTATTAGGTCTATGTTGTGTCAGACTTGATGGTAGTCTTATTCAGAGTTTAGATTATGATTGTAGGGAATGGTTTGTTCAGGGATGATTCTGTCTCAGGCAGGGGGTTGGAGGTCCCTTTCAGCCCTGCTTTTCTATAACTAATACTCTATGGCCGTATCTACACAAGATGCTGACTGCACAGTTGTTACTGCACAGGCATTTAGTACTTGCATACACAGTAGCATCCCTGCACGGCTTCCTGGTGATGCTGGCTGTGCAGTAGCTTGTTACTACTGCACAGTAGCATCGTCACAGTTCGCGCCCCATGACACTACTGTGCAGCAGTAGTAATGAAGCAGTTTTAACCCTTAACCTGAGACTGATTACAGCACATTGTAACTTTAACACTGTGTAACATTCCACAGATTTAGTATGGTCTAAGAGTACTGCGTATGTAAGCTCACCCTATGTTCCCACAGTTCTACATTCTCAAAAGAAAATGTCTTTTAAAAGAAAAAAAAATAAGTTAGTTGCTAGTATCCAAGACAAGAGTCCAACAGAATATAAAGTAAAGTTGGTTGAAGAAAAGTAAAGAATTGCATATTAGGAGATATGTCATCCTGGGGACAGGTCAATGAAATATTACTTTAAAAGCCTAGTTTATTAAATTTAATTGTGAATAATAACATTCCAATGGTTTTACCTTAATAGATTCATTTTGATCTTCAAACTATTTAATGACGCTACTTAATTGGCATAAACTAATAGCAAATATTATTATATATGAAAGTGACATTATTTGGCTAAGAAAAGGAAAAAAATAGTGAATCTACTGACTTCTGTCCATTTACAGTGAATAACAGAGTTAATCAAAAGCTGTGACTCTCTAGCAGCTTCTATAATGCTCCTGCTTGGGAAAAAATGTTTCTGATTGATTTCCATTAATCAATAGTGCCAGGAATCAAGAATAATAAAATGTATTAGTTTATGTGATAGTAATTTTAAAAATATGTCTGTCTTCCCTAACACAAAATATGTTCATCATACAGCAAGTAAGTATAGTTGTGCGTAGTCTGAGTTTCTATACTAACTAAAATCTTAGCTGAAATAAAATTGTAAGAACAACAAATGATTATTCCCTTATAAAATCACCTTGTTAAATAACCCTCTATTCCTGACCAGTATGGGCTAATGAAGCTATTGTATATTGAAATGCTTATCAAGAAATTCTTAGTAAAGTTGGTATCTATGAAAAGCAATGGAAGCTTTGTAAAGGTACCACTGAAGTCCTGTAGCAATGCACAAACTTTTCTTATGAAAGTGTGGTATAAATACTTGTTCCAAATAATAGTCTCTCTTTTTAACCTGGCATAGAAGCAGTCCAGTTTTAGTACACCAAAAATCTCAGTTAATTTCCAGTATTACTAGAATAAAGCAAATCCCAACAGCATGCAAGTGGTCTGATGTAATGCAGCAGTCAGTGAGATACCTCATATTTAAGGTGTCTTCAAGCTTGCTTATGTAGTATTAACAAAGTTCAAACAATAATAACCATTGCTTTAATCTTTTAACTGCCTCTAGAAAATACAGAACCAAAACAGCAAAGAGACTTTTAGGTAAAGGTTGCCAGCCTTTCTTTCTCTATCCCTCTCTTTTTTTTTTTTTTTTAAAGGGTGAGGCCAATGTAATTTTGCTGGAATTACAGTGGGTACTACTTCTTTACCTTTTCATTATTCTCTATGAGGAACCTTGTTCATGGATACACATTCCCTAGTAATTAACTTCCATCTACATACAGTTTGGTAGTGTAGAAGTAATGTTGCATCTGTGGTGTTCCAGAAAATGTGCAAGAAAAATATTTTTGTGGGTAGCACCTCACATTAGACCAACTTCATGATTGGGATAGACCCAAGGAAGGTATTATGATACCAGAAAGCCTGTCTAGGTCTATCCCAACCATGCAGTTAGTTCAATAAAATATATCAACTGCAAAAATTCTTTTCTCTCTCCTTTCATTCAATATAAAGTTTTAAAAATAATCTAAGAATCACCAAGAATTTCACCTGCTCTATTTTCCCTCTTCACCTCTCATTTGTTTGTCTGATCCATCTTTTAAATTGTAAACACTTCAAGGCAGAATCGCAATTTATGATTATAAAGGGCCTAGCATAATAGGATACCAACCAGACTGGCCTCCAGGCCACAGTATAAATGTTAATAAAAGTGTAAGTGTGACCTTCTTTGATAATGAGAACTCAGAGCTTTAGATGTAGACTTTAGTTGGTATTAACAGCTGTATAAATCTCTACAGACTTGGTTCATGTATAGCTTTTCTTAGGTTTCACCTTTGGTTTCAATCAAAACAAAATAAAGCCAAAAAAATAGAAGAACAAAGTGCAAAGTGGCAGATGGACCATAGCTGGGACTGGTGATACTGACCCAAGTTGCTATTAAAGTATGTGTATTTCAGCAGTCTGGATACTGACATTTATTCATTTCACTTAATATGTATATATCCTCCATGATGAGAAAAAGCTAAAGAAAATTTTCTTTCCAAAGTGTGATATGTGGAAGTGTTATTTTTCAGGTCTGATATCAGTCTATTACTGGTCTCTGTGTGTGTGTGTGTGTGTGTGTGTGTGTGTGTGTGTGTGTGTGATATACTCACAAACTTGCAAAAATTCACTCCACTGAATTCTTCTAAATTCTGATTCTGACAGTAATTATATCTTTTATAGAAGATAGAGTGCTTAATTTTAGAGTAATAGACATAAGTATGATGGACCAACCAGCTTTCCCTCTACCTAAAAGTAACATCTTTTCTTATTCTTACATGCAAATTACTAGTTAATCTCTTTGAAAATAAGTCACAAGTCTCTTTATAAAATAATAAGAAAATTAATATAATTATGCATGAAACTGGGATTTTATTTCATGAGATAGAGCTGTTTCGCTCAAATACTTCTTGACTATGATCTTATAATATGACCCTGGATGCATTTAATGCACCTTGTCAGCTCCTTCTGTTGATAACTATCCAACTTGGGTTAGCCACAATAAAACTTTGTTCTTCGGACTTGACCATGGTGTTTTCGAACCTGAAACAGTTTTGATCTTTGCATGAGCAAGCACATAGAATACAAATTGTATATACACTTTGAACATATTACTGTACCATATGAGAAATACATTTCTCATCCACCTCTTTTATGATTTCCATTTTTCTGTCATTTTCTAGACCATTGATGTTTCTTTTTTCCATGCTTGCTTTTCCTTGCTGTCTTGTGGGCTGCATGTTCATGCCACATTTCTGAGGGCCAAGTACAACATGTTTTATCCAAGCTAAACTCACAGAGTTTGGAGCATACAAGAAATGCAGGGTAACATAATAACATTTGTAAGGTAAGGGCATTCTGGGGTGTGGAGATTTTTAAGAAATTAAAATGTTAACTGTTAAAGACTAGATTCTAGCTACCCTTTATATATTGCTACAGTGTAGGAAAGAGATGAAGTAAGAAGCCATCTTTCCTTTTAGGCAGTATAATTGCTGCTGGCCTCATTTACTGGCTACTGGATTTCTTCAGGAAATGCTTTCCCCAAACTTTAGAGTACCCAAAAGGAAACAGGAAATAGAAAAGAGCTGTTCTGGCTGCTCAGCCTGAGCACCAGTTCGTCACCATCACTAATACAAGATGTGCTTTAAAGGCATAATCTAGCTCTTAATATCCAAATTCAGAACTGTATTTGATTATACCATGCCATCAATGTCAGAGTCGTAAGATTTAAACCGTATGTATTACCCTGCTAACATATTCATCTACATTGTGTGGTTTTTTATTTTTATTATTAAACTTTGCCTTTCTTATGTATGTTTAAAATAAATGGCTGTAAAGAAAAGAAAGGAACACAAAGGGATTTGATTAACTGAAGTGCCAACAACTCTGTTTCTCTTTCTTTGATTAGAAATGCAATAAAACCACAAATTTCATAGCAATCCTGTAGCAGAGTGATATAAATCTGTAGGCAGACAAGATTCTGCCTATATGCTTAAACCAACATGGCTACAACCAACAACCCTACAGGAATCTCTATAACTTTATAATATGCATATGTAGATTTAGGGTGTGTTTACAGTAAAATTATTTCCATTAAGCTACTTAGGTCAAGTTCTGCAAGTTTCATGGTATCCAGAAACTCAGTGGATGCAGCTACACAAGCAATTAATTCAAAGCAATAAACTCCAGAGCAGTTTGAGCCACAGTAAGCTACTCCTGGTCACAGTGTCTACACATGCACCCAAGAGGGCAGCAGTTTGAACTGGGGTGCAGCAGTTTACATGAGGGCTGCTCCTGCTTTGCTCTTCCTGGACTCCAGGTGGCAGCATCATGTGGCAGAAGGGCTGGCTGGGGTATGAGGGTGCTGAAAGTATAGAGCCATGGGGCTAGGCAGCAGGCAAGAGTCTGGCTCCCTGCTGGCTAGTCTGACTGGGCACAATTTTTGCCTGTAGTCAGTGTGTACACATGTATTTAATTGCAGTTAATTACTGCCCAACAACACTATCTTACAGCAGTTACATAGTTTAATGCAGCCTAATAATGTTGTATGTATAGATGCTGGCTCTTAACTCTTCAGCTAATTAGTCTACACTACAGTAAAGTGCATGTGTAGGCATGGTCTGTGTGGATTGCTTAAGTCTGCTGAGAAAATAAGTAAATACTCAGTTTCTTCCTGTTATTGGTAGCTGTCAGCTAATTCAAGGTTTGGGTATATCTGAATTAACTGTTGTGCCTTTGCATTGACTAAAGTTTAGATCTGCCCTTAGATACATACTAGAAAGAGAAGCCAAGTCATTGTTGGCCAGAGTAGGAATGACTCAATTGCCATCAATGGAATTGCATTTGCTTATTTTAGTGATGATTTTATTCTAGAGAAGTGGAAAGCAATGAAATTCCAGGTCTTGTGAGTTTAAAAAATTATGCCAATTATTATTTTTATAGCAGTGTTGAAGCAAATAGGAGCTCTGAACTATTTCACTGCTTTTTCAGTTACAGGAATTATGTAAAAATGGCTTAAAAATTAAAATGATCTTCATAAAAATATAAATGTAGAAGTAATGCAAAGATGCATTGGATGAAGTTTACAACAGTGACATTTACTTCATACTGAATTAGTCACTTTTCTGCAGATTGCATTTTTTTTCTCCGTACCAACTTTTATAACTTGTTTTATGTCATTTTCTCTCTAATTTTCATTTCCCAACTCTCAGCCAGATGCTCTATCAAGAGTTTTTTAAGACAGCCAGTTCTGGCCAGCAAAGAATGCCTAATAATCCATAATGTGGATAATATACTTCCCAGAGAGATTAGCTCACACCATTTTGCATCATGTTGAGCAGGTTATGATTCCTGGTACTGGGCTTGGGAGTCCAACACTATGCCAAACGGACTTCTAAGTTATTTTCTGTTTTCTGCAGTTTCTAACTTGAATCACATAGGTTGTCTCCCCCAACTTGTTCTGCAGTTGTCATTAATAGAAAACTCACACATGATCAGGCTGCTAAATCACATTCCACGTACCTTAATCTTCTAGGCAACTGCTTAATACTTTTTCCTGAAAACACTTAAATTAGTGGCATCACATATTGGCTATTTAGCCATTTGAAAGTACAGCCATTTTTTTTTCAGTACTTGAAGTCTGAGATTTGATTCAGTAGAAAAGACAAAACAAACTTCCCTTTTGGATCAAGTTCCTTTTTTTTTAACTATATTTTAATTAGATAGCCTCTCTTATAAGGCATGACTTTAACTATGGTAGAGGCCAACAATTCCTGCACCATATCATGACATGTCTGAAGTAGTGCTGACACCTTTTCATGTTAATTTTACTATATTACTCCAGTGTGCTTTGATAAGAGCTCTTGAACCTGTTGCTAAATCTGATCAAGAAATGCTCTCTGACTGGTTACAAGATAAGCCATGGTGGTCTGGAATAAAATCTATGTAGGTGGCCTCTGTGTCCATGAACAAATCTTTCTGAAGTAGTAGGGCCTAATGAGTGCAAGAATTTACTTGTATAACTTCTGTTGTAGATTTGGGGTCTACCTAGTTGTGCATTTTTGACTCGTATTCATTCTTGCGTTTTGGAGTTTGTAAGGAATTCAGGATTAAGGACTCCAGCCAGAGGTAGAGCTGGCTAAAAATGTTCAGTCAAATATTTTATTCACCAAGAATTGAAGGTGCAGATTGGCAAAAGTGATCTGCAAACTTGATTTACAAAAACCTGACAAATTAACAATTGAAAGGTTCTGTTTTGATATTTTTAAATAGAAAGTTTTGATCTTGTTCTTAAGTGACATTCAGAACTTTAGTAAGATTTTTTTTTTAAGTAAAAAAAATCTAAAGAATTTCCATGAAAAAAGCAAAAATTTGATCATTCTCCAAGCTTTCAAGGGGTTCAGATTTCAAACCTGTAACATAGTGGTTACTTTGGTCATTCCTCAAAAAGTGATTCTCAGAGTGCAGAAAAGGTCAATTCCTGTATGCAGGAAAGGTGGTAAAGTGGACAGGAAGCCATTTTGGCTCACCAGAGGAGTCAAGGAGTACCTCAAAAAGAAAAAGGAGGCTTATGGACAGTGGAAACAAGAAGTAGTCATGAAGAAAGAATACACAAGTATAGCCCGTATTTGTAGGGAGAGGATAAGGAAGGCAAGGGCAGCAACTGAGATTAGGTTGGCAACCAAACTCAAGGACAGTAAGAAGTCCTTCTTTAGGTTTATAGTAAGTGGGAGGAAGACCAAGGGAAATGTGGGGCCCTTGCAGAATGGGACAGGACAGCTAATAACAGACAGTCAGGAGAAAGCTGACCTCTTTAATAAATACTTTGCATCGGTGTTCCTGCATACAAATGGTGGTTGCCTGCCTGGTCGGATATTGGACGGATGCGCGGAGGTAATTTCCAACCACTGGTCAGTGTTGAACTGGTGAGGGATCACTTAAAGTTGCTGACTGTCTCCAGGTCACCAAGAGTGGATGGATTGCACATGATCATGCTGAGGGAATTGGCTGCAGTCATTGTGAAACAATTGGTGAAGGTATTTGAAAACTTACGGTGCTCAGGAGAGGTCCTGGAAGACTGGAAAAAGACAATGTGGTGCCAGCCTTTAGAAAGGGGAGGAGGGAGGATCTATAGGAAACTATAGGCCAGTCAGTTTGACCTCAATATCAGGTAAAGTTTTGGAAAAAACTATCAAGCATTAAATTTGTGAGAGACTGGCAGAAAGCATGACGCTGAAGGATAGCCACTATGGTTTTGTTATGGGCAGGTCATGTTTGACCAACCTCATCTCCTTCTTTTATCAAGTAGCAAGTCACTTAGATGTGGAAGATTTGGTCGATGTCATATACTTGGATTTTAAAAAGGCCTTCAGTAGGGTCTCCCATGCTGTTCTTATAAAAAACTGAGAGATTGTGGGCTGGCAGAGTCCCCACAATAGCTGGGAAATAGCTAAGAAGGGGCCAACCCAGAGCATGTTAGTGGATGGGTCTATATCATCCTGATGGGAAGTGGCCAGTGGTGTCCCACATGTTTTGGCTCTTGGCCCCATGCTGTTCACAATCTTTATCAACGCTTTAGATGAGGATGTGGAAAGCATGCTGGCCAAGTTAGTGGATGATACTAAATTATGGGGAAAAGCAGTGACACAGGTGATAGGATGCGGATCCAAACAGACCTGGACAATCTGGAAAGGTTTGCAGAGCGGAACAAGATGCAGTTCAATAAGGATAAATGCAGAGTGCTTCATCTGGGGAGAAGTACCCAGCAACACAAATATAGGTTAGGAGGAGATGTTCTGGTCAGCACAATGACTCCAGGGGACCTCGGGTTATGGCTGATTGCAGGATGAACATGAGCCGCCAGTGCGATGCTGTAGTCAACAGACCTAATAGCATACTAGGCTGCATTAGCTGATGCATCATGAGCAGGGCTAAGGAAGTGATATGTCCTCTCTACTCGGTGCTGGTAAGACCCCAGCTAGAATACTGTGTCCAGTTCTGGATGCGGCACTTCAAAATAGATGTGCAGAATCTTGAAAGGGTCCAGAGAAGGGCCACAAGAATGATTAAGGGCCTGGAGGACAAAACTTATGAGGAAAGAGTAAGGGATCTAGGACTGTTCAGCCTGGGGAAGAGAAGACTGAGGGGAGAGCTGGTGGCAATCTATAAGTACGTAAAGGGTGAATATTGGGAGCTGGGAAAAAACTGTTCACTAGGGCACCCCAGGGGAGGACAAGGAGAAATGGCCATAAACTGTTAGAGGATGGTGTCAGGCTAGATATAGGGAAGAACTTATTTATGGCAAGGGTGACCAACATCTATAATAGACTTTCCAAGGAGGTGATCCAGGCCCAACCTTGGAATTCTGGGAACATTGATCTCAGCAGTATTCCTGCCCAAACCAATGCAGGGTGGGTGGACTTGATGATCTTTTGAGGTCCCGTCCAGAAATTCATTTCTATGATGTCTACGAAAGAGACCAGAGTTTTAGCAATGGAGTCTGAAGTGTAAAGCTCATGACGGGATAAAAATGTTAATCTGTGTTTGTAAAAGAAGCAATGGTTGTCATCTGAATATTTATAAAAGAAAACTGATGCATCTGGAGAATATAAAAAAAACAGAACTCTCTCACTGAAAGACTCTTGAGTTCCAGTGAATTCTGCCAATAGCATAACTTGATTGGCTTCATGGAGTAAAAATCTGCAGTGTCCATTTTACTTTATAATGCTGGAAAACCAGGTTACCCCAGGGAAAAAAAATATATATGAAGTTCTTTTTGCTGGTTCATAAATAAAATTGGAAAGAATTTTTCTTTAACATCTAAAGAAGAATATTCAACAGCAATTTGACATTTTGTGCTGACTGCATGCTGTTTCTTTCTTGTGTTCTCTTTATTTTCAATCCATTTCAGTTTTCATTTCACAGCTCAGTCCAAAGGAAGAAAAGATAGTCTGATAATGGCTTTCTTTATCTTGCACTAAATAAAACTGACACTCTTTAGGGAAACAGAATGTACTGTAAATTAATACAGAAAGATTAACAGTGGTTTCCTCCAGAAAAGCTATCCAAACTAGCACTAACCAAATTGTTAAAACATCTCAGATAGATACTAAAAGGTCCATTTACAAAAAAAAAAAAGAAAGCAGTCGTTATGTCTAAAGATTATTAAAGCATGTAGATAAATATTGTAGCTATCTTGAATATTAATTTTCAAGCACTTTTAAAAGCTAAGACCTAAGAAGCAATGAGAGCTCCTATGTGGGTAGTTTCTCCTGAGGCATTTTTCGAGTGCTATATAGGAGGGGAATGGAATGGGACAGTATAGGACGGACTACCTAGCTCAGGCAGAGGAATACTGCTTGATGACTGTAAAAGTATGCAAATGTACTTGGAGCTCCACCGGTCAAAAGAAGGGAAAATCTATTCAGAACTATGTATTTACTTAAACCTAGAAAAATGAGTCCTGTCCTTTTGCTTAATGTTCTGTAACTAGCGCTATATTCTACACCCCACCACCCCGTAAGAACTATATTGAGGGTATGAGGGTATACTAAAAATACTTGATAAGACACTGGTGAAAAGTATAAATCTTATCCAAAGTCCAGCTTAATATATGTTAATGGCTTGGACAAAATACAGTCTAGGTCCAAGCTCTACCTTGTTGCAGTTTTCACTTTGCAAATACATTTCTATAAACCTTAAAACCATCCCAGGTTTGAATACTCATTTCTAACACAAAAATGGTATTTATTTTGTAAATGAATTCTTTAAGACAGCACCCTGCTGCTTTCCATATTTCTGCGTAAATTGTTTAATTCATTTTTGGTAAGTCAAAACAAATATGCAGTGGAACAATATTAAAGCCAGACTTTTTTAAAGGTGGAGAGGGACTGATATACCAGTTGGTTGCCCTTAATGAAAGGAATAGTTTATGCGGAATCAAAGGGCGCATACCCCTCGAGCAGGAACGTGTGTTTCTCCAGTGATGAGTAGCAATGGTACACCTTATACCACTATTACTTGTTCCTGGGGAAAGCCCATGCCACACACGCTCTGATATGCAACATGTTGCCCAGGGTGGATTAGGGGAAGCTGGGGCCAGGAACAGTGCAGCCATGCCTCAGCAGCCTTACTCGTAGTTCTAAGGGCCTCCAGAAGCTGCAGCCGTAGTGCTCTTGCAGCAGGCAGCCTGGCTGGCAGCTACAGTATAGCTCTGGCCAGCCAGGATCTGGTTTTGAGCAGCACACGCTGCCACCACATGCACCACCTCACACTTTTTAGGCATAGATCTCTTTTACCCTGGGATTTCCTGAGGTCAACCCCCTCACCCCCCTCCCTCCATGCTGCAAAGTAGCAGCATGGGGAATGCCTGCATATGCAGCATGTGATGCCATTGACAGGTCCGTGGCACCACATACTGCACCTCTATATTTGTCTGAACATGCCCAAATTGCCTTTTTGGCTCTATTACTGACTAATGTTAATTTTACAAATCTTTTCCTACAGCTATAAATTTTAAGAACAGTAATAAGTTTACTGTTTGCCAAACTGTACAGCAGACATACTGTGAAGTTATGAAGGCGTGACTGCTTCATCCACTTACTACTATGTTACTTCAAAATGCTCACATGCAAGTCTACTGGATCTGCTTTTACTGTTCACAGTTCAAACATTATATTTGAAGTTATGTTTTCTCCCGTCACAACTGACTTTTGGAAAGTAGAGTGTGTGTGTTTTTTAATCATTCTGCAAGTACCTTATGCAAAAAAATTGCTTGTCAATTGGTTTATCTCCCAATCTTTGAGTTGCTAATACATTTCGGAAGTGTGTCTCCCTCTGTTGTACCCAATATGCTCGGTGAGTTCAATGTTTGTGCACTCTGCCTCTTTGGAACCAGTATTTTTATGCCTCTAATATGTAGGTAGCCCATCCTATACTGTCCCATTCCATTCCCCTCCTATATAGCAATAGAAAAATACTTCAGGAGAAACTACCCACATAGGAGCTCTTAATGCTTCTTAGGTCTTAGCTGTTAAAAGTGCTTGAAAATTAATATTCAAGATAGCTACAATATTTATCTACATGCTTTAATAAGGGACCTTACGGTGGGTGTCTACTACAGACCACCCAATCAGGGGGAAGAGCTAGACCAGGACTTCTCCAGTCAGCTTATGGAGGTGGTTAGGTCAAGGGATGTTATTGTCTGGGTAGTTTAGGTTACCCATGACATTTGCTGGGAGGAGCAGACAGCCAGGTCTGACCGCTCGCAAAGGTTCCTGGCTGTATTACAGGACCTTCACCTTATCCAGGAAGTGCACAGCCCCACTAGGGGTAACGCCTTGCTGGACCTGGTCCTGGCCATGGGGGATGACCTGGTGAGGGGACTGCAGGTCCTTGACCACCTGGGCAATAGCGATCATCACCTGCTGGATTTCACTATCCAACACAGGGCATCTAGGGCTCGCACCAAGGCTAAAGCCCTTCACTTCAGAAGGGCCAACTTCAATGAGCTTAGGAGACTAGTGGGGGAGGCACTAAGGGCCCAGAAGGTAGAGGAGATGGGAGCCCACGAGGGATGGTCGTACCTTAAGGGGGCGATCCTCCAGGCCCAAAGGATAACAGCAAGGGGGGTAAGAGTGCTCAGAAACCCCCTTGGCTCAGCAAGGGCATTCAGCAATGCCTGAGGACTAAAAGGGAGGTGCACAACCAGTGGAAGGGAGGAGCTATCACCAAGGAGGAGTACTCGTCCTCGGCTCGGGAGTGTAGGAGGGCTATTAGGAAGGCCAAGGCAGAGATGGAACTCAGGCTAGCGTCCAGGATTAAGGACAACAAAAAGTCCTTTTTCAAGTACATTGGGAGCAAGAAGAGGGCACCAGGCAATGTAGGGCCCCTGCAAGACACAAACGGTAATCTGGTGGCCATGCCAGACAAGAAAGCTGATATTTTTAACAGTTTCTTTGCCTCTGTTTTCCTGAACAGGGACCGGGATATCACACCTACCAGAGGAAGGGACACTCTTGGGGATAGCTCTATCAAGCCTTCAGTCAGTGCAGATGTAGTTAGGGATCTTCTGGAAGGGCTAGACATTTTTAAATCTGCAGGTCCAGATGCCCTCCACCCAAGGTTGTTGAGGGAGCTGGCAGGGGGCATCGCGGAGCCTTTGGCCCGGCTATATGAGCATTCGTGGTCATCTGGCCAGGTACCAGGGGATTGGAAACTGACTAATGTGGTCCCTATTTTTAAGAAGGGGAAGAAGGAGGACCCAAGTAATTATAGACCTGTAAGCCTCACCTCGGTGCTCGGGAAGATCTTGGAGAGGATCATCAAGGAGCATACCTGTGGGGGGGCCTGAAGGGGAGATCATGCTCAGGGGCAATCAGCGTGGATTCACCAAAGGCAGGTCCTGCCAGACCAACCTGATTGCCTTTTATGACCAAGTAACTAAATCCTTGGATGATGGAGTCGCTGTGAACATAGTCTTTCTAGACTTTAAGAAGGCCTTTGACACTGTCTCTCACCCCATCCTCATCAATAAATTAAGTGACTGCGGCATTGATGCCTGCACAGTTGGATGGGTAAAAAATTGGCTGATGGGGCGCACCCAGATAGTAGTGGTGGACGGGCTGTACTCAACCTGGTGAGATGTGAGCAGTGGGGTACCCCAGGGCTCGGTCCTCGGGTCTGCGTTGTTTAACATCTTCATCAGCGACTTGGACGAGGGGGTGGAAAGCACGCTGTCCAAGTTTGCTGATGACACTAAGATGTAGAGCGAGGAGGACACACTTGAAGAGAGAGAGAGGCTGCAACTAGATTTAGACAGACTACAAAAGTGGGCAGATCAGAATAGGATGGGGTTCAGCGTAGACAAATGCAGGGTGCTGCACCTTGGGAGAAGGAATCCACAGCATACATACAGGCTGGGGAGTTCCCCTCTTGAAAGCACGGAGGCGGAAAGGGATCTTGGAGTCATTATTGACTCCAAGGTGAACATGAGCTGCCAATGCCAGACCGCAGTCAGCAAGGCCACCCATACCTTGTCATGCATCCAAAGATGCATCTCAAGCCAGTCCAGAGAGGTGATACTCCCCCTCTATGCGACTTTGGTCAGGCCGCAGTTGGAGTACTGCATCCAGTACTGGGCGCTGCACTTCAAAAGGGATGTGGCCAGCCTGGAGAGGGTTCAGAGGAGGGCCACCCATTTGGTGAGAGGGCAGCAGGACAGGCCCTATGAGGAGAGACTGAAGGACCTGAACCTGTTCAGTCTCAGCAAGAGGAGGCTAAGTGGGGAGCTGGTGGCTGACTACAAACGCATCGGGGGGGATCAACAGCAAATAGGCAGAGCTCTTTTCTCCCCAGCACCACCTGGGGTGATGAGGAACAATGGTCATAAGCTGATGGAGAATAGGTTTAGGTTGGAAATCAGAATATTTTATATTTTATATATTTTATATATATTTTATTTTTAATATATTTTACAGTTAGGGTGGCCAAAATCTGGAACCAACTTGCCAGGGAGGTGATCCTCGCCCCTACCTTGGGCAAATTCAAGAGGAGTTTGGACGATCACCTGTCTGGGGTCTTGTGAACCCAGCATTCATTCCTGGCTGTGGCAGGGGGTCAGGCTAGATGATCTGTTAGGTCCCTCGTGACCCTAGCTACTATGAAACTATGTCTCATGTATGACACTGTCATCATCTGTGATCAAAAAACCCAGTGTTCATGGTTCCAAGTAAAGGAGTAGCAAGCTGCTTTGTCACCCTGAGCAAAGTGAGAGCAGTGGTGTCCAGGACACGGGGTGAAAGTAGAGGGGCTCTGTTTCCCAGCAGCTAAGAGCTCCAGCTGCACAGAGGGGAAGGAGACAGTGGGTGGTCCTATGACAGCTCAGGAGTCCTGACTGCTTTGGGGGAAGGTGTCCCTCAGATAAGGAGTTATGCTTCTTGCCTGCCACCCTAATGATAGTGCAGGGAAGAAATGGGACCCTCTTAATTTGGTGGCAGGACAGATTCACTTTTGTCTTTATCCACAGCTTCTTTCCCCTTAGCACGTATCGTCCAGGAGCTTCCCTAATATCATTGTCAGGCCCCTCTCCACACAGTCTGACCCTGCCGCATCTGCTGGAGTAGCCAAGTAGCTACAACCCCTCTAGTGCCCTCTAAACCTTGATTCTAGCCCAATCAGCTTCTGGGGCTTATAGCACCCCTAGTTTCACCATTTGTACCCAGAGCAAAAACTGGTATATAATCCCATCAGTTGTATTTAAAAAATACTGTGGAAGACTGGCTAAGATGTCTGCACATTAACATCCTTCATTCATGCCCACCAGGGAGTCCTTTGCCAGCTGTTTGTTCTTATGTCAATTGATCAGATCCATTGGTTAGCTTGAGATGGGGAAATCAAATGCTATCTGTTCTAAGCATTTGCAAAACAGGTTACATTTGCATTGGAGGGGCACAGAATCAGACGCTTTGGGACTTAAGAATCCCAATGTTCTCTTCTCTTCAAGCCTGGAAGTTTGAAGGGAAATAACCACATGAACCACCAGCTGCTTCTGGGAAACAGGCTGATAACAGTGTTGACAATTAAATTCTCCTCTAGAATCCAGTCTTGACATTTCTTTTAAAACTGTCTGGAGCACAGCATCTGTTACATTCAGGTATAATAGTCAGAAAATATGTTTGCTCAATAAAAAACGTACGTCTTGACCAATTTTGATGATTGAGAATTGTTCCTCCCAAACACCTACTAGTGGTTTATAGAGCTATCAGATGCCTTCTATAGGTGTCAGTGGAAGTCACTGTGGCTATATGCTATGCTACTTTAAAAAAAAAAGAGTTACTGTAAAACTCTGAGAGGAAACTAGGAAGAGTGGGAGTTAATGTGTTTTATATATATATGTGGGTGTGTGTGCTGGCATTTCCCTTTACTTTTATAAAGATGAAAAGTGGGTTTTTTTCCTAAAGTATTTTAAGCTTACGTTTAAGTCTTTTGGAAATGGCAGTTCAAAAGTAACATGGGGTGCTCTTAAACTTCACCATTTCAATGCCATATATACTTACTCTGCAGCAGATTATGATTGCCAGAAGAGCTATTTTTGTTTCAGCATTCTGTTCTGTGAAGATGCAGTGTGTGTGTGTGTCTGTATAATATGTATATAATATGTATATCATACACCAGCCTGAAATAAAAGAGGCTCAGCCTAAATGGAGCACATTTTGGGGCTTTATTCCAACACAACTTTGGCCTTGCTTATATTGCTGAAATAAAGGCAAATGCCCAATCTGTAGCTAGTATACCTGTAGCAAGATAAACAAAGAAACCCACATTTTGTGCTACAAGAGTTCAGTGTTTGAAATGAGGGCAAGCTCCATTAATGGAAATCATGGCTTTCCCTCTCTATATTTGATGATTTGATCTGAGTTGCTACAACTGGGGGAAATTGCCATTATAGGAAAGGTGTATAGCTGTTTAATACACTGAATATTGAATATACACTAAACCATTAAATTATAAAACCCTAGGTGGTAAATGTTATTGGAGATTCTTCAGCCATGACCAACTTTCTTAGGTTAGGTTAGGTTGTGTGGGATATTCAGATGCCAGCTTTTCTGTCTGCTACCATTTTAATTAGCTTAAGTCCACAGGCTCAAGATAAGAGCTAAATTAAAACTGGCAGTAAGTTGTCTTTCAAGGAAGCAAGACTAGATTGGCTACATGGGCAGCTGATGCATGGTAAATGCAATAAATGTGATTCTCAAATATCTGCTTATAAACATGACTTAGTTTATTTTTAACCATTTTTGCATTTAGTGGGGAATTTCCAGTATTCATCATATAAAAAAAATATTGCCAAAATGGTTCTGAGGTCTTGATTTTCAGCATAAAACATTAAAGCTTCATGCATTAATATAAAACAGAAACTCAAAGAAGTAAAGCATTTTAGTTTAGGATATCCTCTTGTGGTAGCTTTTTCCATTAATATGTTTACAATCTATACAACTTAATGTGCTCATTTCACTTATAATAATGTTTTATAAATACCATTTGGCATACTCATAAGCAAACTGTGGATATTTCATTAGAGTCCATTAGATGTTCTTTCCACATTCTAAAATTACCCTGTATAGTCTTTTCTGTAGTGTATTACAGTCCACACTTAGTGAATTTCTTAAGGGCTTCATATCTTCTCTTTCTTTCTCTCAACAGCAGAAAGAAATATAACAAGTGTTTAAGAGCATGTGCTTCAAGAAAAGATCAACTGCTCCAATCACTATTTTATAAAGCTTTCAAAAATGTACCTAACACCAAAAAAACTGAACTGTGTAACACCTGCATAAACTAATGTTTTGACCCTTCCCTCGCATTTACCCATGTTAGTCAGATCTCAGTTAATTAAGATGAGGGTTTACCTGTAATATGGTGTGATAAAATGGAAAGCATATGTAAATGTATTTGGCCAGACAAACATCTGCATTTCACTATTGAAATCAATCACAATCTGAAATCTACTAGACATGAATGAACCAGTGTATATAAATAGTTTCTGAAATCATTTAATGAACAGTTGCAGCTTTGTCTTATACAGACTTTGATTATTTAGTGAGATAAGCACCAATTCATAGAGGCTGGGGGTAGCTACTCCCCTTACATTTTTAACATCATTTGCTGCTATGGAGGTTTACCTCTTAGTCTGTTCAAATAAAGATACAAATGCAGCTGCTATAAAACAAGTAATTTGGTGAATCTATGAATAAAAATCTCAGACAAATGGCAAAGGTTGATTTACATGTTGTAACTGATGAGTTTCTAGCAAGGCAAGTGAAATGCAGTACTGACAAGATATAGCCACAAAAGAAAACCATGCTACCAGTTAGCAAGATAGTTTACATTGAATCCAGAGGGCCCATCCAGACAAGTGTGCACGTGTCTTTCCTCAGGGGCAAATAGCAGAGGCACAATATGTGCCACTGCTACTTGTCCCTGGGGAATGCCTGTGCACATGCACTCTGGTGCATGGCAGGTTTGCCCAGGTGGGGTAGGGGGGGCTTGGGCCAGCACCTGGGCTGGTCCCAGCCACTTTACTTGGAATCCTGGGGGCCTCCTGAGGCTCCAGCAGCTGTGATCCAGCAGCAGGGAGCCTAGCCGGCAGCTGGAGGAACATGGCTCTCATTTCAGGCAGCGCATGCTGCCACCACATGTGCCACGCTGCTTTTTTCAGACCTGTTTTTTTTTTTTTTTTTTTTTTTACACTGGTATCTTCTGGTTAAAAAACCCCTACCACAGTGCAAAATAGCAGCACGAGGAATGCTTGTATGTGCAGTATACAGTGCCGCAAATGGGTCTGCAGCGCTGCATAATGCATGTGCACATTTGTTTGGATGTGCCAAGAGTGTCCGTTAATCTACCTGCTCTAGGAAGATATGACTTCAGTGTCTAGGAAAGGTATGAGCAGAATACGCTACTCACAGACCCTAAGATTTCCAAGCCAGTAGGCAACAGTAATACTCATTTGTTTCTGTTTCCATAAAATATTCAGCAACCACACTGAGCCCCCAACTTACTCTAGTTATACAGGATGAATTTAAACTTTTATAGGCAAATGCAATAAAGCCTACTATAGTTCTTATGCTTATACGTTTAACAGTTAGCTATCTGTTAGAAATTCTTCCTTATCTCCTCAGGAAACTGGTATTTAGGAGATCTGTTCTGAGTGCTATTCTTTAGGTTCAAGGCAACATGCAATTTCTGATCATGTGGTTTGTCCTTGATTAGTTAGAAGGTTTGAAATAAGGTTATCAGGTTGTCTTACAGAACGATTCTTAAAAAGAATGATTCTTAAAGTACCTTGAATGTACTGGAGCACTGCAGAACCTCAAAGGAAACCTAAGCTTTCACTGATTATTGTAGACTGTGGAGACTCCTTGAGATAATAATTTTCTACCTTCTTTAGAGGCAGGTATACTTGGAACAGGAGCAAAAAACACCAAATAAAAATATATATTTTAGTATCAAGATATTATACATAGCATATATGCATGCTTCTAGGTTTTGTTAAACCAAGGGAGGTGGGTAAACAGAATTAAAGTGGAGATCCACAGATGTTCACATTTGAAGTTAATATGGTCCCTGCCATACATTACACTTAAGATGTGAGTAACCAATTAATCTTGTCTTAAGCAGTTACCTGGCCACATGTTGATGCCATTAATGGTGTAATAAAACAAGGAATAAGTGACAAAGTTATTGCACCAAATTTGTGTAATAACTTTGCAGCTGGTTTCTATCATGCTATTAATTGAATTTGTGATCAGACTGCCCCCAGATCAGCTGGTGGGGCTCCCACTTGTGGGAGTGCATGGTGTGGACATGTGGCATGATAGGAAGAGCAATGGTAGAGATTGTCTATCAGCTCTCATTATGCCTTTAACTGCATGTCTGCCAGGGGCCTTTGGTGTACATGTACAATCAGATGTAATTTTACATTTAATAAGAAGTTAAGAGCATTCTTATTTATTTTTACCGTTCACCAAGTTCTACTGCTAGCTCAAACTATGCCTGTGCACTTTTATAAACTTACTCAAGTGATAGATAGATTGAAACAAAAACAATGGAGGAGACTTAATGAGAATATGCATCCTCTTTTCTAAAATCTCTGATGTATATGAACAAAATAACTAGTGGATATTTATGCTAGAAAGGATTTAAATCTAATCTTGATGTGTTCTTTGTTCTTCCACATTGTCACAAACGTCATATATTTAAAAGAGTCCTAAAACCATAAAAGTTTTTAAATTGAATGTTTTTTGTCACTTCTTCAATTTCAGGTTTCAGTTCCTGACCCCTTTAATTTTGGAAGAGTCCAAATTATTTTAACAATATACTTTATACCTATTTCTGTTTGTGTTGCAACTGATTTTAATGAGATTTCTAAATGTACATTTGGACCTGAAATGACTTAAATGCTCATGAAATGCATTGGATTGATTGTAACACTTAGAACTGGAACACTCTGGGTACAAATAGACCAAGTTTTCTCAAAATGCCCTCACCAATGTCTCTTGATGTAGTTAATTCTAGAGATATGAGACTAGGTCCCCTGGAAGAATGTGTATTGTTACACATTTTCAAAGTTCAATAAATGTACTAATGGGTCAATAAATTGTAACACACCACACATTCAAGCAATTTATCATCCAATAATGAGCCACAATGGTCATCCAGCCACAAAAAATGTTAGATATACACCTTTTCCCTAACCCAGTAATCATACACTGCATGCTAAATCCACTGTATAAAAACGTGTTGCCACTTTACAGCTCTATACTGATGCAGCTATTGTGTACAGGGGCTTCCCTTTCTTCCTATCATATCATGGCACTGAAACTTCTTAACTCTCTGCAACCAGGCTAACATAGTCTGCAGAACTAACTGCATGTTCTAGATTGTGTCAACATGTACCAAGTAGCTACCATCCACGGTGTCCTATATGCTCTTCTAACTGTACAAAGCACTATAAATAACTATGATTTTTAACATTTACAAATTAGGTTTGTATCTTTGCAGCTCCTTTTTATTGGGCATAAATTTGAACATATGACATGTTATACATGGGGTGCTAATGTTTGGCTAAACCCTCCATCACCCCAGGATAGACTGCTCATGCTCTACTCCCGCCCCCTCCAATCCTCCCCACCTCTCTCTCACTCTTTTCTCACCCTGTCTTCCTACCAGGGGACTCTGTGATTCATATTGAACTTTGCTGCTCCAGGGTGGCTCAGCAGAAATTGTTGTAACCCACTGACCCTCCTCCCTTTCCCCAATCAGTCTTCAAGGCTACTTTCTTTAAGGGGCCATCAGCCCCTCTTCCCTGTTGGAAGCAGAGTTCAAACAGACATTCAACATGACATGCTTTACCTAGCAGTTACTTCACAGAGAGAGGTAGTTAGCCATTTTAGCCTAAAGTCAGATAGAAGACAGGGTAGATTAGTACTTTGGGGTGCATCCAGATAAGCATGCATGTGTAATTTGCAAACTGCACATAATATACATGCAGGCATTCACTGCACTGCTAATTTGCAGCATGGCAGAATTATTTGAGAGATCCCAGTGTCAAAAAACCCATGGTAGAGAAAAAAGCAGGGTGGCACATATAGCAGCAGTATGCACAGCCTGAAACCGGAGCCTGGCTGGCCAGAGCCATACTTCAGCTGCCATCCAGGCTCCGTGAACCTGGATGGCCACTGCTGAAGCCCTGGTAGGCCCCCGGGAGTCCAGGTAAGGCTGCTGGGGCCAGCCTAGGCCAGCAGTTTGCCCCATGCCAGAGCATGAATTGTTCCCTGGGGACAAATGTGTGCTGCTGCTAGTTGTCTCTGGGGAATGCATGTTCCTACTCATGGGGACGTGCCTTTATAGACTAAACAAATCATATGACATAAGCTATTGTGAGCTCAAGGGCACTTCATTAAATGCTGTAAAATAACATGCATAGCACTGTGTATAAAATGGAGAGGGTTATTTGAATGTAAAAGGCATGTTGGGAATAAGGGAAGGTGGGAGAAGAGAGGGAAAGTGCTGGGGAAGGCAACCAAGCAAGCAATAAACCCACAGGGGCAAAGGGGTCACAAAAATTAATCCAGGTAATGGGATAAGAATCCATCATCTCTGTTTAAACTCTACTTAACACAAACCAGTCTGTGGATAATTTCTTGTTCCAGTTTCCGTTTTTCTGCCTAAGAATATCCACCCTCAGATCAACAGTGGAATCTGCAAGTTAGTCTTTTGAAACAAGCTTGTGCGACTTTCTGGAGCTGATGTCAGATAGGTGTTCACTAATTTTTACATGAAGGGATCTCCCTGTCTGTCCAATGAAGACAACAGAAGGGCAAAATAAGCAGGTGATGATGTATATGATGTTGGTAGAGGTGCACGTACCTTGGCTGTTATAATCTGTGTTACTTGATCCAGTGATGATGATGTCTATATTAATGAAAGCACACAGCTAGCACCTGGTTGTGTTGCAAGGCCTCATGCCTTATTGAGAATGGGGGTTTAGGTCTGTTGCTTGACAGATGCTGTTTGAGTTTGGAGGTCTGTCTGTAAGCCAGGACAGATTTGTTCCCCATGGCTACCAAACCTGTCCACAGACTAGATTGCATCAAGTATGGTTTAAACAGGGAGCATGGATTCTTATCCTATTACCTGGATTGGTTTATGTGACTCTTTGTACCTAAGAAATTATTGCTTATTTGTCTCTCCAGCACTGCCTCCCCCCACATCCCTCTTGCCTTTTGTATTCAAATCACTACCTTGATTTCTATACACAGTCCTATGCATGTCTTTTCACAGCATCTGATAAAGTAAGATCAGGCTCAGAAAAGCTTATGCTATATATAATATATGACTTAGTTTATAACTAGGGACCTACCAAAATTGAGAAGGCAGGTGGCTGATTTCATGAGCTGACTGCAGGATTGACTGCCATTTTGCTGGGCTTAACACACCAGGGCCCCCTCATGTATCTGCTTGGCTAAGTCCCAGTGGCCCCGCCCCTTGCCACTGATTGGCCAAGAGCTGTCCATTGCGTAGTGGTTGGCAGAGAGAGGCAGAGCCATGTGACAGGCAGCCCTCTCAGCCAATCAGCTAGTGAGTGACAGGGGGGTGGGCACCATCTTGGCTGCTCCCCTTCACTCCAGAGGCTCCCCACTTCTGGGCTGTGAGGTCAGGCTGCAGTGGCCATGTGGACCACTGGGTCCCACTGATGAGCCAGCATTTCATTTTTAGTATGTTTTATTTTTATTTCATGGATTTTGCAGACATTGCCCAATTTTGTGATTTCCATGAAATCTGCAAATCATAAATTGAGTAGGTCCCTATTGATAACTGTGGTGCTTAGCCTTTTGGCCCTGTGGGCCATATGAGCAAGGCAGTCCTTTTCCATGGGCCAGATCAACCCCTGCATACCAGGATTGGTCTCTGTGGGGCCTGACACCATTCTCACCTGCTAGGATTTGCCCCCAGGAGCCTGGCACTTCCTCTACCTGGTCCTCCATGATAGAATCTGGTACCTGATTCATTGCACAGGGCCCAGTATGCCCTGGCTCTGGAAAATGGCAGTGGGGGAACAGTGCCACTGCTGTCCCACTGCAAAATTTCTGGCTCTATGGGGAGGTCCGTAGGGAGGCTGGGAGTTGGATCTGGCCCATGGGCCAGGGGTTGATCACTTTTGCTTTATAAAGTGAAAATCTATCCTGCCTTATGCTTTACTTACACACAACAGTAATCTGAGGTAGGGGGCATGTGAAGAGTCTTTTTTAGGAAAGTTGCCAATGTGGACAAGAACAGGAGAGAGGAAAAATATATTCATAAAAATATATGCTCATAAGATATTCTGAAGGTGAACCTCAATTCTTCTTCTCCCTCCCCTGCCCACCCATTGCATGGGTCTTCCATGTGCTGCACAAGGATTGAGGGAGCGGCTGTTTCTCTCAGGGAAGGTCAGAGCTCACTTCTCATCAGCAACACAGCTGAATGTGTGGGAGGGGGCCTGACTATTTGCTGGTAAGCACTGACAGTTCCTATGAAACCTCTCCCTCCTCTGGATCAGGGGAAGCAAATGATTTTGGCTGGAGGGCTGCTTAACAAGGTTTGATGAGCTTTTGGGCTGCATGGGTAGTCCCACCTCTTGATAGTTGCCCCACCCCCTGGTCACTATCTTGGGACCAGAAGTCCTACCCAACCACTGACCTTTGCCACTGGAGGTCCCTCCCCGGAAATACTATTTTGGGGGGGGGAGTTGCCATCTTAGAACCAGAAAAAACCCCAAATCATACACTAAAAGTCAAACACCTACTATAACATATTTAAAATGTTTTTGTCATGATCTGTGTTTGCATACTGTATATAGAGGATGATTTGTGTAATAACTAAAAAAGAAAGTCTTAGTCTTGTATATTATGTGAGAGGGTGTGGGTGTGTGTGCATATGGTGGATTGTGCATGTGTGTATGGTGGGGCGTGGGGGGATTGTGAGAGGGTGGCTGTGTGTGGGGGGCAGTGGCAGCATGAAACTCAGGTGGTCAGGGTGTTGGTGTGAGAGAGGTTGGGGGAGGTTGTGAGGACAGTTGCCCCCCACACACACCCTGACGGCATGCAGCCCCTGCAGATGGTGGTGGCAGCAATAGGAGCCAGTAAGGGAACTCAGGGCACTCATGCCCAGTACTGGCTAGTGCTGCATATCGTGGTGAGACGCACAGCTCAGCCAGGCCACCTCTATCATGGGGTATCCCTGCTGTGCACGTGCAACTTCTGCACTCGTGCACCACTGGAGGGAAGCTCCATGCCCTGGAGCTGGCTGCCTTCACAATTCTCTGCTGCACAGGTCCAGGGACTTCACAGGGTACCAGGGGCCAGGGCTCCCCTCAACCTCTGCTGGAGTCCTGGGACCTGTGCAGCAAGGAATGGCAAAGGCAGCTGGCTCCAGCATGTGGAGCTTCCCTCTGGTGGCATGCAAGAATGGGAGTTGGACATGCGTGGCAGGGACCCCCCCGATAAAGACGGACCTGCCAGGCTGTGCTCCTCACCATGATGTCCAGTGCTGACCGGAGCCATGCGCTGCTGGGCAGCAGCACCTGCACCAGGCATGAGCACCCTGAGCTCCCCTGACTGCTGCTGCTGCTGCTGCCACCTACAGGGGCTGTACACCAAGAGGGGATGTGGGGGTAGGTCCCCACAACCCTGTAACCTGAGCTCCATGCTGCTACCACCCCCCTGGGCATGGGCTCCAAGTTGCCACCAGCCCTAGCCCAAACCCAGCCCCACACTCGGCACTCCCATCCAACCGCAGCTCCCCTCCCTGTCCCTGCCTCTACCCCTACCACTTCCCTACCTGCTGACTGGAGTAAGCAGGACATCAGGGAAGCTGAGCAGGTCCCCTGGCGGCTGCAGCAGTAGCAGCAGCAGCCCTGTCCAGAAGCTGCATGCTGGCCAAGCTGGGCCTTTCTGCCCACAAGGGTGGGAGTGAGGTGCAATCAGGTATGTTGGCGTGGGGGAGGGGGTCTATAAGTTTGTGCCTCACTCCCACCCTCATTGGTGGAAGGACTGAGCAGGGTACAATTAGTCTGTGGGTGGTGCGGGCCAGATGATAGTGCCTGGCAGGCTGGATCCAGCCTGTAGGCCATATTGTGCATGCCCCTGCTCTGGATAATTTGTTCTGTTAGCATGAAAAGACCACGCGGTGTGGCTGATTCTATCCAGCAACATTACTTGCCAGGCAGTTAGGTTCTATTTTCAAGGCTATTAAGTCTCTTATAGATTGCTACTGCCTCTTCTAGAGGCTTGTGGTGCTAGTATGCCTCTGGGTTAGTGTGACAGGTTCATGCTTTAGGGGTGGCCATGACACCCCCTGGTGGCTGTGTGATTCCTGCCTGGCTCAGTCTCTATCACAGTCCTCTCTTAATTGCTTTCCTGCCATGCCTTATTCTTACTAGAGGTTGAATAAGGGATGCTGCTTATAGGCCTTAGAGTGAGCCTTAGTCCATTTTGCAGTAATACTGGGTCTCTCCTGGACCCTCAACAACCTTGATTTCACCCTTAAGTTCAATGGGCCTTCTCAACTGGCATGTGCCCCTGCAGGGACCTTGTAACTTCAAGGGTTACATGCATATGTGTGCCCCTTCAGAGCACCCGTAGCCTTAAGGGCTCAATGCATGGCTCCATTTCCTTCCCTACACCATGCTCCAAACCTCATGGATGTTATTTCTCTGATGATAACTCCTTAATGTTAACTACAGTTGGCCCCCTTGGGCCCTCAGACCCCCTAGTCCTTCATGCAGTCTCCCTCTGAACTCTCGGACCCCTGGTCCCACACACAGCCCCTTCTCCAGGCTCTCAGACCCCTGGTTCTGCACACAGCCCTCCTCTGAGTTCTCAGACCCTGTAGTTTGGCTTAGCCTGCTCTGGGCTCATGGACCCTCTGGCCCAGCTAAGCCCTTCCCTAGGCATGTGGACCCTCTGGTCTGGGTCTCAGACTTTTCCTGGGCTCTTGTACCACTTACTGGGCCTCAGTGAAGGCTCCTGATTCTCTAAATAGGCCTTGAGCCTGCCGCAATGCCTCCAAGCTTGGAGCCCACCCCAGCAGCAGGCAGCTACTGGGGAAGGGGATTGTTCTCCACCCCCTTGCTGCCCAGACTGACCGAGAACACAATTGCTCTCAGTCACCCATGTACACGTGGGCTACTGTGCAATCACTACCATGTGGTTAATTTGCTACCTGCATTTGCAGTTAGCAAATTAATCCCACAGTTGACTAATTAACAGTGCAGTAAGCATCAGCACAAGCAGACAGTGATGCTTTACCACACAGTCGATTAGTCAACTGTGCAGTAAAGTGTCTCATGTAGACATGCCCCCATCTACAAACAACTAAGACTCTTTTCATTGCCTTCAGCATCCTTTATAACCAGTCTTGTTCACATCTCTGTCTACTTACACTCCTTCCCACTCTTTTGGCTTAATTAAAGAACAATTCCCAGCTATTTATTTTTCTTTCCTTTATGTACTGTTGACATCCTGCTACCATATTCCTCATGAATGGAGCAGTTTTTTGTAAAGAACCCTTGTTCTTCTCCAAAAGTCATTAAAGGTGACTTAAAAATGGAAGGGAATGCACTCTTTGCATTTGTATGATGTGTTCAGAAAGCAAGAAGGTATGGTAAAAGGGCTTATTTCATTTGTTTGTTTTTTGTTTCATTTAAATATTTTTATTTATGGAGGAATAGCAAATACTTCCAGATTTGTTTTCCATGTTCTTACAGGATAGCTAGAATGGGAATTACATATGGCCTTGATTGTGCAAAGAGAGGAACTGATTAATAAAAGAAAAAGGTCTAACTTTTAAGCATCTCTCAGTCATTCCAGTTAAATAAATTTTGTTTAACAATTTTTTTTTATTTTTTTTACCCTTTGATATGGTATGGAAACACTTTTATATGGTAGGGATAAAAAATCTTTTCTTTCAGTGTCTTAAGTTTTAATCTCCTGTGCTTTTGTGATATCATAATTTTACTGTTCATGACTTTGTGTAGCATCTGCCAGCAAACAGAGTAGGCATGATTTGTTATTAGTCAAGTAAGAAAAGGTCATAAAATATATTTAGGAAATCCAAGAGTCAAGTGTAAACACTTCCCCCCCACCTTCCCCCTTTGTTGGTCATCTTTAAAATATAGTTGTTAGATACTTATATTTACTTTCATGGACTGCTTATCACCATTTATTTATTCTGTATTGTTCTGTTTCTGGTTTAGGCCTCTTCAAACGAGGCAAAATGTGACTTTTGGGCATATCTTTCTTTATTTTCAGTAATATGAATGCTGACTGTGCTGCATAAATGATACTGAGCACTAAAATAATCCCTTAAAATCTTGTATTTACTAACAATTGGAACTACTATGCTGAGGATTTAATTATAGGGGTTAAGGGATTAAATGGCAGCTTCCAATGTGGCCAATGGGTAATTTAAAGGATTACAATTATATGTGGCTGTATCCAGACATGGAAATAAGGCTGGTATCTGGTGTCTGCATAGACAGGTTTTATAAGACAAAATTCCATAAAATTATGTTTTAAATGTAATTAGCAGAGAAAACCCAGGCTTTAATATAATTTCCAGTTTAAATAATCAGTTCTTTTACAATTATTTCTTTTTTTTTTTTTAATTCATTGATTAGAGGGGGATAAAATTAATTCTTCCCCCACTGGACTAGACTACATTGGCATGCTCATATTTGAGAATTTTCATCTTACTTTGTAATGACAGTGCACTACATGCTGTTTCCCAGGCGTCTAATACAAAGATGTTAATTTATGTTTATCTTCATAGAAACACAGGAAAACAGATATTCTGTGCCGTTCTATGTAAAAGTGTCAGATCATAATTATTAATGGGATGATCTGGTTTATTAGACAGTGCTGCTATGCTTTAGCACTTGATATGTTCAAAAGTTCATCCTGGAAGAAATCGTTTACCTAAATAGCTTACATGGCAGGGAAGCATATGAGAGTCGATGGGAATCAATACAAAAAGAGACATTACCATTACCAGGCTTTTGGGAGAGATGAATAGACAAGGTTGTTAATTGGTTTCCAATGGCGTGATTTCCAGTAGAGTTCATAATTATTCAGTTGTAGGTACCTTCAGTCTATTCTAACTCCACCTGACTTCTACACCATATGTTTTCTAAGCTGTATTATATCAATATTAATGTTATATTAATCAGTCTGCTATAAAGTTGGATTTTTAAGATCTGGTTGCATGACAATGAGTGTTAAATGTCATTAAAATGGTCTTTTTATAAGAAATATTTATGGCCAAATTTTCATAAATGACTGTAATTTAAAGTGCACAATTTGAAACATTTGAAAGGAGCTTGATTCTCCCCACTTCCCAGAACTATTCACCTCTCACCTCTGACCATTAGGTGCCTTGAAGGTGTTTCAAGCATGAAAAAAAAATTGCAGTACAAAAAATCACCAGTTGCTTTTGAAAACTGGAGTGGGGAATGGAAGCTGAAGGGTAAAAGAGGTTTTTATTCTAGGAGAAACTATGACTAACAGTCTGTTTCTCTCTCCATTAAAATCTAATCTTAAATTAAGCACAGACTATAAAGAGAAAGAAGTGGCACATGACTGAGACCATTTTAGTTTTTTGAAGCTTAGCACTGTACAACTTGGTAGATGGATTTGGCAGTGTTTCCATCAGAAACAGAGGACTACATAACCCCAGAAAATAGGATGTTTTGATTCTGCTACAGGGGTTATACCTGTCTTGAACACAGTTTAAATTAAGTCGAAGAACAATGCAGGAATGCCCATGGTGTTGTTGCCAACTCCAGGCATATCTATTCTGTCAATTCCACAGCCATTACATTGACATCCAGATGTATGCTATTTATACCTATAGCATGGGTTTGCAAATACAGTACTGAGGTAAGCAAACTTAATTGGAAACAATTCTGTGGAAAGCTTTTAGGATTAAGTTATGTTTTCAGTCCTAGGCTACAAAAATGAAGGAAAGGAGTTATCAGCCAAAAGAGTTTCTGGGATATGAAGGAATACTTATCCTAGTAAAGAATACTACAGTATTTCAAAATTGAATAAATTATCCCAAGGAAAAGAATAAATTTCTCATTCCAAAACAGAAATTTTGGATACACGTAAGAGGTTTCTTAATTTCATAACTGTTAATAGTAAGGTTTAAAAGAACGTGAAACAATTCTGTATTCTTAAGACAACATGCAGAAGCAAAATTATATTAAACATTTCTGATAGAAAAATGTATAGGGTAATTTTTAGGTTAAAAATAGTATTCAATTACTGGATGTTTCATTCAGCTAGAATACTGAGAATGAGGTGGATGAAACCAACAAATGCATGAACGTAGAAGCTGTGAGAGGAGAAGTTGTGGTGATAGAAAAGAGAAAGAGGTAACTTAAGAAATGGAGAATTGGGTAAATCAAACTGGCATTCTTGTGGTAGTGAGTTCATAATACAACTAGTTTTCTCCTTGTTCAAGTGATGGGGAGTGAAGAGAGCATCTAACTGGATTGGTTTCAAGTGAAGAATGATTTGACCTTGGGTGTTTGCATGGAGTCCCTCAAGCTAATAGAACGTTAGTTTTGTCTGGCCTGTTTTTCATTGGCTGTTTTCTCCAAAAGCAAGAGTGGTTTTCCTGTTCTGGAACAGTACAAGCTATGTTAACTGAACCACAGTGAGATAATATTTAAGAACCTCACAGAAAGAAGGTTCTTTTAAAAATTTTGAAATAGATTCTCATGGTGCTTGTGTTTAGGTTTTCAAGTGCATCAGTATCTCACTGATTCAGGTTAAACCTATAGGAAGTACAGACCGTGAGTTCATCTACCTTGATGGCATAAACTGATGCAACTATACTTATTTCAAGAAGTCTAAATCTATTTATATACCTTAAGAATGTGAAAAAAAATAGCCAAATGCCATATCTTGTTGCTAAGTGTCACAGTCTGTGAGACGTGCTAATACATGCAAGAAAGTGAATATATGGTGTTGAGAACACTGACACAGAGTTAATAGACCCTTAGCTAATGTAAATCAGCATAGCTCCAGTCAAATCAATGAAGGTGCTCAGATTTACAATAAATAACTGAGCCTATGTTTCCTGAATTATGTGAATTTTAAGACTCAGACATGATAGATCAGTAACATATGTATTAGGGCTGTGCAAAGCTTTGGTCATTGATTTGATTCAGAGGAGATTTGGCCTGATTCGGCGGCCGAATCTCCAAATCCGAATCAAATCAGGAGACCCATTAATCTCTCCAAATTGAATTGGAAGACTGATTTGATTCGGAGAGATTTGATGATTCGGCCATAGGCACAGCTTTATATGTTTTTTCTACATACCTCAAGGTACCAGGCATGGCTTGTGAATGCTGAGATAGTGGGGTGGATGGAACGTCCCATGAGAGTGTGGGTGGGGTCCCCTATGCGCTTGGCAGTGGACCCAAAAGTGGACCAGAAGTAGTTCCAGTCCATTTCTGGGTCCGCCTCAGAGAATGAGCCCTCCCCTTCCCCCCCACACACACACACCCTGGCTTGGCAACTGGTGCCTCCTAGGTTTGGGGGAGCACCTGTGGTCCCCCCAGGGCCCATTACCAAGCTAGGGGAGTGCGGGGAGTGTCTGCCACCAAGCTCACACCCCCTCCCCCCACCCCCCACTCCTGTGGGGCGTTCCATCTGCTCCACCATCTCAGCATTCATGAGCCACACCTGGTACCTTGAGGTACATAGAAAAAACATACAAAGCTTCTTCTATGGCCGAACTGCTGATTCTCCAAATCAGAATCGAATCTCCAAATTCATATTCGGCTGAATCAAATCGGGACAGTGATTGAAATCACCTAATCGAATCACTGTCCCCTGAATCAGGCTGAATCCAAATTGAATTCTGCCTGCTTTGCACACCCCTAATGTGTATCTTGTACAGTCATCTTGTGCAAGGGGTAATTATAAATAGATCCAAATCAGAATGGTAGGACGTTTTAAGTGGAGTCCCACAGGAGTCAGTCCTGGGCTCAGTGTGGTTCAGTATGTCTGTTACTGATTTGGATGCTGGAATAGACAGTTTCTCAAGAACTGGGAAGGATTGTGAACTTTGTAGAACAGGAGAACGATTCAGAAGGCTCTTGACAAATTGAAAAGCTGGGCTGTAGCTAACAGGATGAAGTTCAGTGCTGGTAAGTCCAAGGTACTATACCTTGGCAAGAATAATCAAAAACACAAATACAAAATACATAACACCTGGCTGGATGGCAGCACTAGGAGACATAGTAGAACACACATTCAAGGTGTCTTCAGTGTAATGTAGCTGCAGAAATAGCAATTGCAGTTTTGGGATGCATTAAAAGAAGTGTTAGGTGAGAAGTAATAGTGCCTTCTAGTGCCTCATCTAGACTGTTGTGTTCAGTTTGGGACTCCACATTTTAAAAGGGACATGGAAAAGTTAGAGAGGGTTGATACAGGCAACAAAAACAATAAAGGGTTTGGAAAGCAAGTCAAACGAAGAGACATTGAAGGAAATGGGCATGTTCAGCCTGCAGAAAAAATGTTTAAGATAGCTAATAATCTTCAGATACCCAGAGATGTCAAGTATCCAGAAATATCTAGAAGTAGATGCATCTCTGCTCTACAATGGGTATTTTTTATGCTTCTGGGCCTAGCTGATTGCCACATGGGACTGGGAAATTAAATCGATGCAAAAGCATTTAGCCCACTTTAAAGTGTCATGCACACACACATCTCTCATTTTGTTTACATATGCCCATAGGTTAGACAATGGATTTGCATAGGATGGTTTGGACTGGGATGATCCTGTCTTTGCTGGGAAACTCCGCTAGATGACTTCTGGAGGTCCCTTCCAGCCCTACTTATCTATGATTCTATGATGTTTTCGCTCTAAGGAAAGGGCTTATATTATAATGGACTATCCTAAAGCCTAATGCTCTTATTGGACCATATAGAGTCATTGCTGATGTTGTCATTTTTTAAGGGAGGAAAGAAAACAGTTATCTTCTGCCTTAAAGCTGGCTGTTCTCTTAGTTACCTAATTTCTTTTCAGGAGCTATACACCTTCAAAGAATACACTTTTTTTGTGGATTGGCCTAAAGTAAGTAAAGTAAGGTCAGTGGACATGTTCAAATAGTGTTGCCTTTCAAAAAACAAAGGAAAAAAGTAATTTTTTTATATTAAAATATTGACCAGCTCTGAATCCAAAGACTCGAATTGTTAGTCTGTCTAGTTGGGTGTACTATCTCTAACAGAAGGCAGCACAATTTTTTCCAAGGAATTGCTATCTACAGAAGCTCAGGGTGGGGCAATCTTCCTCTCCTATATGTCTCACCCTAATAGGATTGCTCCTATTTAGACACTTAAACACTTAAGTATGAGGTTTAATATTCCCTCCAAATATTTTGATATTTATGATTATAACTGGATATTCTTGTTTTCCATATGTGTCCAGTTTCTTTTGAATTACATTAATTTTCTGCCTTAACAACTTTCTGTAGCATTAAGTTCTATAGTAAAAAGGAGTTTGAAAAAGTATTTTATTTTTTATTTGTTTTGAATTACCTACTTAATGGAATTGGTTATCCCCTTGCTCCTGTATTAGGAGGCAGAGAGAAGTCCCCAGACCATCTTCTCTGGACCATTAATTATTTAATATACTTTTATAACGTTTTTCTTGTTATTCATCTCTTTTTCTAAAGTAGACCATTCCATAAAAGACATTCTCCAAGTCACTGATCACTTTTCCTTTTCTGTGAATCCACTCTAATTCAGTGGTATATTTCTGAGATAGGGTGACAAGTACTGCACACAATATTTCATGTGACTGATTTATACAGGGACATTTTACCTTCTTCATATTATTCATCCACTAGTTTTTTACATTTACCCTTTGCTCACTTCACAACAGTGATATGAAACTTAATAATGTGCTTGAAGAAATAAAGGGCAGGCCACTGATTAGGCCACTAATCTGGAACTCATGAGATGCAGTTTCAAGCCCTTGCCTCACCGGAAATAGTGTAATGATGGGGTTATATAAGAAAAAAAATCTTAAATGGAAAGTGTTGCAGAAAGACAGGTTACTGTCATCAGTTTTATACCTAAACAGGCCAATTGCCTGAATCAGTTTATTTATCCTGTAAAAAATATGAAGTAAATCAGAATTCATGGTGTACAAGTTCCAAGGTAGGATGACTTCTGAAGACATTTAAGTGCATTTGCTTCACAACTGCGTAAAAGAATGTTTAAAGTATAAGAAACAATAATTCTAGTCTGTCAAGAATAATGGAAGTGATATGATATAGGCAGGAGAGGTAACCTGACAAAAATGAACAGTAATATTGTCCTCATGTCACTTTTAGTCCATTAAAAAGCTTTCATATCAGCTTAAACTAAAAACAGGAGTCCTCAGCTTGAAAGGATTTTGAGTAGATGGAATAACCCCTAAATGAGCTTCTCAGATAAGCAATGACCTCTTGGACTTTCCTTTCTCAATGGCTCTTATACAAAAGGTTCTACAGTCTTGTCATGCCAACTGGTCAAATGTATTCTTCAGGGTCATTTTGAGGTGCAACATCATAAGTCTTCTCATTAGTCTTCAGGCAGTTCTGTGTCTTTTTTTTTTTTAACCAACCACTAGTCTGTGATCTCACTACTTTCCTGAAGATAGGGTTCTACATGAAAGCAAATTTGATGCAACCTAATCAAAAGAAAACTGGGTTGGAGTTTTCAGATAGCAACAAGTAAAGGAGGAATTAATAAATGGAATCTCCAAGATAAATGGAGAAGATGTCTGACTACCTTTAACATAGTACAATGTCTGGGTTGTATTAGCTTAATTACTGTTTCTGGGTTCTCAGACATAAATGGTGGTCTGTCATTCAGTCTTTCTTCTTCAAAGCAAATCTTATTAAGGTCATCTACTTTGTTGTCACTTTGCTTACACTACCATAATTTGCTCTAATTAGCACTAATACTAAATAACATCTGGAAGCTTTCTACTTTTCAAAGTTTTCATATACATTCACACAGCTCTGTAGAGCTTCCAGTTTAGTTCCATTTCTTAGGAACACTGCCTTTGGAATTTTTCATTTTGTTGGTCAAGCAGGGTATAAGTGTAGAGTTTCTTCTCCAAAAAGTTGGCTTTCTAGGGGTTGTACTTTTACAGGAACTCCATGGTAGCAGAATTTATGCTACAAGGTGGAAATTCTTCTGTGATAGGGACAGAAATTACACAAACTGGTATAAGTGACTGGAAACTAGTTCAAATCTGTAACACAGCAGAAGTTCAGTGCACATAAACTTTGTTCATAATGACCAAAACCAGTTTAAGATAAACCTGGATGAATGTAGTATCAGATATCACTGATTTAAGTTAAATCAATTTATTGGACTTATGTCCCAGATTCCCTCCAGATTCAAGTTGACTCACAATCCCCCAGCATCCCAGGATGCTTTGCACCTCCTATGCCACCCCACCCTCACAGGGTGGGTGGCCTACCCTTAGCCCAAGCTGTCTGCTTCAGCTTAGCAGGGAGTGTGCTCTAGCACCACCCCCTGGCTTCTGCCCTGGGCCACTGCAGGCATGTGGCTGCATTTCTGGAATGAAAAGTGAATGTCTGTTCTTTTGCTTCTAAGTTCAACTGAACACAGCTTAGACTAACCTGCAAAGATTGAGTTGATTCAGTCTCTGGCTTTTTCACTGTCTGCACTTAGCCTTGGAGTCTGATTTGTATGTGCCTGCAGAGCACAAAAGAAGGCAAAAAATTTGGTCTAACTTTGAGATCAGGTTGGTTTGTTTTAGCATTTTGTCATCTTTTCTCCCTGCAGTTAAGTAATCATTAGCAAGTTTTTGTCTGTACTCTGTCCTGTGTGCAGCATTGAACTTACCAGCTTTTAAATTGGTTTGAATCACAGTTCAGTTACAAGTGGTTAAACATCTTGACTACAAAGCACAGGTACAAAAGATAACATTTCTGTTTCAAAGGGTCTAGAGCAGGGGTAGGGAACTCCCAGCACGCGTGTCAGAATATGACAAGTGAAGGCATTTTGCTTGTCACCTGCACCTCAGGGAAGGGGCTGAGGCTGTGCTGCCACAACAAAGATCAGGCTCCTCATGGCTCTCCTATGATCCACCCCTGGCCCTCCAACATCTTACATCCAGGTTGAGGTTGTGGGTATTTTTGGCACTCTGCCGAAAAATGTTGCTGACTCCTGGGTGAGAGAGAGTTTTACTTTCACGTATGCAAATACAGAATTTTGAACTTATCACCTACAAAGGGTAAAAAAAGTTTTCTCAATTGATTTTGTAATTGTTTTAAAAGATAAAACTAATGCTAGTTGACAATACACAGTTTTCAAGCATTTTAGAATCATATTTCTTCAAATATTTCAAGCATCTGTCTCTTTATTAGGCAGACAAGGTTCCTTGGGTGAATCTGATATCTTTTATTAGATCAACCCAAACAGTTGGAAAATAATTATTAAGCAAGCTTTCGGGTTCAAAAACCCTTTGTCAGGCTAAGGACGTTTCAGCAGTTGGTGTGTGCTCTTCCTGGATGGAATGAAAAGTAAAGAAGCCAGAGGCTGGGCTGGCATGCATACAAGACAGGTAGTCGGTGAAAATGTAGATTGAGGAGTCAATGGGTGAGAGAAAGGCGGGGTGGGGGGGGGAGAGATAGAGAAGGGGGATGAAAGTGGAGCGGTACCTGGGGAGTCAGATGTCAGGCAGGTTATAATGTGTCATAAATCCAATGTCTATATTTAGTCCATGATTTTTAGTATCCAGGAGGTTGATGAAGTGGAGTTCATAGGCTCATCTCTGGGAAGTGTTTTGTAGGTTTCCTACAAACTGCTGAAACTTCCTTAGCCTGACAAAGGGTTTTTGAACCCAAAAGCTTGCTTAATAATTATTTTCCAACTATTTGGGTTGGTCTAATAAAATATATCAGATTCACCCAAGGAACCTTGTCTGCCTATGTCCATAGACCAACACGACTACAACCTACACCCCTGTCTCTTTATTAGGCTTTTCTTCTTCATTGTTATCAATCTTTTACTAAATTTCCCTGGATTTTAAGGAGCCTTCCACCTTGAGGTGAAAATTCATCCCTGTTCAGATAACAAAACCCTATTCCTTCTCTGCCCCACTGCAGCAGCCAGGGGGAGCTCCAGGCTCCTCCAGATGCCTGCCCGAGCAGCTGGCAGGGGGCACAGGGGGTCAGCCTTGATCTCTGACAGGTGAAGAAAGCTATATTGGCTTCAGGTGCAGCTGTCTTCCCGGCCACATGGGGATCAGCACGGGCCCTGATCCCCATCTGGCGGGAAAGCCAGCTGCCCCTGCAGCAAGCACAGCTGTCCCCACATTGGAGCTTAGCTAAGCAGCAGTGCAGTAGGCCCCGCTCTGCAATTTGCTCCCAGTCAGCAGCTGCATGTGCTCTATGGTGCATTAGCTAATGTACTGTTTATCTAGTACCTGTATGTGTTGGTACTTGCAAATGGTGCATTCAATTAATTTAGTGCACAATAAATCCTGCTCACATATAGATGGTGATGATCTACTGTGCATTAGATTAATCTATTGTGCAGTAAAGTGTCTTATGTAGACATGCCCAGTGAGCAAGACCTCTATTCCATTTACATCGCTAAAGGGGATAAGAGTCATTTTAGAGCAGCCAAGAAGTTTCTACTCACACTTTTAAGCCACATCAGAAAAAGACAAATTTGAACAGTACAAGGAACAGAAGAGATGCTATATGGGAAGTGGTCAGTTTTAACTATAGCTATGTGATGCAGTTATAATTCCATTATTAATAAGACATTGCAGGGAGTACATTTGAAAACAATTATTATACATGGGGCAAATTTAAATTTAAAGTAATTCTAGATATAGCCTTGTCCCTTATAATACCACTAGAAGCCTTTCTCCACATATTGCTTAATTATAAAACGTATACTATAAATATTTTGGAGAAAGAAAGTGGACCATCAGGGCAGCAGTTTAGTAGTTTGCTAAGAAAATTAAAAGAAACTGTTAAGCCAACTGACATTGGCTCCAAAGATAAGCAGCTTGAAACCCTCAGGGTCAAGCTTCAGGGGGGGTGAGGTGAAAGAGACCTAACTGTGGGCATTTACTACAGGCCACTAAACCTAGGGAAGGAGCTTGATCTGGAGTTCTCTCCAGAACTGACAGAGGCCTCACATGCAAGGGACTTGGTTGTCGTAAGTGACTTAAATTACCTGGACATAGATTGGGAGGAACACTCAGCTAGGTCAGATTGGTTATTTAGCTTCTTAACTGTAATCAAGGAGCTCTTTCTGACTAAGGAAGTGTAAGGCCCAACCAGAGGTACTGCTCTCCTTAACTTGATCTTGGCCAAAGGAGATGATCTGGTGTGTGGCTTGAGCATTGAGGCAACAGCAACCATGAGCTCATCAGGTTCATTGTCCACCGCAAGGTTAACAAATCAACTAGTAGGATTGAAGTCCTGCACTTCAAAACTGCTGACTTCAACAGGCTCAGGGCATTAGTAGGGGAGGCAATGCTGGACCAGGGATGGAAGGTGAATGGGGTGTACAAAGAGTTATCATTCCTCAAGGACATGATCCTCAAAGCACAAAAGAAAACTGTTCCTGTGAACAGGAAGAGGAAAGGTAGCAGAAGGGCTGGCAAGCCCTCCTGGCTCAATAGGGACATTGCGGTCCTCTTGATAAAGAAAAAAGAGGCATACACACAGTGGGAGCTAGGGACAGTCCTCAAGAAGAACTGTAAAACAGTGGTCCGCACTTGTGCAAAACCATCTAGAAAAGCTAGACATTTATAAGTCAGCAGGACCTGATGGACTTCACCCAAGAGTGCTGAGGGAGCCAGCTGAGGTCATTGCAGAACCCCTGGCAAAAATCTTTCAGAAGTCGTGGCACACAGGAGAGATCCCTGAGGATTTGAGGAGGGCCAACATTGTGCCCATTTTCAAGAAGGGGAAGAGGGAGGACCCAGGCAACTATAGGCCAATCAGTCTAATCTCCATCCCAGGAAAAATCCTGGAAAAACTCATTAAAGAATCTATGTGTGATATGCTCATTGAGGGTAAGATTCTGAACAACAGCCAGCATGGATTCATCATGGTTAGGTCTTGTTTTACCAATCTAATCTCCTTCTACAAACAGGTCTCTCCTCACCTAGACATGGGAGAGAAGGTTGACATTATATACCAAGACTTCCAAAAGGATTTTGATCTAGTATCCTATGATATCCTTGTGGAAAAATTGGAAGATTTTGGGCTTAACTGCTCAACAGTTCAGTGGGTGGAAAACTGGCTGCATGGTAGGACCCAGAGAGTTCTCATAAATGGACCTGTGTTGTCCTGGCGAGAAGTGTCCAGTGGTGTCCCTCAGGAGTCCGTGCTTGGACCGGTGCTTTTCAACATCTTTATCAATGATTTAGATGTGGGGGTGAAAAGCTCACTGGCCAAGTCTGTGGATGATACCAAGTTATGGGGGAGCATGATGATGCCAGAAGATAGGTTGCAGGTAGAGGCGGACCTGGAGAGGCTGGAGAGCCAGGTGGAATGGAACCAGCTGAAGTTTAACACTCAGAAATGTAATGTGCTCCATCTGGAGGCAAACGCAAACAATCCCCAACATACCTACAGGCTCAGTGGTAACAATTTGACTTGCATTGCGGCTGAAAGGGACCTGGGGTAGTGATGAACCATTGCATAAACATGAGCCGGCAGTGTGATGCTGTGACCAGCAGGGCAAACAACATGCTGGCATGCATTAAGCATTGCATCTCATGCAAAACTAAGGAAGTGGTACACCCACTGTACTCCACACTGGTGAGAACATAGCTAGAGTACTGCATCCAGTTCTGGGCACCGCACTTCAAAAAGGACATGGAAAAACTTGAGAGGGTCCAAAGAAGAGCCACCCATATGATCAGGGACTTGCAAGACAAGCCATATGAGGAGAGGTTGAGGGACTTGGGCCTCTTCAGCCTACAGAAGAGAAGGCTGAGAAGGGACTTGGTAGTGGCTTACCGCTATATCAGAGGAGTACATCAAGAACTCCAATGGATACAAACTCCTGGAAGGCCACTTCAGGCTCAATTCCAGAAAAAACTCCTTCACAGTCAGAGTGTCCAGACTGTGGAATAAACTCCCTCCAGTGGTGGTGCAGTTACCTACCCTGGGAATCTTTAAAAGGAGACTGGACATTCACCTCGCTGGGGTCACTTGACCCCAGTTGTCTTTTCCTGCCTCGTGCAAGGGGACTGGACCCGATGATGTACAAGGTCCCTTCCAGCTCTTTCTATGAATCTAAGTACAAAGTCAAAGTTATTGCATTAAAAGCTGTTTACAGCTAATGAGTATTAAAAAACCCACTGAAATCGGAGGTAAGCAAACAATAAAATAGCATGCCAATTCTGTACACTTAAGGCCAAATAATATTCCATTCATCAGGCTTCGAAGTGGCCCAGGCTACCTAAGTGCATTTCTATTGTGCCCATTTAAGTCACTGAAAATCTGTTAATTCATCTAATTTCGCAACCCACCTTAATCTTACTTTTAAGGTTACAAAAAAAAACAGTGAGAAGAAGGACTCACCCAGGTTTTGCATTGACTGGTTTTCAGGGACCCAAGCAGAGTGAAATACAATAGCAATGAGACACCAAAGTTAACTTATACAACCAACAAGTGGGATAGGATTTTTCTCTTACATCACAGTTGAAAGAGGAAGCCTGAATTTTTAAACCCATCTATTTTTAGATTAGTATGGGTAAGTATAAATCTTTATTTTGCCACAGTAGCTTCTTTAATTTTACATTAAATTAAATGAATAAGCTATCGCAATTACAAATCAATTTCATTTGGAGCCACAAGAGGTAGAAAGCTTATTAGCTGACATAAAATACACCTTTTCTATCCTGCTTCTTTCTGCCTCTATTGCTCAGAGGCCTTTATATTAATGAAATGCGTTTTAATCAATAAACTGTGGTCTCTGTCAAAGATTTTCTTTTCTTTTTGTATCAAAACTTGAATCCAATTCAGCATAGACAAATTAAATTCAGCCCTCCATTTCTTTATTAAAAGATAACATTATTTATTTTTATCTTTATTAAAGCTACTTTGATAATTATATAAATATATTGAGGGTGATTTTTTTCTGATCTTAAGAAAATATTATTTTGTTTAAACAAAATAAAGAATGTAATTAATTTATACATACACATGCAGGAAAGCATGCAGTGAAAAACAATCCTGCTTCAGGAAATCTTCATACAATAAATTTGTCTCAAGATATCTAATATAGAGCATAGAGTATAAGGCTATAATAGAACTACAGAAATACAGTTGGACTAGTCCAAAATCTTTTAGCATATGGAGCCATCTGCAGTTGATGGTTTAAGTTAGTGGCACACAACCTTCTGTCTCTGCAGGCCAGATGAATGGCACGGAGCCAGTCTGTGAACCTTATCTAGCCTGGGGTTGACTTGTAAAGTTAGTCCACAAGCACAATCCAGTGTGCTGTGCCCACCCTGCAAACCAGTCCAAAACCAAGTGTAGCCTAGTGTCATAAACTGGATCCATCCACCTGCCAACACAACCCTGCATGCCAGATCTGGCGGCAGAAGGACCCTGAGTGCTGGTTCTACTGCTATGTAGTGTGCAAGGCCACATCATCTGGCCCATGAACAATGCATGCCACCGGCAGCTAGGGGAGCATGGTGGTGGTGGGAGTGTGGTGACAGTAAGTGGGAGCTCCTGCAGACACCACCGGCGCTGTCAGCAATGGAAGGGTGGTGGGTGGCAAGTGCCGACCTGTTGGTGGCGCCTTTTTGTAGGGGGTGCTCCACCACTCTCAGGGAGTAGCCCCTGATGTGACCCATAGCATTCCAAGAATTTGGCAACAGGGGAGCTGCAATTAACACCATCACTGCCTCCTGCTGCCAAATTTTCATCACATGGGGAGACCCATGGGCCAGATGACTTGGCCTCATGAGCCAGATCTGGCTTGTTGTCCAGAAGTTGAGCATCACTGTTTAAATGTTAGTTACACACTGGAGAATTATGCAATAATGCACCCATGCAATTTTGTGTATAGAAGGCATGACTCTGCATAATTGTATAATTTTGCATCATTTAACCCTGGCAGGCTCTGTGCCTCCACCTCTGCAGAGCTCCCAGCACTCCAGCTGGGAGCCCCATGTGGAGGCACAGAGTAGCATGACTGGATAGCTGGATAAGTGAGCAGGGGAGCTCCTGCCTACAAGAAGAGGGAGTGAGCGTGGAGTTGGTGGGTTGGCATTGGGTTGTGTATGTAGGGTTTGTGGACCAATATAGGAAACACACCATCAGGCCAGGCTGGCTGTTCCTGTGCCTTGACATGGGGCTTCTAGCACTCCAGAGGGAAGCCGCATGTGGAGGCACAGAGTCAGCCTGGCCCAATGAGGCATAGCTCCTACCTGCAGTGCCATGAGTCAGTGTGTGTGCAGTGCAGTGCCATATGCCATGTGCAGTGCCATGAGTGCAGTGCCATGAGTGCCCAGCACTCTTTCCTGCTTATGCAGGGGGTCGGACTTGATGATCTATTGAGGTCCCTTCCGACCCTAACATCTATGAATCTATGAGCCCCATGTGCTGTCACAAAGCCAGCCTGTTTTGTTTTAAAGGCATGCATCAGCAGGCTGGGCCAGCTCTGTGCCAGCACATGCAGGGCCTGGTACTCAGCTGGAGGCGCATGCTGCTGAGGTCTCTACCTGCCATGGCCATGAGTGCCCCAGGGACCTGCTGCTGCTGAGCTGCCACCAATGAGGGCTGTGCACCATGGGGGTGGGAAATGTGTGGAGGGGAGACCCACACCCACCCACAAACTCCACACCCATCCACACCCCCACCCACAAATCCCACACACTCCCATACCCATACCCCAATACAAACCCCACACCCCTCACACCTACCCATAAACCCCACACACACACCCATACTCCCCCACACCCCTTCACAACCCCCATAAACTGTTATGTGTTATATAGTTGTATAAATACAAAGTACCTGCATATATTTATAAAGAAGGTTCATATAGTGTTATATTTAGTTTAATTCATAAAAAAAGTAATTAATTTGCACAACTATGAATTTTTCTGTGCATAATTTTGAATTTTTCTGCACATAATTCGCTGAAGTATAGTTAGTGTTTACTACTCAGTGGGTGCATCTACATATTTATGAATGCATTGTAATTATGGCACATTAGGTTTAGTACCTGTAATAACAAGTATTAATTTAATACACTGTAATCAGTGCTACTCCGCAGTAGTGCCAATGCATGCTTTTTCTATGACACTAATGCACAGTAGATTAATTCTACTATGCGTTAGTGCAGTAGCCTGATTTTTGACCACCACACTCATTCTACTGAACAATGCACATTAGTCTACTGCATATTTAGCATCTTGTGAAGACACACCCAATATATTAGTATTAGAGGTGGTATTGTAACACTAAATTATTGTACAAGGTTCTGCAGCCACATTTATAGCACCAAGAAAAACACTGCTAGGTATGGCAAGAATTTTCCTGTAATTTCAGCATTAATATTTTCAGTGGAAGGCATTTCTCGGGGAATACTAATTGTCTGGGAGAGCTGATGGCCTAAGTCAAAGTCCAGGGCCATTAGCCCTGGTGGTTATTACTTCCCCAAGACAAGTCCTGTGTCAAGGTGATCATTACTATTATCTCATTTGTTTTTTTAATGTGCTTTATTTTATTTTATATTATCCCCTGTAGTGTTTTATACTTCAAAAATACTATAGGGAAACTGATATCAGTAGCATTGTTGCTATCTGAGAGTTTCTAGGTAACTGGTGTCTGATCCAAGCAGGTGGAAACCCTCCTATTCATTTCAGTGGTCTCAAGATCAGAGCATGATGACCAGTACAGTAGGTAATGTTTCTATGATGACCCTGGATGGTTGCGCCTTTAACAGTAAGCTGTGACATTTTTATAATGACAATCTAGGCAGCGTGTCATAGTCAAAACTCTGTTCAAGCCATTATTTCCTAGCTATAAATTAAACATTTTTTAAATTGACCCAATACAACATACAGCATGTTTTAAAGTCATATTCCATGCATCTGAGGCAAAATGCAACCAGTAACCCAATATCCAGTGCCAACATAATGTTAAGGAAATTAGTTATTATGTAAAATGAACATGACATTACAGGGGCAAAAAAGCAGTCACATTTTATTGTCAATAGAAGTAGCAAAAGCATGCATATTAGATTAGACCCAACCTAATTGGGAGATATGGGTAGTTTGAAGAACAGTAATAGGAACAGGCGCTAATTCATGTCATGCTACGCCATGTCACTACCACTTGAAATTCCATTGGGCAATATTAATTCAAGCAGAGGTCTAGGCCACTAATAAACGAGGTAAATTGAGCCAATTACTAATTTCATGCTTTTATGATTTTTGGTTTAGATAGCTAATATCTGCCGTTTAATACACTGTCCTCTAGAGATCTTGACCACTTATGAAGAGCATGTGTTCACAACACTATTTGTACTGTTCATTTTGTTAAATATTTTTCCTGTTCACTGAGCAACAAGGAAGTAAGTACAAGGAAAAGTAAAGTATATTTTTCCTAGCTGTTTTCCTTTCCTCCTTAATAGAACTCTTTCTTGATTATCATTTCCCTTCTGTCCCTTCTGTCCCTCTGTCCATATTCGTCTTTTCCCTTCTTCTTAACATGCAGTGGCACTATTTTGATGTAAAGATGTTGGCATTTTCTGAACAGTTAGGTCTGATTTACAAACCACTCGCACAGCATACTGCTATTATGGATATTCTGTGCCAATGTGTGCAAACCAGAGGCATCAGTTTAAAGTTATATACCTTTATCATTGGGACTTAGGGGCTGTTTATGATCCCGTATGGTGGAGGGAGCCTTGAAGGCAGCTGTAATTTGAGATCCTGCCCTATAAAGATCCTGTTAAGCTTTGTGTTGGATAGAGAATAGGGAGGAAGAGAATGTGCTTTCTTTTCTTCCCACAAACCTGCTCTTACCTTTCCCCAGGAATTTTTTTCAAGGGACAAAAAGACAATGTAGTTTGGACTGCAGATTGTGCAGAGGCATCATACAGCCAGAGTGCTGTTTTTAATGCCTTAATTTTTCACTTGTTTCTTTACTAGGGGTTTTTTTTTTTAATTTGTCCCAACTTTCTACTTAGATAAAAATAAAGGCTACTCCCTCAACACCAATGAGGAATACAATTAACTTGAATCAGTTCAGCATTATTTCCATTTTCTTAAGGCCTAATTCTGTTTTTCTTACTGAGATATAACTCCCAACAATGCATAAGGACTACAGGATCCACAGCCCACATTCAGACATACATGGACCTCAGTGGAATAGGGTCTGAGAACTCCAACTGAATGAAGTCAAGATGAAACATTTTCTTTGACAGCCCAGAAGTGGAGTATGTTCATGCAAATATTAAATAGATATGGCTTTCCTCCAGTAACTTTCTTATGATTTTGCCTCTTATAGCCAATATTAGGCTAAATACATCATGGTATATAAGCAGCATCCTATAATTTTACCTTTGGATACTTCTTAGAACCAATACTGACATTCTGATTAGATTCACTCTCATTTTTCAAAGTGTCCAATTTTTTATTATTTTATATATATATATATATATATATATTTTATCTATTTTTGTGTAGATGAAGATGAGGTACTTCCATTTACCAGAGTTTTACCTTCTGTTACACTGATGAAATTGGTGGTGAGAAGCATCCGTTCCTTCAGTTCAAATAAATGTAGTTCACGTCTGTATTTTTGGAGAAATGCCTCTCTCTGTAGGGCCCGATTAACCCTTTAATGGGCCTTAGGCAAATAAACTCATGGGCCCCAGGCTGGTCAAGATCCCCCTCTCTACCCCAGTGTTGCCACACACATGGAGCAGGGCTTGTAGCCACTGCTAGGAAGCAGCTGCTGCAAGGTGAGGCTGGCAGGGCTTGTAGCCACTGCTAGGAAGCAGCTGCTGCAGGGTGAGGCTGGCAGAGGGGAAGGGAAGGGACATGGATGGAGCCATTCACACCACCACCATGGAGGAAAGGACCAGGCCCCCACCACAGCTCAGGGCCCTAGGCATGTGCCTAGTTTACCTATGCATTAATCCAGCCATGTCTCTATCCCACATCTGAGATTCTGAAACACTAGCTAGCACATACCCTCTGGTTTTCACTGGTGCAAATAGTTGGGTTACATTTCTGAGGTATTTAAATTTTATTAAAAGAAAATAGTTGTTCTGAACTTCTGTGACTTTCCTGTGTTATTTCATAGAAGGTCTATTCTGCCTAAAATACAACTAAGTTTTATGAATTTCAACATTCAGCTTTCCTGACTCACCTTTTCAAAAGTTTCTTCCCCACTTGCAGGCCCTCAAAAACTGCATGGGGATATGCAACCACAAATAATTTACGTTAGGAGAAAATAAGGTGGTATCTATTTTCTGTATACTGAAAAATAAAATTGCCAAAATAAGACCAGCTGTGATAGGTAGTCAGACCCTTGTTCTGTTAACTGCTTGCTTGTTAGGTGTCCAAAGTACCGTATAAGAAACAAGTCCCACCCTCCAGTGACCTCACACTTAAACTCATTTGCAGCGGTCACCAAGCAGGTGCTGGGGGGATTTGCCAGTCTGTCTGATGCAGCCTAATGATTACTGCATTACCAGGCTTCACTCTGCTCTGTGGCTGCCAGGGCAAAATGTACAATATGAGCTTGGACGCTACCCATTCCAGCTGAGCAAACTCAGCCCCATAATCTTAGCTGCTGGCAAATATAGTTTCAAAAATATCTGCTCTGCTGCTGTTGGCATCAATCCCATAAAATCAGTGTCATGCAAGGCCCAAAACATAGTGAGATGGCTGAATAGAGTTTCTGTGCTCTACTTCAGAGCTCCTTGTCTCTATAGTACCTCTCCTTGCTGCCTTGAGCACAGTACTGACTTGGGGGCAGCAACCTGTCAGTTCAGGATAACCTGTTTTATCCAGGTTCCATTTTTTTTTCCCATTGACATGTACATGCACCATTTAATACCACTGGATAAATGGTTGTGTATTCTACAATGAGGTTTTGTGTGTATCTGAATTTGTCCTCTTCTAAAGTACTGTCTTGAGCATGCAAGTTATCAAGAGAGAAGATCAAGCTGAATCAGACAATTTAGAACTTCCATTTACATACAAATATCGTGGCAATGTATAGTGATGATAAAGGAAATATAGAGAAATATGGATGGCAGTTTAATGACAGTTAAATGAGCTGTAGCCCTACTCCCATCTTCCATGGTTCAATACAGGTCATTGGGTGAATATTTTTTTATGCTGTACTCTACTCATTGTCTGGCTTTGTAAAATGAGTATTCATGGCTGCATCTCAAAGAGAGATATAAATCCTAAATATTATGAGAACAAATATGGCTATGAAGGATAGCTATGTAGATCTTTACAATCAGGGCTTACATTGCAGAATTTATTCAATGTGGTCCTATCTTGAATACGTACATTTGTTTCTGCTTTCTTCTGTTTAAAAAGAATGAGCTAAAATATAATTCCATCCTGGAATGCCAACTCTGGTATTGATATGGTTAAAAAAAGGGGCAGGGAGGACTAGTAGTGTCTAGTACCAGTGCGTACAGGGATTCCTAGTGTCTACATTTTACATTTAGTTCATATTTGGTGAAATACTTCTTACTTATTACAACACTTCTATATCATTCAAGGCCCCAGTTCCTGTTAAAATGGTACGTTGTTTATTTCTACTTCTCCCTGTGTAGAGTTTCAGTAAAAGATGTATTAAATATTTTTACAAATCATTGCCCAATAGTGCCCTTAAACTACTTTCATTCATAGTGATTTCAGCACAGTCCTTGAAAGTTGGAGAGGAGGAAAAATTGCTTGACTTGGGCAAAATATTATTCTTGAAACTGGGATAAAAATGAACATGGAAAACTTTAATATAAAATGTGAACCTATTAGCATGCGTAACATTAATATCATAGCATAGCATCTACTGATTCTTTAAAATTTGATAAATCTGAAATGAAGGTATTATTGTTAAGAATATTGTAACATTTTAAATACAGAGGAAAAGATACTGAAACAAATTATGAAAGACATTGGGTTCTCAGCTAGGCTTGTACTTTGCATGTTCGCTAGGGTTTTAACCCCAGCATGGGAGTTGTGTGCCCCCTAATTACACACTCAGGTTATTTTCAAAAGCCTTTAATTGGACAGTCACATAGCATGGAAAAACAGTGATAGAAAGGGGCCATGCCTTTGAATTTACATGGGCAAATAGTACTTTCAAACCTTCAGCAAGGATTTTATCTGTTGACATTGCAGATGTGAAGTTTATGTCATCTGGGTCAATAACCTCCTTGTTTCAAGAAAAATGGCTTTTTTTCTGCAATGTTTAACAGACACTGGAAAAGATTAAACACCGACCCTTACATAATCTTTTCATTTATATGTTAAGGAGAGATGGAGAGAAAATGAATATAAAATGGTGTTTGTGGAATTTTAACTGGAACTACCATTGCAATGGAAATACAAATAAATTACAGCAATTCACATTTATTTCAAGTTTAGCACAGTGAAGTGTTTGCATAAACCTTTTCAATGAATTAACAACTCTGTGTAGGAGGTAAATAGGAAACCATTCTCTTGCACTTGAAGTTGTTGTCCTACCTAAACAATAGGAAATATCCTCTTCCCATGGTTCCTGGGCTCCAAAGATGAAATCCTGGACCCATTGAAGTTGGCAGAAAAACTTTCATTGACTTTAATAGGCCCAGGATTTCATACTAATGTCTGCCACCATGGATACTAATCTTAATCCTTCAGGAAAAATTTCTTCATTTTTTCAGTCTCTGCAGAGCAGCGCGTCGCATTAAGCATTTCACGCTCCCTGCTTTCCAGCATTTCACTACCTTCCTTTGCCAAGTGACTGTTGGGCAAAGGCATCTGTACAAGAGACTACAGTGGGGGCCAGTCAGCTTTTTGTCTTCTATTACATCCTTTCACAGTATATGTGAGAGATTACATAAACCGATTATGAATAAATATTATATTTATACCAGAAGACTAAGTAATTTTTTTCCTTAGTAGAGTTGTAAATTTATGAATAAACACAGTGTTGGTCAAAATTAAAAACTGAGATGTATTGTTTTGTCTTAATGTGTAGAGATGTACAAATTCAACTTCCATTATTCTTCACTAGTGGTGAATACCTAATTCCATTTTGGAATTGGAAGTATCCTTCAAGAATGACAGTTATATGCAATAAATATTTGCTGTGGGCTATTAATTAATCTTTCATAACATGTTGGACTACAATAACTGGAAGCAGTACATGATTAAAGTGTCATGAGTTGCAGGGGTTGTTTTATTAAGGCACAGTAGCACTTTCTTTGTTAAACAGAAATGTTTATAATATATGTCCACACTTTTTTGTCTCTTACTATCCTCTTATATTGTGGATCTTCAGGCTCGGAGAATCAAGGCATTCCCAACAAGGTATGCTACCAAATAAACATGAAAGTCATGTTGTCTTGCATTTAGATTCCATTCCCAAGGCTGAATCCAGCAGGTAGGTGCTTGGAGCTTCTCCCTCACCTATAGTCAGAGGAGATGAAGGGTTGACAGAAGCTGAAAAGTGATGTGTGATGTCAGTAGGAGTCACCAATTTACTAGTCATTCTGCCCTATCAAACAATGTGTTATTTCCCTTTACTCTAACCTCTTTCTACTTTCCTATTTTTCCTTCTGTGCTCTATACTTCTCTACAAACTCTTCCTTACCTGATTCTGTCCTTCTGCACCCCCAACCCCATGTTGCTCCTTCTACCTTGTTCATACTTATTCATATCTTCCTCCTGCTAATGTCCTATAGTTAAAATAAATGGAACAATGCGGAATAAAGATGCATGCCGTTTTCTATTTTGGGCATTTTTTATGTTTTCTCTGCCTGTTTCTGTTTGCTGGTATATTGCCTTTTAACTTGCAAGATCTCTGGGGCAGGGACCCTCTTTTTCTACACACTGCTACCATGTTTATAACACCTTACAAGTGCTCTTATGGTACAGTTTTATGATAATCTACAGTCATTTTTTAACTATATGACAAAAAGTATGTGTCAGCTTAGTAATTAGTGACAGAACCGGATGATAAAGAATTTACTGGCAAGCATGCATTTCTTTGGAGGCAGCAAACTCATAAAAAGATATGATGCAATTAATTAGAAAAGTCTCACAAATACCTTTTGCAAGTGTGGTGTATTTGGATGACAATCAAAAGATTAGCTTCTTGGTCAAGCAACTTCACTGAAATGACAAATGATTCAACTGGTTAACATCAAGTACCCTGACAAGCACTCTTACTTAGGTGAATGCTGCTATAGATCATGTAATGCAAATCTTTCTAAAATATTAAAATGGTCTTTCTCTCCCATAGCATCTGAGGAAGCTGCATCTGGGGAGAAAGAGGTAATGAGGAAAGTGAAACAAAGTGGTCTTGACCTAGGAGGTATTGTCTGTCATGAGTTATAGGGAGGCAGGTAGTTCTGGGTGAGAATTCTGACAGCAGTGAAGTCGGTTGAAGTTAACGTAGCCTTCCTCAATCCAATATATCTAGTGTAAAAAATGCATTGGAAAAAGGAATCTATACAATGCAATTATTTTATTGTTGATTCATATTCCCCCTTTATGTTCTGTGTTATGCATTTTCAGACAATAGTGAAGAAAACTTAACTGTGATACTGGATAATTAGCGCATGCCATCTGTGTCTACATTCAAGTATCAGTGGTCCATTGTGCAAGGAAATGGAGAGAAAGAAATGAGGAATTTAGGGGCAGGATAAAATGCAACATAGAGAAATGGAGGGGAGTCAGTAGAGTGAATTGTGATGAGAAAATACCAATTTAACTGAAGGGAAAAATCCAGTTATAAAGCCAGTGCTGTTGTTTGAATCAGTTTGTTGAAGAATAAAGAAACAACTCTTGTCCATGATGAAAGTGGTGGAAATGGAGATTCTGAAGTGGATGTGTGCAGTAAGCAAGAAAGGTTCTGTAAGGAACAGGTGCATCAGCTGGCAACAGTGAAATTAATGGAGGAAAAAGCAAACAACAGATGACTTAGATGGGTTTGACATATAGCTTGAGGGCCTGAAGGGTGTGTGAGAAAAACTTCAGGCCATGAGAGCTGAGAGAAAACAGAGGGAAAGACCCAATAAAGCATGTTATAAGTATATAAAACAAGACCTGTGAACAAGGTTGTAGGTTGTAGCTGTGTTGGTCTAAGGACATAGGCAAGGTTCTTTGGGTATCAGATTCACCCAAAGAACCTTGTTGATCTGTGAACATGTTTTTTTTCTTTTTTTGAAGAATGGACGGGTGAAGCTTGGAAAAAGTGGGGATACAAAAAGCAGATGCCTCTTCCCCCATCCTCCCCCCCCCCCCCCCCCCGCCAATTACTCACCTTTGGGAAACACCACTTGGAAGTAGAAGAAACAGAATTGTGTGTATATATTAAATCATGTTTTGGACAGGTATATATCTGTCTGTCTGCCTGTCTATAGCTATGCAAATATAGATCTTGATTTCTCTCTTACCTAGTCCTGCCCCCCACATATAAAAACATCCTTCAGAGGTGTATTAGCTATGTTCATGCCATTAAAATAAGTGGGAACTTGAAAAGGGAACAATCTTTTTGAAAAAAATCTACCAAGTAGATTATACTTCTTTTTCACAGTTCCTCAAAGATATTTGCAGATTCTGTAAACTGTGGTACATTTTCAACTAAAATGAAGAAAGAATGTTGAAGAGATTTGTGTAATCTCTATAAGCAGTTTCAGTCCATAGGAAGAGGAAAATTAGGTTAATGTAGATCTGGGGAAGGATAATGAAATTTCAGGAGGAAGAAGAATGAGCAGCAAGGAGAAATAAGGTGCTAGTATTGATGAGAAAAATAGTTAGGCAGATGGTAGTACCAGTGAAAGGATTGAGCCTAATTTAACTGGAAAACTGTCTGGTCAATAAGACACAACTGAAATGTGAGCACTAATGGGGAATAAATGTTTGGAAAATATAATGGGGGAATTTGAACTACTTGTACAAAATGTGAAACTTGGCTTTGTAGAGACGACACAAATATGGTGGAGTAGCATTTAGCACTGTAACGCAGTGCTGTTCAAGTGTTATATGCTATTCAAGAATGATAAAAATAAAGGCAAAATTGATAGGTTAGTGTTGTACATTAAAAAAATAGCAAATAAAGAAATAAAAAGGGATAGTATACATAAAGCAATCTGTTTGGGCCAAACTAACTTTGGGGCAATAGTGTGTGTGAGAGAGAGACTATTGGAAAACCTAGACATTCAGTTTGGACAAGGTCTGCAATATTGTTAAAAAGAGAAATTCTATGGGAATTGGAATATCCTGGGAGACAAATTTCCCAGATATAACTCTTGGGACAAATGGCACTGATTAATTGTATAATATAGTTAACTGATTTCTTCATCCCTAAGCTAACAAGAATAGGGATGCCTATTTTAGACTTGGTTTTAGTGAAGTTATAAAAAAAGCTGGGTCTTAGAAAATAACTTTTGGATGAAGTTGATTCCATTTAAATTAAATGGAACAAAAAGCAAAATTCTGTAATTAAAGATTTATATTTCAAAAGAGCAAATTTTGATAGACTAAAGGCATGTGCAAATGTTTCCAGGGACCCAATCTATGATCACATGGCTTACTTTAAGCCACATGATCACAGATTGGGTCTCCACTTGTACAAACAAACATTCATTGGTGTTGGGATCTGCACCAGGAATATGATCTAAGTAATTTGGGTTGGGAGATGAGTGGGCAAGATGGGGGGGAGGGGGGATTCTAGTGGGTCTGTGAGGAAGGTTAGTGGGTCTGGAGTGGGGTTGGCAGGATTGGGAATCTGGCAGGTCTGGGGCAGGGATAGAGAGGGGGAGGAGGCTGCATTCTGAATGTGTACACATGTGTACACATGTTCAGTTAGACTAGACACAGATCTAAGTGGAACATCTGTGCATACCCTAAAAGGGCTAGTTACTGACATCTGGAGGTCTGTTGTGAATAAAAAACCGGGGTGATCTTGAAAATCAGAGCAATAGAAAAGCAGTGAAATTAAATAGCTCATGTGCTTGAAAGGAGTTCAAGAGCCAATCACAGGTTATTATGAACTGTGAATGCCACGTGGGCATGAAAAAAGACAAATGTGATGTAGCAACTGAGATCTCCAGCAGAAATACAAAAGGATCAGTGATATCGTAAAAGACACTAATATGACCTCTCTGTAATGCCACATTAAACTTTGGTCACCTGTGTGCAAGGACATTTAACTTAAAATGGAATGGGGCAGAGGAATGGAGAGCTTGGAAATTGGTTGACTTGCTTAACCTGACTAAAAGGTAGCTGAACGGGCACATCTAAAAGGGGAGAGCTATTTAAGGTAAAGGATAATGTTGGCACAAATTCATATGGCTATAAAGCGATCATGACTAAATTTAAGCTGAAAAGTAGAAGGCTTTCAATCCATCAATGGAATAAGGATCTGGAAAACCTTCGAAATGGGTTAATTGAAGTAAAACATCTAATTACTTATCAAGTTTCATCCTCTAAGTATATGAAAGGGGTTATATGATGATGCCTGGCAAATCCTCATATATGAGAAGGTCCTCTTCAGTGTGAGAATTTGTTTTACTTGTATTTGTTTTATATAATTTTGGAACAGAATCATGTTCCCTAGTAAAATTTGGTGAAAACATTGGAGAATGTCAGCAGTAACAGAGATCTGGCTGGAAAACAGTCAATTTATTGACTCATTAACAGTTCACAAAATGTGGGACATTCTGTTGTTTCTTGTCACTGGTGAACATATGTTCTGAATTTACAATGGACTTGGTAGTTTCATTTCATAAATATTAAAAATAGTCCTGTGATCATTACAATGGAAATGGTTCAAACCACACTGGAAATCTGATCTTAAATAAAAGAACAGAATAAATCCTGTCAGGCATGTTCAAATGATGCACAACTTATAGCCTCCTCATCAAAAGCTTTCAGGAAGGATTTTCTCCAAAGCATATAGAGTTCCCCCAGTCTCCTTTATTAATATCATTTAATTTTAATGCTTAAAATCACAGTTCATTCAAATATTGTCAAAGGAGAATCTTTGGTGGTAAACATTTCAGTGTACAATGTTTTTGTATAATTAACACCCAGATACCATAGCGGTTGTTATAACTATAAAAAAATATAGTTATAGGTAAATGTATGAATTATTGATAGTGTCCATTACTTTATTTTCCTTGAAAGGGGGCTATATTGCTAAATGTATCACAAAGTGGAACACAGCAAATGGCATTCCCCATCTACTAGGAAACCTATATGATGATGATAAATCATTTTAATGAAAGAGAAAGAGTTAAGACTTAAGCAGAATTTTAACATACCTAGCACTTGTTATATCTCCTCACACAGGGGCAGATGAACTGATAAACTTACCCATATTAAAAAAAAACATTATTCTGTGTGAGTAGGTGAGCTGGAATTTGACACAGATTTTAGGGACATTTGTGTTTATGGGGTAAGTTAGCTAATAATAGAATGTATTCATACTTGTGGTTTGATTTGATTTTCTGTACATATAACTGCAATATAAGAATGCATGCTTACAGTTCTTATCCAGCATGTGAAGATGTCTATAGCTGAGAGTTGTCCTGCTCCATTTATAAAGGTTATTTTCAGCTTCTTTTAAACTTTTACTTTACCTGTCTTGCTTTTGAACAGAAATTTGGTGTACTTGCTGTCAGGCAAATAGTTTCGTCAAAAGGTTTATCGGCTCTCAAGGAGGAAAAAAAAAAAAGAAAAACAGCATGGTTTTCACTTCTTGTGACTTTTGCCCACCAGTGATACAGCAAGATTTTTAAAAATAGGAACCTATAGATAGGTTCCTAAATCTATATTTAGGCGTTTACATATGTTTTACCTCAAAAAACTATTTAACTGCCAACAACTTCCACTGGCTGATAAGGTAGCTCTTTTGAAAGTGGTATTGTGAACTTATGAACTCAATATTAGGAACCTAGTTATGAAAATGTTTGCTTGGTCCCTCAGTTGTATATGTGCCTTTTGGTTATCCACTGAAAATCGGATTTGATTTGGTATAGTTAAATGAGTGTAAAAATCATGCTCTTGGCATGCAGAAGGGGTCTCAAATTATCAAGTTAATGATCTTCTGTCAGCAATGAGCACGTGTAGGCATAAAAACTGAGTGATTTTTTTTCTTTCATTGAGAAGACTATCTTGTTGCATTAAATGGATTTGTATAGGTATGGTTAAGAAAGTTAAGTGAGCAATCAATTATAGATGCATGGATTTCTGGGATATGGTCTGTGACAGTGCATGTGGAAAGAGGAAAAGACTCCTTCCTCAGTGAGTGTGCACTATGAAGTGCAAGGCAGTTGCTTGCTGTTCAGTCAATAATTGTAAACAATTGGACTCATTTTCAATAGAAAATTCAGAGAAACAAGAGTTGTTTAAAAAATGCAAAAGATGCAAAATACTATGGAGTTGCCTGTGCAAGTATAATTCTTCCATCACATATGAGATTATAATCTTTGCCTACATAGTTTCATATCTTCCTTGTTAGGACCTCCTTGATTTATATTTAGGATGCAGACAGAAAAGGAATGAGACTATGGGCTGCAGCATACCTGCCTCATTTGCATTGGGGTTTTAATAGTGTACACTGTTTGAGGCCAAGGAACAGGATAGAAATTCATTCTGATCAGTTGCCTCACCTAGCTAGTATTTCTCAATTGGTGTTCTTCATAAAGACGCAGTGAGAGCTGGAGAAAAATTCCAGATCCCACTGCAGTCAACACCAGCCTTTTAAAAAGTCACAAAAGATATTTCACTCTGACTTTCTACATAAAATAGGCCATGAAATTTCACCAGTTATTCCTACATGCAGCCTGATTACTTGTGGTTGAGCAGGAGAACATCCTTCAGAAAGTCCTTCCATCTCAATTTCATAAAACAGGGAAACTACCATATTGCTTATGTTGAGCAAACATAACAGAGTAGTGCCTTAATTCCAGATGCAATTTGGAGTACCAGCCTGGTTCCTGGACAATATTTCTGTTGTCATTAGTAGTCTTTTTATAGAACTGTGCTTGATTATACAACTCAGGATGATGGTGTGATTTATACACCAAAATGGGGAATGTTTACTTTATCACTTCCTATAGTTGCAGTGCTTTACTTTGCAAACTCAATAGCTTTTTTTTAATAGAATAGTTGAACTGTTGGAGCTGTTGAGGTATTATAAATATTTCCAGTTCATATCATTAGCAAGACTGTCATAATTACAAAGTGGGTAATGAATAAATGACATTTAGAAACTATTTTTGCTATCTTTTAGATGAACTTTTAGAACTGCTATATTTCAGTTGATTAAGATAGTAGGATGGGGAATATTGCCTAGTTGTGACTTAGCTGTGTAATGACCAAAAGCTATTAACATAGCTGATGGCTGTTTGATGTCAAATGAGTTTGTAGTGGATTGACGTTATCCTTCAAATCCCCATTATAAATTACAGTAATTAGCACCGTTGCTGGCAGGTTTATCAGAGGCTGAGGCACTTGCAAACCATAGTTGCCACATAAATTTCTGCAATGGTATTTGTCCATTACTTCTGCAAGCACTGAATACTTAATATTGTTTAGAAAATTAAATGAGGAAGATTTATCAGATAGTTTGGAATGGTGCCTTTGGGGCCTGAAAAACACTACCAAATCTCAGTGATAGCTCCTCTTTTTACATGTGTTTTACAAATGACAGATTGCAATAATAAGCTATTGTGTGGTCTTTAACATAATATCAAATTAAAAAACATAGCTCAAGAATGTTTTTATGTCTATTCAAAAATATTGCTTAAAAACTACTGAGCATGCACAAGAGCATCTATTCCATGGCTTTATTGCATATCTTTATTCTTGGAAAGGTGCTTCCAGCTGCCATCCTCTCACATTTCCTGCATATGTTGGACACCAGGGGGGAAAGCTGTTCCAAACCTCAGGCCCTTTTAGGACTAGAGGGGTGCCATGGGGCTTGAGGAGTTATTGGACTGCAAAAGCAAGAGGTCTCACATGAACTGAAAAGTTTGTAAAGGTCACTTTTAACATTGTCCAGCTGGAAAAGATTTAAATTCCATGCATTAAAAATAGTTTAGTTAAAGAATAGTTTATTTTTAAAAAATGCAATTTGGAAAATGTCAGTGACCCCTTGTATAAAAATGCAGTACCTCATATCTCAGTTAGGTTCAGTGCAAGATGAGCACTGATTCCTTGAGTTCCCTTTGTCAACCCTTATCTTATGTCTGGTTGGTTTCTGGAATAAATTAGAGAAGCTTAACTGGCAGCTGGTGGGTCCAGGAAGCAGTTCTGGAAGCCAGTGTTTGCTAACATACAGGGACACCATGGGCCTGTTTCTTTTCTCCTGGGGATCAGAAATGGACAGGTGTAGGAGAAATACTGTCTACCGTGTTCTACCTTGAAATTCTTCTATGAAGTAGTCTGAATAGGACCAAACATTTGGCCACTCTTGGTGCCATTTTTCGTTTTCATTCTAAATATTTTTTCATGCTCTCAACAAATGGCTTATCTTATATAATAGGGCACACCCATAGTCAACAATTTCTGGATATAAATAATAACCACATAAGTGATATCAGAATTATACTTTACCAATATCTGTATAAACTCATTTGCGGTCTGCAGACAGCACAGTAGAAGATAGATATGTCTGTTCAGATTGTACAGAATCTGACTGTTATAAAAAGATGACTTGATCATGATCTCAAATATCCTTATTTTTCTTTCCTGTGATTTGTTCAATAAAAGGGGCTGCTTGCTCATCTGGCTAGGGAAACTGGTAAGAAAACTGATTTATCAATCATGAAGTGAAAAAGACCCTTTCTTTAAGCTTGAAGAGGGAAGGGTGGGATACTAGAGAAGATATTCATTGCATTAGTTATAACTTAATGGAGCTTTTGAGCAGTAGCTCCAATAACATGTCAGTTTATCTCCTTAGTAGTTCCTAAGGTATGCGTAATACCCGGGAAATGAATTCTTTGTGAATCCCTAAGGTACCAATGCAATTCAGACAGACAAACTTCAACTTCAATTTCAGCAGAAGTGATAGGTTAAGAAAGTGTCTAGGGGAAATATGAAACATCTGAAATCTAAACAGAGAGACACTTTGACTTCTTAAACCTTTATAATATCAAAAACAAAAGGTGAAAGTGCAAAAAAATGTGGGCTTGTCAGGGGCTGGGTATAAACCACCTGTCAGTAATGAAAAGAGTCACATCACTAGAGGTTGAAACCCCCTTCCCCCAATGACCTTCATGTGGTTACATATTTAGAACTAGCTGTTGGTCTTCCAGTCACCTGAGTGCCCTCTCAGTGATCCAGTGTGACACAAACTGGTCCACATAAAAGGTGACGCGTCCAAACACAAATGTAATGTCCACCCAAACCAAGAAATGGAAGAGTTGGAGAGTATCATCAGAGCTGGCCCCTGTGAGCTAGTTTATGTGGTTTTTCAGGGCTGCCATCTTGGCCTGGCCAAGCAGAAAAATGGTCAGGTGGAACATGTTCCCTTCAACCACAGTACAAGATAGAGAAAATGTGCATAGTCTCAGAGAAGTGCAAGTTCAGTGTGCTCAAGAGGGTGCTTAGGGCAACAAAGAAAGGCTGTAGTTGGGGGCCATCCAGAAAGGCATAGAAGAGAGTCTCCTCCTCCTCCTCCTCCTCACAGAAAGGGCAGGCTGCTAATGGTGCTGGGTCTACTTCATGGACAAATGTGCCTATGACCAGGACCAGCAGCTGTCACTGATGTCACCAGTTCTTTTGGCAATGGGCAGCTTGTACAGGGTGTGCTAGGCCAGGTGAACCTGCTCTGGTGCTACTGCCACTAAGCCTAGGAACACACGTTCAAAAAGCCTAAGCCTGAATTGATTCAATCTTTGCAGGTTAGTCTAACCTGCAGAGAGTGAACCAGTTTCCAAGTGGATAAATGTTCCTTTTCTATTCAGGAAATGCAGATACATGCCTGCAGTGGCTCAAGCCAGAAGCCCAGGGATGCTACAGCAACCCTTTCCTTCTACAGAGAAGTGGAGCTGAGGAGTGGGGGCATGGCCAGGCCCCAGGAGGCCCGCCCCAGCAGCTTCCTGACAGCTGGGAGCAATCCTGCCACACAGGGCTGCCTAGCCCCAGAGAGGAACTCTTTCCTCTCCTCTCTCTCCCACACTGTTGTGAAGCCAGGAGGGAGGCCCTATTCAGTGCTGGGGTGCTCTTCTTCTTCCTCCTCTCCCTCATCCCCCTGCCACTGTGGGGTGTGTGTGTGGGGTGGGGGGCATGTCTGAGAGGCTGCCTGGCCCCAGAGGGAGGGGGATTCTTCCCCTTCATCACTGAGGGGTGGGGAGGAGGGGTCTCTATGGGATGATGCACAGCCCCAGAGGGGGACTCTTCCCCCACTCCTTCCCCCAGGGCAGGGGAGGCTCTGTTTCATGCTGGAGGGAACTCTTCCCCCTCCTCCTCCTCCCCCCATAGTGGCAGCAGAAGCACACAGCTCAGCTGGGCAGGGTGTGGGTGTGAAGATGGGAGCATAGGGACCTCCCACATACTCCCTCCATAATGTGCAGCCCCCCACTGCTTGGCAGCAGCAGCAGGAGGGAGGTCAAGGCACTTGTGCCCAGAGCAAGTGTGACTCAGGCTAACACTGTTCATGGGGAGGCATGGAGCCTGTCCTAGTGCCGGGGCTCTGCTCCCTGTACCTGCAGCTCCAACACACACAGTGGTGGAAGCCCTGCACTGGAGCCTGCTGCCTCCCCCACTCCCTGCTGTGCAGGTCCCCACCCTGTGCTAAGAGTGGAGGGAGCCCCTCCCTGTACTTCCCTGTGGAGTCCAGCATGGGGCTTCCCCTTTGCAAGTGTGGAGCTCTGGGGATAGAGGTGGCCACCACTGAGCTAAGGGTAAGGAGTTCCCCACCCTGCTGCACAGCCTGGCACCAGGCAGCATTGCATGGAAGAGGAAGGGGAGGAGGAGGAAGAGTCCTAATCCCCAACCTGGGAGGAGGAGGAGGAGGGGGAAGAGTCCCCTCCCCCCAGAGCCCTCCTCCCCACCCTACAGGACAACGAACCCAGCATGGCCCCATTAAGGTGAAGGGGACAGGGAGAAGGCTTAATTCCTCTCTTTATCCCTTCCCTGCAGCCAGGGTCTGCCAGCTACAGGGGCCACCACTGCAGCCTCCTCCCCTCTGCCCCCCAGGAGACAGGCTGACCCCAGCTGCAGTGGGGGAAGAGAGGAAGGAGAGAAAAATTAACCCCCCTCCTTGCCCCCTTTGTCTTAAGGGGGCCTTGCCAGCTGGTGTCTCTGCTAGGACCAGTTTCTGCTCAGGCTAGAGAGGAGAGGGGTGGGGCCAGCCCTGCAGGTGGAGCAGAGAGCCCCACCCAACCCAAAGACCATGCTGCGATGCTGGGGGAGTCTGGTTTAACTTAAACCTGGAAGGGGTCTGGGACAGACATTGCATAAACTGGTTTGAGCCACATCAGTTAAGTCTGATACTACATTCAACCAGGTTTATCTCAAACTGGTTTTGGACAGTTTGAAACTGGTTTATGTGCACTGAATGTCTGTTCTGTTATAGGTTTAAACCAGTTTCTGATCACTTAAACTGGTTTATGTGTAATGTTTGTCCCTAGCCTAAGTGCTGCCTCCATGTCATGTCAAGGTGGGTGGTAAGGGCACAGGGATGACACATTTTGACTGTTCATGTATACAGTACCTTCCCAAATAGGATCTTGAAGCAGATCCCACCACTGTTCTTACTTGGCACAGGAAGAGACAGCAGGATACCAGGCCTACCAGTTTCATCATTGTTCAGTGAAGGGGAGGGAGGGGGAGGTGGGGGAGGGGGAGAAAGAGAGATTTTAACTTTTTTAACAGAAATATTAAAAACAAAGGTGAAAGTGCTGAAGTGTATGGCCCTCCCAGGAACTGAGTATGAAACTTGCCAGTAATGAAATCACTCATATCATCAGAGAAAGGGAGGTTGAGAGTACAGTAGTTCATTATTTTACTCAGAAACTCATTGCAGGGCAGGCAGCTAATGGTAGTTCTGTTTATGAAACTGTAAGAACTATGGCAAGGCTGTAACCTGGCTCATCATGCCTCAAGCACAGTACTTCTGATCCCAATATCATTATGTGTCTAAAAGGACATTCTTGCTAAACTGTCTTTCACTATTAATGAAATATGTTCAATTTTTTTTTTCTCCAAGAAATTGCTATTAGCTGAAATTGTTTGGCTGTCAGAGCAGGAAAAGAAGTAAAAAGAAAAAAGTGGTGTAAACTCCCCTCAAGCATAGCATGTACTTCTGTGGACAGCTCTTGCCAATTTACTTAAAAATGAGGCTAAGAAGAAATCCCAGCTAAGAGAGACTAAATGGACAGACAAGGAGAGCAGAGGCTAACATGCTCACAATTAACTTCAGCGCACAGGAAAAGTTGAATACAAAACAGGTAAAATACAGGCAGTGGCAATTCAAGTCTTCTACTGCTCTCTTGTTAATCTATTTCAATCCTATTCTTGACAGACTACAAGACGTGGTTGGTGTCCTTGTTCAAAACTCCCCCACCCCCCCATTGTATTTTACTCAAATCAAAAGTTTGCATGTGAATAGCTTTTTGGTTCCCCCTCCACCTTCCCCATTTTAGAGTTTGACAACATGAAATAATATTGCAGGATATTTAAGTTTTTGTTATTCAACTTGAATTGACCAGAATGAAAGATGCTGGGGTTTTCTCTCCCCCTTATTCGTTTTTTCCTTTCCTTTTAATAATTTGTAATTTTCCTAACTTCTCAAGTCTGAGAGAATTCTAGAATGCCAATAGGAAAAAGGAAACCAGTAACTGTACAACTCTAACTTTTTCAGATCTTGAAAGTTGTGAAATTCACAAAACAGCAAAAAGAGAAGGTATAACGTTTGTCAGGGGAAAAATCTGGGTATCGTTCATTTTATTGAACTTGGTGTAAAAGATGTGGGGGTGCAGGGAAGGAAAATGAAATTTCAGAATAAAATATTTTTTTCCAAAATATCACAATTTTCTTGCACAAAAAAGTATTCCTTGATAAATGCCAAGAAAATTAAATCAGCTTTTTCTTAAAAAAAATATTTTTCTCAGTTATTTTTTCTAATTTTTAACTAGCTCTGGAGTCCAGTTCTAGAGGCCTTTTTCCAGACTAATATATGATGCCAGGGATGCCACCAGTTACTTTTACATTCATATTCTAATAGAATATTATAACTTTTGGTCATAACGAACCCTGTCTTTATTTGCACCAGTAGGTACTAGAGGAAACATTTGATAATTTTCTCACGTATGCTATGTGTATAACTTTTACTTTGTCAAGAAATAGATTTAAATTATACCTAATGTTTTTCATTTTGGTAATTGAAGAACTCATGTGTCTATTTCCTCCAAAAGTTTAAATAGTGAGGCCACTGGCAAAAATAAAACAGCTTCTTCAAGTGTATAATTATGACTCACTATGTTAAACATTAGTATATTTTCAGGTCTGTCTTCATGTAGCAAATAAACTAATTTCCATTATCTTCAAAATAAAAACCAGGACAGCTTTAGGAAAAAGGCAGAAGTTAAAAAGTAAAATACTGATTTCACAGTTTTTAATTCGACAAGCCAACAGCTGCATGTGGATATTTTCTTAAAATGTAGGATATTTTCCACCTACTTGGTCTTTTAAATGACTTGATCATGATTACTGAACAAGTGTCATTCAGTTTGAGCACAGGAACAACTTTTAAATTATCTGTAGTCATTTGACTTATCGCTTCAACAGTAAACACATCGTACTGAACATGTTGCACTGGATCATTTTTTCCTGGTAAACAGAAAATGAAATCTACTTGATGAAAGTGCATTGTTTTAAACATTTTGGAGCTGTTAAAAAAATGGTAATGAGACTGGAAGAGTAATGTGTTTTTAGACATTTTTGGGAAGTGGGATAGAAAATAAAATAATGAAGTGTTCCAGCACAATTGGGATGTAAAGTGACTTTATGTACAATAAAAATAAAGTATCATTTTTATTAAAGTTATCTTCCAGGAGGAAAATGCTGTGTGCTAGTGACCTCTTACCATGAGATTACTTATTGACCATCTTCTACCTGTAGTTGCAGTTTTGTGCTGAACAGATGCTTACTAGTGTGCCCATGCTCAACTATCTTTTTTAATTGAGGCCTAATTACCTGGAAGCTAATTAAAACATTACTGCAGTAAGAAATGGTAAAAGAAAAGACTCAAACTACAAAATGATGGGTCAATGATGTCAATATTATGTTGAAAACATTAAAAAATATATATCTTTATTATCTCTTTTTAGTATGTTGAAATCTATTTTTATCTTTTGACAGATATGTTTTTTATTTTTTTTCCTCCTAGATTCTGGGAGGGAGTGGGAGACCAAGTAACGAACAATCAATAGAAACTTAAAATTTAAGGCAAAAGCTTAATAATTTAATGTGATAGCTAAATTTCATTAAAAACATTTATAAGTTTTATTGATTTCGATGAAAACGATGTGCCTAGGAATTAAAAAAAAATACTACATGGATCTTATCTGCATTTTTAATGGCTAAATGACCTTTAAAAGACCTTTATATTCTGATCCAAAGAACATACTATCTTAATGGATGAAATTCTTAACAGGGGTGCAGTGAAAAATTAGCCAAGATTTTTTTTCTTTTAGTTCAGCTGACCATAAAAGCTCTAAAGAAATAATATTTAAAATCAATTAACTAGGAAGGCCAAAATCAATTTACAGGACTTAGATAATGTTTTATTAAAGCCAGCTCCTTCATTTTCTTTAAGTATGATTAATATCATTAAAGTGTGTGTGTGTATCTGTATGTGTGCAATATAAAAAAAGAGAGGCGACACAACCAATAACAAAGTGTAACCAAAATTGTAATGAAGGTTCTTTTGTGTACTTGGCTGGGATTTATGAGATGCACACGTAGAAAGCTAACACTGCATTAGAGATTACATCTCTTCCTTGTCTATGAATGATATATTAAGAGTGTACTCCATTTTCATTCAGAGTCTCCTTGGAATACCTTCTGAAAGGTCGCTAAAGGATCATACAATATTAAACTTTTTTCCATCCATGAATCAAAGCCGCACTATGCAAATTTTATTCTTCCATTCCAACTCTCAAATTCTGTGTCAGATGATAATATATTATGAAATGTAAGGATTTCTTCTCCTCTTAGCTAAGTATTGCATGTTTCAAGCCCCTAAAAGCTCATGTCTGACTTTCAACATGAGGTAGGTTCTTTCCCATTTTATCTTGGGTATGAAACTATTACATTTCCTTCATGCTTTAGCCAGTGAAGAAAAAGATTTAAGTTCTGTATCAAAATATCACTCAGCATAACTAGATTTCAGTTACATTCATGATGGGGGAGAGGGAGAACAGACTGATTTGTTAAATACGCATCAGTTGTTTGCCTTTAAGTCTGATCCAACTCTCGTTAACGTCGGTAGGAGTTTTGCTTTTGGGTTTATCTCCATTTAAAACAACCTTAACATTGTTACATCTTCATTAGAATTAGAAGAGGATCTTACAACAATCCTGAGAAATACTGACAAACACATTCTTTCTACTGTATACATTTTCAGCTCTACTAATACTGAGGGCATGCATGGACATTACACTCAGACTGGTCTAGGTGAACATAGATCAATCTAAACCTATAACCATACAGGAGTTCGGTATACATAGACTAGTCTAAAAATGGAGCAAGCAACCTAGAATAGACCTCATCCAAGATATACTCAATTAGAGATCAATTCAGGTTAGGCTGATTTATTGAACTTGTGTACTGTTGCCTTATTGATTCAAATTACATCACTTTCCTTCAGCATCCCAGCCTGCTTTGGACCCCCCTCCCTCCCTCACAGGAGCTAGGGACAGACATTACACATAAAGCAATTTAAGTGATCAGAAACTGTTTTAAACCTGTAACAGAACAGACGTTCAGTGCACATAAACCAGTTTGAAAATGGCTGAAACCAGTTTGAGATAAACCTGGTTAAATGTAGCATCCAACTTAACTGATTTGGCTCAAACCAGTTTATGCAATGTCTGTCTGAGACACCTTGCTGGTTTAAGATAAACCAGAGACCCCCAGCATCCCAGCATGCTCTCTGGGCTGGATTCTCTGCTCCAGCCCAGCCAGGCTGGCCCCTCCCCTCTGCTCCCCAGCCAGAGCAGGGACAGGCAGGGGTCGGGGTCTGGCCAGGGAAGGGTTTAATTCCCCCCTCTCTATCCCACCAGCAGGGACCCAAGCTGGGTCTCTCAGATGCTCAGCCCTTGCTGCTGCAGTGGGTACCATGGCCCCTGAGGCAGAGTGGGGCAGGGAGGAGAGTTAGTCTTCCCTCTACTCAGCTGGGTCTGCCCACCTTCACTGCTGCACTCCCTTCCCCCTCCCAGGGGCCCTGTCTGGCTGTGCCCTGACCCTACCACTGCAATGGGAGGGGCCAGGACCCTTGTTCGGGACAGCAGCCCCTGTCATAATGTAGGGGAGTGAGCTCTTTCCCAGTGGAGGCAATGTGCTGCGGGTCCAGCAGAGCTGTGGCAGCATCGGGGTCCAGAGCAGGCTAGAGCCCTGCAAGCTCCCCCCAGCACTGCCACGCTCCCCAGCAGCTCTGCCAGCCATGCTGAGTGGCTCCCACTGGAAAGGAGCTCATACTCTGGGAAGCGGTGATGGGCTGCTGCCTGTCACTGTCACTCACTCACCGCTTGCCGCTTCAGCTACCAGGCAAGGGCAGGGTCTGGCCCCCACTGCTCAGTCTGTACTTAGAGCAAGCCTTCTCCAGGCAGGAGGAGGCTTATTCAACCACTGACTTCAACCACAGATCCAGCAGTGGCTGCAGTTGAGCCGGGCAGACCCTAATGCAGTGCCAGCGGCCAGCATTCAAATAAGCCACCTCCTGCCCAGAGGGGGCTTGACCCAAGCACAGAGCAGCCACCAGCACTGCAGGTGGTCTGCCCGGCCCAGCCATCACTGCTGCTCTGTGCTCAGGCTAGCCCCTCCCAGCAGGAGGAGGCTTATTTGGATGCTGGTCCAGAGCACAAAGCGATGGGTCTTGTGGTGCCACCGGCCACTCTGTGCTTGGGGCAAGCCCCCTCCAGGCAGGAGAAGGCTTATTTAGATGCTGGCTTGTGGCTGCTAACCACTGGCAGCACATTGGGGTCTGCCTGGCATGACTGCAGCTGCCGCTCTGTGCTCTGGGCTAGGCCCCTCCTGGCAGGAGGAGGTTTATTCAGCCACTCACTTGCCCCAAGCACAAAGTGGCTGCTGGCACCACAGCAGGGTCTGCCCCACCCAGCTGCAGCTGCTGCTCTGTGCTCGGGCCAGTGTCCAAATAAGCCTCCTCCTGCTGGGAGGGGGCTGGCCTGAGCAGAGTGATGGTGGTTGCCCAGGCTGGGCAGACCCTGCTGCGATGCCCGTGCCCACTCTGTGCTTGGGGCAAGCCCCCTCCAGGCAGGAGGAGGCTTATTTGGATGCTGGCCTCTGGTACCGCATCAAGGTCTGCCTGGCCTGGCTGCAGCTGCCACTGGGTCGGTGGTTGGGACCAGTGGCTGAATAAGCCTCCTGCTGCCTGGAGGGGGCTTGCCTCAAGCACAGACTGAGTGGCAGGGGCCGGACCTTGCCCCCGCCTGGCAGCTAGAGTGGCAAGCAGTGGCAAACAACAAGCTGCCCATCACCACTTCCTAGAGCATGAACCCCTTCCCAGTGTGGGCCACTCTGCAGGGCTGGAAGAGTGCCTGGTAGAGGATACTGAAAATTTCCAGGCTGGGGTGAGGGACATTGTCAGCATCATGGAGGTGTCTGCTGGAAGCCTCTTGAGAGTTCAAGGGTGTGTGTGTGGGCGGGGGGGGGAGGTAGCTTGGCCACTGGAGTCTCAGTCATTGTGGAGCATGGGCCGAACCCAGCTGAAGCAAGAGAGAGGGCCACGTGCTGGGACTTGCATTGACATGCACCCACCATTCCTTCCATCCATTCTTATATCCACCTTCTTGCAGCTAGACCCTCACCTACACATGGATGCCGAGACCCCACAGGCCCTGCCATGGACCATGGAATACCTCATCCTGTCCTTCTCCAGTATACAACCCTGGTCACACACCTGAGGTGAAAAGGAGATGAGGGACCTCGTTGCTATCTGGGTTGAGCAGGAGACCAAGGACCAGGTCCACAAATGGCACTGCAACAGGGACAAGTTCAAGCATACTCTGGGAAGCGGTGATGGGCTGCTGCCTGTCACTGTCACTCACTCACCGCTTGCCGCTTCAGCTACCAGGCAAGGGCAGGGTCTGGTCAGGGACAAGTTCACGGACCCAGAGGGAAGTCACTCATCGTGGTGTCCTGTGACCAGTGGGGTCCCCCAGGGCTCTGTCCTTGGACCCATACTGTTCAACATCTTCATTAATGATGTGGACACTGGAGTCAGAAGCAGACTGGCCAAGTTCGCAGATGACACCAAACTTTGGAGCAAAGCATCCACACCAGAAGACAGGCGGATGATCCAGGCTGACCTGGACAGGCTCAGCAAGTGGGCGGATGAGAATCTGATGGTGTTCAACGCCGATAAATGCAAGGTTCTCCACCTTGGGAAAAAAAACCTGCAGCATCCTTATAGGCTCGGCAGTGCTATGTTGGCTAGCACTATGGAAGAAAGAGACTTGGGGGTCATCATTGACCACGAGATGAACATGAGCCTGCAATGCGATGCTGCGGCTAGTAAAGCAACCAAAACGCTGGCTTGCATCCATAGATGCTTCTCAAGCAAATCTCGGGACGTCATTCTCCCCCTGTACTCGGCCTTAGTGAGGCCGCAGCTGGAGTACTGCTTCCAGTTTTGGGCTCCACAATTCAAAAAGGATGTGGAGAAGCTTGAGAGAGTCCAGAGAAGAGCCACGCGCATGATCAGGGGTCAGGGAAGCAGACCCTACGATGACAGGCTGAGAGTCCTGGGGCTCTTTAGCCTGGAAAAGCGCAGGCTCAGGGGTGATCTGATGGCCACCTACAAGTTTATCAGGGGTGATCACCAGTATCTGGGGGAACGTTTGTTCACCAGAGAGCCCCAAGGGATGACGAGGTCGAATGGTCACAAACTACTACAAGATCGTTTCAGGCTGGACATAAGGAAGAATTTCTTTACTGTCCGAGCCCCCAAGGTCTGGAACAGCCTGCCACCAGAGGTCGTTCAAGCGCCTTCATTGAACACCTTCAAGATGAAACTGGATGCTTATCTTGCTGGGATCCAATGACCCCAGCTGACTCCCTGCCCTTTGGGCGGGGGGCTGGACTCGATGATCTTCCGAGGTCCCTTCCAGCCCTAATGTCTATGAAATCTATGAAATCATATTGCCCAATAGATTCAAGCCCGGGATTGCAGCAGGGACTGGGTGCAGTGCTGAGCCAAGATGAAATAGATGAAGATCTAGTACAAATGCATGCATGATGTTAATAAAAAGTCTGGGAGCAGGAGGCATAGCATGCCCTTCTAAGAGAAGCTGTCCCGCTTTCTCATCATAGACAGGAACATCGCCATCCTGCACACGTGCAGTACCACCATGGGGCAAGAGGAGTCAACGGCAGGGCCCCCACTACAGAAGGGCACAGAAAGGCTCCAGGATGACAGGGTAACTGGATGTCCAGGCACAACTCCCTGTGGGCCACAGGGCACAAGATCTGCTGCTGAAATTGGTCCCTGAGGACTAGCTCAATAGTGCTGGTCCCCAGAACATCACAGGATGTAGGAGCAAAGATGCACCTGCAGCTGGACCTCAGCTCCCTCAACATTTTCTCTGGCATGGTCAAATGCACAGACCATAGCACATGGGGCCATGGGGAAAAGTTCACCACCAAGGTCATCAGGACACAGGACCTGGACCCCAAGCCATGGGGCACCCTCCACCTCACAGAAGTCCCCAGTCCTTGATCCTGTGGATCACAGCTAAACATATGACACCCCAGACACTGTTCCTGCACAGCTGCCCGGGGTGTGCTGCTCCTACTCTGACATCTATTTGATACCCTGCTTCCAGATGTGCAGAAATGGGGAGCTGCAGAAGATGTGGGCATTGTGGGAGCTGCCTGCCTAGGTGGCAAAAGATGTGGGAGGAGTGGCCATGGTGGTCAATTATGCCTTGCAAGACAATGAAGAAGTAGCCCTTACAGTTGAGGAATGTCTGGGTGCCTTAAGTTGGGAAGAGGATGGGGATGTGAGTGGAGTCCATGGACCTAAGGCAATTGGGGAAGCCCTTGCAGTCAAAGCCAGTGACCACTTCCTGCAGGTTTATGAGGCAGATGAAGTGGTTGTCTAGGATACTGTGGATGATCAGACACACCTCCTGGATGGTTCCTCTGCTGGCTGCAGGCTGATGTCTTGCATGTGATGTGGAGGGCCATTTGTGTGATGATATCCATGAAGGTGGCTTGACATACAGAAGATCTGGATCTACTGTTTGTTGTCCCAGGGTTCCAGGATGGTCTACTCCCACCAGTCACTGCTGGTGGTGTGGGTCCAGAACTGTTGCTCAGCTGTCTGAAGGTGTTACAAGAGTACCTCTGCATCCATGGCATCCTGGGTAGACTCCTCTTCGGCCATTTGGAACTCAGCAGCCCAGTCCAGGAAGCATGGTGAGCACAGGGTACAATATGTGGCTCCACACAGAATGGCTAGCTGCTGGCTCAGGGCCTATGGCAATCAGCTGCTGGATCACGTCCACATGGCTGTGCATGTGTCCTGAAGTCTCTGGGGAGACTTGCACAGTGTGACAAGCAGGACATGCTGCATCTCTTTGGTCTGCAGGCTTGGGTGCAGGTGGTGGGGTGCCATGGCAGGATGTGGATAGGCTGAAAAAATATAAAGGAAAATGCAATTAACAAGGAAAGGTACACCTTCTGGGGCTCTTCTGGAAGCCTCGGTGAGGGGAGCGGGGCATTAAAACTGTAACTCTTGCTAATTTGCTGTCACTTAATGAAATTGACAGACACCTTTCTTCCACTAGTGATGTGGATCTTGACCAAGAAGGAGAAATGGAATTTGAACCTCTATTGTGAAGTTGCTCAAGATTATACTTTTCTTTCATCTTTTCCTTCATAAGGTCCATGCCTGCTATTTGGAAACTGAAAAAGAGGTTAAGTAAGGAGATAAAAGGAATATATAAGAAAACAAAAGATAATTCCAGTGGAATTAAATGAGTAGGATGATATGGTATATGCGTTCAAATTCAGAAGCTAAACATAAGATATCCTATCAGATTTTTGCTAATGGCCTCACAATTTAAATTTCAGAGGAAATAACCGTAAAGGGTTCAACTTTAAAGTGAATAAGGAACCTGAAATAAGTGGATGGCACAATATTATTTGTAGCACAATTTCTCCCTGTCCCACTGATTTTTAGGATCCAAATAATTATTTCTCAAAAATTAACAATTTTATTTTTAGTTACTCATTTAAGTACTTAATACTGCAGCAAATATTGGAGCAATTTTGGTAACTTTTAGCACAAAGAGTAGCAATAACTCCTGCCTGGATGAAACCTAAGAGTGCACAGTTTTAGACTATTACAGATATTTTTTTAAGTTTTAACATCAAGCTTCTAATCAAACAATGAGGGAAGAAAAACAAAAAACCCCACATTATTCCTTCTTTTTTGACTTACTCTTCTCTCACTCTCTGTCTTACACACACACACACACACACACACACACACACACACACACACACACACACACACAATAAGGGAGGGGTTTTTTTCACTTCCTCATGTATGAAGCACAAGCAAACTTGCATAACTTATGAGAACAAATTGATCTTCCTCCTTTCCTAGGCTGTTCTCAGGTTAATAGACTCCAAGTGACTTGCTAGTCAGACATGTTGATATTTAAAAAGCAAAACAAAACTCAGCTAAAAGCAGCTCAGGGACTAGATCCTAGTCCCCATATTGCATGCTGTGTTTCTTTTGTTACACTCTGTTAGAGCAAAGCTAGCTGAAATCAAGTATAATCAGCCCATTGGGGATTTCTCTGGTTGTGATACCTTCTGTCAGCCTCCACTGTAGATGGCTTGTCAGGAGTACATCTGAAAGGGAGGGAGTATGGCCAGAGCTCTTCTGAACTCCAGCAATCCCCTATGGGCATAACAACTATAGACAGAAATTAAAGTGACCCTATGACTCATTTCTAAGGTACTCCTTGTGACCAGCTCAGTGACTAGGGGTCTGAGAATCAGTGACCCATAAGGTTTCCTCTTTCCCTCAAAGATGTGTAGCCCTCCTAGAGTATCTCCCATATGGCCAATATAGATATCTTTATCCCTAGGAATTTTCTGATACCAAAAATACTTGTATATCACATAGTTATATGTACATACATACATGCATACATATATATGTGCATGTATAAAACAATGAATTATTATTTGATATGTTATTTCATATTTAAAATGTATATGCATTCTATTTTAAATATAATAATTCATATTCATAAATTGGATGAACCACATCAGGGTATCATGGTGAGATGTATTATACTTTGAGTCTTAAACCTATAGCCCACCGAATACAAAAGAAAAACTCCTTCCACTGGCTTTTTCCTGTGGCTACCGGCAGCCAAGGATTCAAGGCCGGGACTGGAGAAGCCCTGTCTCCTCAGTTCCTGGAGCCACAATATGAGCATAGCCAGCACCCAGAGGGCAAAAGCTGCTGCAGAATGTAGTGATGTTGGTCACTGCTGGTGACTAAAATCTGGGGTGTTCACCCTCCATGTCCTAGCCACACTGACGCTGCAGTTCTGGCTGCCATGGCAATGGGGCTTCAGCTGCAGCAGTATAGCAGCTGTGGAGGGAAGCCCCACAGGCATGATCCAGAGATGCATCATCCAGCATCTGGGAAGCCCCACAGTACTGATCCAGCCCATCAACTCATTTTAGGTGGGTGCGATTGTCTGAAACCAGTAATTTTGCACCTGTGGTCCACAGACCCTGGGAGTCCGCAGACTATGTCTAAAGGGTCTGCGAAAGGTTACTGTGATCAATCAAAGGTATGTGAGTACCCACACTTACAATTCAAAGAGGTTTGCACCTCCGTTCGAAATTTCCAAAGGGGTCTACAAATGAAAAAAGATTGAAAACCACTATCTTAGAGGATGTGTTGAAGTCATCATTGCATAATTGAAACACTATAAGGTAAACCAAATTCAGCTGAGGGTGATGTTTGGCATAAAACAGACATTGGTAAAGTTCCTAAAATGGACACTGAAAGAACCAAAAGAAGCAAGGAAGCTCTACCCTGTGGGGTTTTCTCTTATCCAGCTGTTGGAAGAATGAGACCTTCCGTTGTACTCACAGAAGAGTACCAAGGTCTGTATGAGGCATGAATGTGCTTTTCTTTGTCATTCAGATGCACAGCCTATTCCCTTCTATCTAATCTCTTGAAGCATATCCTATGCATGACTGATTCAGTCCTCTATTTTTCTACATTTCAAAGCTCTGCCAGCAGAGCAATGTTGAATAAAGATGTGAAAAAAGCATACCCTACAATTGTGTGGGACACAGCTGTGGCAGCAGAAGGTAGCTTCTCCAACAGAACTCCAACAGAAAAGAACTTCTTCCACTGGATTAGTTGCATCTGCGCTGGAGGCCTTAGTGCTGCTTCTATAGTATAGATATAAGGTTTCATCCATGGAAAAAGCTTACTCCAGTGAGTTAAACCCCTGATCAGGACTTGATAAATACTGCAGAATGAAAGATAATGGATTCTGTTTCCAAATAGCACACCATATAGAGCAGGTTATTTCTACTTTTTATGTTTCCTAATAGGAGGATGCATAAGACATCTTTTGGGTTTTAACTATTTTCAGTCTATAAATCAAAGATCCAATGGATGGTATCCATTAACCCATCCAAGTATAGCAGTATTTAGGTACTGAAAGTTGTAGACATGTTTAATGCCTAATTGTTATGTACCTAACTGACTTTCAGCCTGAGTTAGGAATCTAATTTGCAAAAGCACTTTGGTAAATCCTAGTTGCTGCATCTACTACACATCCACTTTACCGTGGAGTAGACTAATTAGCTATGGAGTAAAGTGTCACTGTCTGCACGTATGACAGTATTAGGCTGAAGAAAACTAATTTATTAGGGGTATATGAAATGGGCCATATTCAATCCAGATTCAGCCCAAACCAGGGACAGTGATTTGATTTGGTGATTCAGATCGCAGTCCCCGATTTGATTCAGACAAATCCGAATCTGAAGATTCGATGCTAATTTGGAAAATCAGCAATTTGGGCATAAACACAGGTTTAAATGTTTTTTCTACGTATCTCGAGGTACCAGGCATGGCTCATACATGCTGCAATGCTGGGGCAGATGGAGCATCCCACAGGAGCTTGGAGGGGGGCCCCACATGCTCAACAGCGAACCCAGAAGTGGACCACTTCTGGGTCTGCCAGGAAGTGCACTGGGGGTGTCCTCCTGTGCCCCCCCAGCTCAGCAGTCAGCCGCAGAGGAACCCTGGATGCCCCCTCAGACCCAGGAGGCACCAGTCGCTGAGCTGAGGGGTTTGGGACTCCCCCCCCACATGCTCCCCAGTGGACCCAGAAGTGGGCCAGAAGTGCTTCTGCTCCACTTCTGGGTCTGCTGCTGAGTGCGCTGGGGAGCTCCCTGCACTCTCTGGGATGCTCCATCTGCCCCACTGTTGCAGCATTGACAAGCCACCTGGTACCTTGAGGTACGTAGAAAAAACATTTAAAGCTGTCTGTATCCAAATCTTTCTGAATTAATTTGGAGGGTTCCAATTAGATTCAGAGAGTTTAAAGGGTCTCCTGATTCAATCTGGATTTGAAGATTCGACCACCAAATCGAGTCAGATCTCTGCCAAATCGAATCAGGGACCAAAACTTCACACAGCCCTATAATTTATGCTGCAGTAAAATAGTACTGTTGGGGACAGTACTAAGCACAGGCATAAATTGTGCCTGGTCAGCCCAGCCAGCAGGGGGCCAGACTCCCGCCTGCCACCTAGTCACGTGGCTCTGCTCTTTTAGCATCCTCTTGCCCCAGCCAGCATCTCCACCACCCAGTGCTGCCACCTGGAGTTGGGGCTAAGTAGGCCTGGCATAAACTGCTCTGCCTCAGCTCAAATTGCTGCTGTCTTGGGCATGTGTGTAGACACTGTGCCCAGGAGTAATTTATTTCAGCTCAAACTGCTCTGTAGTTAATTGGTTCAAATTAATTGCATGTGTAGATGCACCCAGTGGCTACGTCCAGATAAGCATGGTCTTGCGCACATACCACATATTCTGCTGTTCTCTGTGCATCAAGGGAGCAGCATGGTGGATATCCAGGGGCCAAAAATACCCAAACAAAAAAAAAAGAAGAGTGGTGCACACGGGGGCAGCGCACACGATCAAAACCAGAGCCTGACTGGCCAGAACCACACTCCAACTGCCAGTCAGGCTCTGTACAGAAGGATTGCCACTGCTGCAGCCCCAGAAGCCTCCGAAAATCCCAAGTAAGGCTGCTGAGGGCAGCCCAGCGCTGGCCCCAACCTTCCCTACCTCTCCTGGGGTAACCTGCTGTGCACCAGAAAGTGTGTGGCATAGGTGTTGCCCAGGGACAACTAGCGGCGTCACAAGATGTCCCACTGCTAGTTGCCCTCAGGGAACCAAGCGTCCATGTTTGTATGGATGTGGCCAGTGGGTGGATCTACACATACAATTGAGGCACATGAATAAGCTCTGGAACTTATTGCTCCAGGGTTAATTGCTCCTGGGCATACTATTTGAACATGTGCATGGGAGCAATAATTTCTGGAGCAATAAGCTCCAAAGTTTATTCATGCACAGCACGTTGAGCCGGGTCAAAGCAACTCAGGCTGGCAGGGGCTCCTCTGCCCAGCTCAACGTGCTGCGGAGGGACTGGCTGGAGCAGGAGGGTGCTTCAACATGGGGCTAGCCAGCAGGCAACCCCCGCACTGATGCACCATCCTGACTGACTGGGACATGGCAACATCTACATGTGTGCTGCTGTGGAGTAAATTAGTTTACTCTGGCCTAATGGAGGTGCATGTAAACACAGGACATTTACTTTGCAGCTAATTAGTCAACTGTGCAGTAAACATCTTGTGTAGAAGTGCTCACTATATGCCTAACTGCACCTTTAAGCTTCCTTAAGTCTGGCCAAGGAAGATCAGGATGGTCATTCAAAGATGAAATTTTGTGATTAAACAAAGTGGATATACATTGAGATCTAATACGCAATTGAAAAGAATAGCATAATGTTTTTGTTTATAGTTTCCGTAAATTGTGTTAATCTTCATTATAAAATAACTATTAAATGTATTAAATGCATTCTTAATAGGAAAGCCAGTTTTTCAGATACAACTTGAATTTTTTGTTCATGTAAATAAAGCTGATCAAATAGGCATTATTATGCAAGATCACCAGTCTGAACAACATAGTAACAGTAAATGATTAATAGTATTTGAGGGAAGTCGTTTGTAAATGGACTGAAAACCAGGCAACTAGTATGGTAAGGCACTAGTACAAACATAGTAACTGGGAAAATCTTCTTCTTTAGTTTAAATATTTAAAAATGTTGAAAGACCCAGGAAACCAGCAGAGTTCAGATGTCAGATATATGGTAATGCCTCTCAATGAAAAGAAATCTAATTACAGCTTTATCGACATAGATTTTCCTGAAAACATTTCTATAGAATTTAAAAATAGAAAATTTCCTACTGTAAGTGCCTGAAGTGCATATGACAGAGTTCCTACTGCTCAGCTTAATGAGTCTGTCAGTCCAGAATATTAAGCAGTTTGATTTAAAATATTCGGATTCACTTTAAATACAAAGTAGATCTAAAATGTTAGTGGGAAATGAGTTTTTTAAAATACAATAAATTTTGAAGGAAAGAGGTCCCTTATCTTGTAACTATGGTCTGTGCTGTTTGGCTAGATTATGAAATGTGCCACTTTTATAAATAAAGCCTTTGTTTAAGGAGTGAGGATGTCTAAATCCAAACTTCTCCACAGATTGAATGCACACATGTTGCTCTCAGTTGGTTCATGTGGACTCTTAATCAAATCCAAAGTTGCTCTTCTGGGAACAAATTAAGAAGGATAGGGTTAGAACAGCAAGATTTTCTTTGTGCTAATCTTGTTCCATAATCCTCTTCTTTAGCATAGGAGAATGGCAGCCAGGGCTTTGCTCCCAGGCATGTCTGGTGGTGGGGTGGGGCTCTTAAGCATGTTTTGTCTAAGGCATGTCTTAGAGGTGCTCTAAATGCCCCGACGTTCAGGAGTAGTATTCCACCCCCATTCCCTCTCCTAAACCAACCTATGCTCAGCAGTAGAGAAGAACTAGTATGTTGCATCCTACCTTCTTTGGCTGGCAGAATTATGTTAGCAAGAAGCCTCATTAAAGGAGGAGAGTGATGATAGATATGCCCAGAATTTTACAGTTGTACAAGTCAGAAAGAGGGTCATTTATTAAAGGCATTGGAGAATAAGCATGGTGAACATTCATAGCCAATAAATCATAACCTTTTTAGAAAGCCCTTTTTTGCTTGAACTGTGTTGCATCTTTTCATTTGGATTATATTGCATTAGGGTGGTTTAAAGATTAATGTGTCATGGAACACATCCAAACTTGTTTTAACTCAGCACAGTTTGAATCACAGATCATCTTCCAGGTCATATGGCATTAAATATGCATTCATTACAAAGGATACGTAAAAACAAATTCTTATGTACTGCAAAGTTCCATGCCAAGATTACTATAATCAAAGGATCAGCATTGTTAGGTATGTCCAGGCAAACCCACGTAAGGACTTTGGTAAATGAGGAACAAAATGTGTAAGAATGTGAGTGACTTTTCTTTGAAATGTAGAACATTTCCAAGAATTTTTACCACTCCCAGAGGAAAAATCTTTAGGGTGGCCCACTGCATTATTTCAATGAGGTTTTCTTCTAAGCAATGGTATGATGCTAATGGAAAACCTTACAGTCTCTCTCTGATGTTTGGGGATTGAAGTGTGTAAGCCCTATTAGCACTCAGGGGAGTTTCGCATAAATTCTTGTGCACTTAGATGAGAGTAACTCATGCTATTTTTAGCGCGTAGTATTCTTTTTTAAGTGCCAATAAAAGGTTGCATCCAGCGCAGACATGCCATTTTGAGCCTCCCAATGTAAATGTAAACATCACCATTGCATTTACATTTTGGTATGTATTGTGTGTTCTCCCATTGCTTTCAAGACTACTTATTTTAAAAAATACTTAACTCTTTATTTGGGTTAGTTGGCTTTGGATTTAATATTTTTCTAGAATTTGCAGAGGTAAATTTGAGGAGTTGGGTATTTATATTTCTTTTCTTGACAAATTAAACAAGGTATTTCTCCTAAGACATTTTATATGTATATTTGCATTATTGAAGTGATATTTTACAGCATAAAAATATAAGCAACCTTCAGCAACTAATTTAAGGGCTTTTTTTCTTTGTTTTGTTTTTTTTTCTATAGTATTTCCTAGGAACCTTGGTCTTGAATGAAGGTGGTGTTCAAGTGCAGTTTTATATCTGCACTGATAGGGTCATCTTGAAGATTATCCTCGAGCCTGGACCCCTGACCATCTAAGCTGTGAATCTTTTAAGCCAGTGATTCTCAACCAGGATGCTGTTATAGGTTTTCAAGAGTGCTTCAGGCTGCTATATAATATTATCACTAGTAGGTGTGTAAACACCTACACATTATTCATAGCAAATCCCCAGAGATTTCAATTAAGAATCCATACTGTCAAAAACATTCTGACCTGTTGTGGGCTTTCTGAGTTTATTTTTCTGTATTCAGGAAATGAGTAAAAGCTAACAACTGGCATTTTCAAAGATATGGCTTGAATCTAAAAAGATGGAGAACCACTGCTTTAAGGACTAGCAGCCCAGCCTAACCTGTAAGCTATACTGAGCTGCACGACAGGAGGTAGATCTTGCTGCTGTTTGCCTCCTGTAAGTCTCTCTGCTGTGAATAGGGGATTCTCTGCACTGTAAATGCAGAGACTGTGCCAGCAGGAGTCCCACAATCCCCTGGTTCCTGATTCTACTTCTTCCCACGTCCTTTTGCTAACTGAGTAGAAATTGCTCCAGAAGGAGAAAGTTATTTCCTAGGACAGCTTAGGAAGGAAAGCTAGGATACAACTCAGTGTTGTGCTCAAGAAGTAAACACAAAGAGGACATCTTTGGCAAGCTACAAGGTGTGATACAGACAGATCAGAAGAACAGCTGATATCATTCAGGCTGGTTGAGGTCCACCCTAATTATCAGGTTTGACATAACTCTGGTTCATGCACAGGATTAATACCTTGTTTGGTAACAGGAATGCAAATTACCCCATTTTCTCTTATTGCTGTTTCTTAGTCTTGTTTTAGAGGGTCACTTTCAAGGCTGAATGCTTGGTGGTGGTTTTTCTTGGTGTCTTTGTTAAGAATATTAATTTTGAGGTTGAGTTTTGGAACGTGAGAAACAGGTTTCAAACCAATTAAAAAAAAAGTTGTCAAATAGTTGTAATTTTGGGGCACCCACAGCATCAGTAAGATGTGTACTGACAATTCAGATACAAAGTATGATCAATCAATCCATTTATCATGCATAGGGAGTTACGTAAATGAAGAGATTTTCTATTTTCCATGTGCTGAACCTTCTGAATTTAGAGTCTCCTTGCTTATGGCAGGAGGTTGCTGCTAAATGAAGAACATCAGAATGAGTCACTGGCTGTGGCTCTTACACAGTGCTCTACAGATTTTAAAGGAGTTAGTAGAATTGGTCCTAGGTGAATGGTATTCCCTACACAGAACTGTTAAAATGGCTGTCCTGTTTGTGTCCTCTGAATTTGGCAAAAAGTACTAGGAGGTAGAACGAACCTACTAAAAGGTCGATTGAAAAAATCCAATTGGATGTCCCCCTTCAGGTTTCTCTAATTTATGACAGTTAGCCTTCCATTGGGCCCATGGTACAGGGGACTACAAAGTAGAGTTGTGCAAAATTTCAGGAGGTGTTTCGGGCTGTTTCAGTGCCTGAAACACCAAATCGAAACAGAAGGCTCAGAAACATCTCCAAAACAAAATGAGGCATCCAAAACAACATTTTAGAAATGTTTTGGAAAATGTGGAAGTTTTGGAGCCGTGCTTGCAGGGAAACAACTATATGCTGCTGCCCTGTCGCGCAACTTGGCTCCGCAGGGAGCAGAGTTCTGTGCCATGGGTCTCCTCACTGCCGCTGCCCACACTGTGCTGCCCCAGTGACTCAGGGCTGCATGGGGCAGGTAGTGGTAGCAAGGAGACCCCGGCACGGATCTCTGCTCCCTGCAGAGCCAGGTCACATGGCAGGGCAGTGCTGGTCCCTGCGCATGACCTGGCTTCACAGGGAGCAGAGATCTGCACCGGGGTCTCTTCGCTGCTGCTGCCGCCCACCCAACGCAACCTCAAATTGCTGGGGCAGTGTGTGTTGGCGGCAGGGACCAGCAGGCTTGCTTGCTGCTCTGTGCTGCTTCCCTGCCCTGTGACCCAGCGTGACAGAGATCAGAGATCTGCAGTGGGGTCTCCTCACCTGCACAGAGGGCAGTGACCCTCAATCATCCCCAAGGCCCATGGCTCTGTCCTGCTCCCTGCTGGGGACCCAAGCCCTGCCCAGCTGGGTACGGCTGTGCAAAGCTTTCCTTGTAACCCATTCAAAACAGATTCAGAGGAGATTCGGCCAAAAAGAAACAGGACAGTGATTCAAAACACCGAATCAAATCACTGTCCTCTGAAATGGCCATATCCAAAATCGAATTGAAACACAGCCGTTTTGCACAGCTGTACTACAAAGGAGCAGCTAATCTGACCTCTCACAATACTCCCCTTAATTCAGCCCCTGTACTGAGAAAGAAAAGATTTTCCTGCTATGTTCTCTGTACAGGTGTGATTGATATCTTCTGCCACCCCTCCCAATTTCTCCTAATCTGCAATATTTCATGTATGGGAAAGTATAATGCCAAGTCCCTGGACATTTCATATTCACTACCTAGTTGTAGCTTTAGGACTAATTTCCTTCAGAAAACTCATTATCATATTACTGTGTTTCTCTCCATATCTGTTTGCAAGGAAAAAGTGCAACAGCTTTGTGTACTGTTTTTAGCATATAAATCTATAACAACTTAGCTACAGAATATATAAAATATAGTCAGTAAATGATTGCTGGCACTTCGATTATTATTTGTCACTTACTTAAATGTGTACTTCTGAATGAAATAGTTTAATCCACTACACTATTTTCTGGTTTAAACTTTGAGATCGATCCCCTGTGTAAGAAGTTTCTGTAAGGAACTCAGTGGTAATCCTCAACCATTCATCTAGTCTGCTGTGTAAGTGGGAATCATTTTACTCGAACCATGCTACAAGAACTTTTCTGAGCATCTGTTTCCTTTTGTAACATTGTGCTTTAAAAAAAATATGAAAAATTAAATCACATAGCCACATAAAAAATTTAGATAGAAAACTAAATTACATCAGTAGTGAAAAATCATATGACTGAAACATCAATTCTAATTTAAAAGCATTTCTGGAGACAATACAAAATGTAATTCTATTGCTGAAGTGAGGCAGGACTGTTCTGGGACAAAACTAATATAGGAGTCTGACAAATAATATTGTTAATAATCCACTGATATGTATAACTGATGACAATAGTGTTGACAGCACCATATTGCAAAAAAGAATCATGGCCTGATGGGAACACTAGAGCACACTGGTAAAACCAAGCAAAAGCCTCTAATGCTGTTAAGGCTGCCACCACAGTGATGGACCAAGTTCTCAGGAGCTGACATCTTCATAAATCAGGAGCTGCATGGTACCTAGGTCCTTGGTCTGGCTAATAAATTATTACACTTGAGAACTTTAACATACAAGAAATCATAGTGAGCAGTAATGTGTCCATACTGTTGACACTTTAGAGGCCAGAGATAACAGTGGTGGCTTTGTGTGACTGGCTCTTGCACCAAAAGAAGGAAGAGCATTACTTTTCAGAAAATACCACCTCAAAAATTACTGAAGACTAAATAACAATGCAGTACTTATTTATCACTTTATTTCCAATCCCTATGTTCTTAAAGAATGGATCAGATCCTTGATAAAAGACAGCTTAATATCAAGAACAAATATGTATTTGAGAACACCAAAGAAATTTTAATTCTGTCCCATAGATTGTGTAGGGTATGTAATAATCTACATATTTTAAGAGAGAGAATTAAATGGCAAATATCAGCTAATTAGACTAGAACTATAATTTTTGATCAAATATTTTTAGACATGACTGAAAAAGTTACCTATCCACTTGAATAACAGACAGTAAATTATAATTTTGTACTATAATTATATAGGTATGTCAGTTTCACTTTGAGACCTTTAATGCATCAGAGTGACATATATGCTATCTATTCAGGTAGTTTTACATTTGGTGCTTATTCATGCAGTTACCATAATTTTTGGTGAGATAAGGTTGTTGCACTGTGAAATATGTATTGGTTCCTCCTGAGAATCATACTTTTCTATTGCTCATTTCAGCACTGTCAGATTTCTGGTACTGTTTATTCTTTTTCTTTTAAATTACACAATCAAGCTGTGGCCACCTAACAATATAATCTATTTTAAAATTATTATTAATGAAGATTATTTGCTGGTTTTAATTTTATAGGTGTATGGGATTTATTTGTATTCAATACTATTTTTGCAAGTAAATCAAGACATAGGGTATTTTGCTGTTGTTAAAAGAATGACAGCACAAGCCATGCCTCATGTTGAGATCTACTTTTATGTAAAAGATGTGGGATGGACTATGCATCCAGAATATATCCAAACTCTGATGCCCTTGCCTTGCCTCCAGTGATTCAGGAAGATGAATAAAAATATCAGAATCTGATTCTGTGTAGCTAAATTTGCCTAGCATTAAAATGCTTGGCGAGGGGGAGAAAGTGAAGGCCCTTGGTCTGACCTACAGAATCCCAGGTATGAAAGGCTGCAGAAAATGAGGGACACAGCTCTGGTGGTGTGAGGGAAGGGTAATAGGATTGAAGAGAGTATCTAATACAGAGGAAGATGGAAGGGTGGCACATAAGGAGTTTGTGGAAGGAATGGAAGATGTGAGGTGCCTGTTGAGTATGCTGGGGTTGGCAGCCTGTGAACAGCAGTGGGCTGATTTTAATGGAGGTATTTCTAAAGCGGGCCACTGCCTGTGAATTGTGAATTCACTGCCTGTGAATTCTGAGCTCCTGGCTGCTGACGTGCTTTCCCCGGTGCCAAATTGCTGCTGCCATCCTGGCTTAGTGGGCTGGTAACAACCCCTTCGTGGCTTGGAAGTTGGTTGCAGACCCCTGGCAAATGCAATGAGCTCAGTTGACAGTTTCAGTAAAGTGTGAGACCCTTTAGTTCTGTATGCTGTTTCCTTGAACAGCTAGTTGATAGGAATATCTTCAAATGTGTTTTTGAGCAGACCATATTCTGGTACAATGTGCAGTGCAGAATTCACCATTTCAAGCATTTTGATTAGATTTTGCTTGAGAAAATGGGTAGGTTTTACATTTGCAAGCCTTACTTCAGGTATTCTGAGACAGTGATGAGGGTGGGGTAGCACTACAATGGACTACTGTTCTCCATTTCTCTCTCTGATGATTTGCCTTTCAAAAGGAGTCACCAATTCAACAAAGCTTCCTGAAATCACAACAGATGTCACAAATGCTTAAGTCTGATAACAATCAAGCAATTGTTCTGTTGCTAACAGCTTATTTGTGTGTGGAGTTACCTAATTTTAAATGAGGCTTTCTATTTCTATTTAAATAGATAACATGTCTCTAAGAAAACTTCATTTTCAGTGCTAAACAGAGGAGACTTATCTGTGGCGGGCCTTGCCTTTATCAGTTTATAGTCAGTAAGAGCTCAGAATTCAGGAAACAGATTTTGCATTGGCTATTATGACAGGCATTGTATCTTTCATAGTGCAAGTTAGGAGTTAAAGCCAGTACTATTGTGGGTTAGTTACATTTCTAAGGTGTGACATTTGTATTCTATTACTGTAGAAAGGCCGTTGCTCTTGGTGATTCTAGTTTAGAATATCTCAGAGGAGAGCATCCTGCCATGTTTTTGTAAATCGGAAAATACAGTCCTGCACCCTTACAGTTGTAAACATATGGACCATTCTTTCTTGAACACTTTGCTTCCTCCCCTTTCCCCGGAGTTGTCTGTCTCTTCTTTACCCCCCACCCACAGAAGAGAAAATCCTGTCTTGTTTTCATGTATAATACATTCTTTTACCAAGCTTTACTTCTCCTTTCTTGGATTCTCTCCAACCTAAAAAATGTGACAATGCAGGCAAATTCTTTGGTAGAAAACAAAATATTTTCTTTTGTAAATAACAAGCATATTTTGTTTTGTAGGAAACAAAAGCTTGGTTTTTCCAGAACTGTGTGTGGTTCTGTAGGATCCTCAAAAAGCCATAGTCATAAATACAATTTGTTATTTTAATTACTATGCAAATGTATATGACCATTGTCTATTAATTTCATTCAAAAAGAAGGAAGGGATGAATCCAGTAGAATTTGATAGGCAAGACAGACTAAAACTTTTGACAAAACAATATCATCTAGATCTGCTAAAGGGTTTTACACAATAAACTCTAGCTGCAAAAACTGAGCTATCGTAGTATGTGTGGCTAAAATACTGTGGTGTTAATTTGAGGGTTTCTTTCTTATTTTCTATATACGGTGACAAAGAATGCCCTAAAAATTCACCCTCTTATAAATACATTAAAAATATCCTCTGTACCTAAAATAGTGGTCAGTAGACAGTATGGCCATACAGTGTTTTCTATTTATATGCATAGCCATGTGACCGAAGGCAGGCTATGCACTTACCTGGAGTATGCCTTTATCCAAACTTAATGTAAATGAGGCTTATAAAGTACATAGCACTGACAGTAGCTCCCATCGGCAGAGAAGGTCCTGTCATTTTCAAGACCTGTAATAATTCATTTTCGGGCTGCTATTAGAAACTTTGGAAATGAAAGGAGCTGCCAATATTACAACACTATGTGTTAAGAGAATATTTTTTTCAGTATTGTGCTTTAACATTCCTGATACTGACTAGCTGTCCGATTTTCAAAGCTTCTGGTAACATGCCTTTGACTTCGCCTTCACTATTTCTGGTACAGCTGAACAAGGCGGACAGTTAAAGCTGCAGTTAGCATACAGTTAGCACAAAGATGCAATAATCAATTTGTGCACATAGCTCATAGGTAAATAACTCCATGTTTCTTGCCTATTCTGCACATTGAAACAAGACTGGGACCTGCTCTTTGCTGCACAGTTAATTCTGTACAAATGCGGTATGTACATAATGGTGGAACTATCGGTGGGTGGATCAAGAAAACTGATTGGCCAAAACCACTAATATTGACAGGGGAAATCTTGTCTTCCATGAAAACATTTTCTAACTTGCCTTCCTGCTTAGATAGCCACATAATCACTTTCTGAATTTTAGTTTTATGGCAAATAGATTATAAATGTGGATTGTTGCTGAGGATAATGAACCACATATAGTTCTTGAGAACACCCTCAACAGCCTTTGATGCCCCAATACTACAATACAAGTAGTACTGTACTGACTTTTGATAGGAGAAGACCATATGCAGTGAAAGAGGATGATACTAATAGGCGTCTTTCATCCATGTTCTCTACATTCATGTGGTAACTTGTGGGCATTAAAAAATAGTTCTAGTATTCTAGACAAATTCCACTTCTGAGAACTGCCTGTTGTTCACATACTTGGATTGCTGAAGTACTTGTATGGTCCTGACTGCATCATTATCTATTATTTATCCTGTCAATATCCTTGTGAAGTATGCAAGTTCCATTATTCTCATTTTTTTAGACTGAAGTGCAGAGACTAAGTGGTTTCCTAAACTCTCTCAGGGTGTTTCTGAAGTCCAAGCCCACAAATTTAACTGCAAAACAGTTCTTCTCTGATTTGATGGCATTCTTCATTGCCTATTTCAACCTGTTATATAATTTTGTGGTGTATAGTGACCTAGTGCTACCTGCAAATGGAGGCTGAAATTCAGACTGGTTGAAGAGATCATTTAAATATATCACCAGATCCTACAAGCCTTTGCTCATTTCTCTCACCCACATGCACCCACCCACCACTCCTGGTTTAATCTTCAGCAATCAAATACACAGATTGCTCAAGTCATCTTTATTTTGACATCTTGAAATGGCATCCTTTTCACATGCACTTTGCTATGATCTTTAATTACAAAAACACCTAATATGATTCCACGGGACCTGTGCCCTATTTAGTGTCCATGTTAGACGTATTGCTTTAATCTTGTTACTTTAATCTGGGCATTACCATAGTTTTGAGATCATAGGTGCCAGGGTCAGAAGGGACCTCAGTGGATCATCGAGTCCGACCCCCTGCCCATGGCAGGAAAAAGTGCTGGGGTCATGTGACCCCAACCAGGTGCTTGTCCAGTCTCCTCTTGAAGACCCCCAAGGTAGGGGAGAGCACCACCTCCTTTGGAAGCCCATTCCAGATTCTGGCAACCCTAACTGTGAAGAAGTTATTTCTGATGTCCAACCTAAATCTACTCTTAAACAGCTTGTGGCCATTGTTTCTGGTTATTCCAAGGGGTGCCCTGATAAACAGAGCATCTCCTATTCCCTGCTGCCCCCACCGGGTGAGTTTGTATACTGCCACAAGATCTCCCCTCAACCTTCTCTTGTGGAGGCTGAAAAGGTTCATGTCCCTCAGTCTATCCTCATAGTGCCTTCCCTGCAGGCCTCTAACCATATGAGTGGCCCTCCTCTGGACCCTTTCAAGGTTGTCCACATCCCTCTTGAACTGTGGTGCCCAGAACTGGACGCAGTACTCCAACTGCAGTCTGACCAGTGCCACATAGAGAGGAAGCATCACCTCCCTGGATCTGTTTGTGATGCATCTACTAATGCATGACAAAATGTGGTTAGCTCTGCTATCTACTTCATCCCATTGCCTCATATTCATCTTGGAGTTGACAACAACTCTGAGATCTTTTTCCACCACTGTGCTGCTGAGAAGGTCATCCCCCAGCTTATAGGTATGCTGGTGATTCCGTCTCCCTAGGTGCAGCACCTTGTACTTGTCCTTGTTGAACTGCATCCTGTTGTTTCTTGCCCACTTCTCTAAGCTGTCCCGGTCCCTCTGGATTCGGTTTCTTCCCATCGGTATGTTTACTTCACCCCATAGTTTTGTGTCACCAGTGAATTTGGACAGAGTGCTTTCTACACCCTCATCCAGGTCGCTGATGAAGATATTGAACAGCATCAGCCCAAGGACCAAGCCTTGGGGGACTCCACTGCCCACATCTTTCAGGTTGATACCGACCCATCTACCACCACTCTCTGGATACGACCCTTAAGCCAATTTGCTGCCCACGTGACTCTGTCTTCGTCTATGGCACAGCCATTCAATTTGTTTATGAGAATAGGATAGGATACTGTGTTGAATGACTTCTTAAAGTTCGAGTAGATGACATCTACCTCAATTCCCGCATCATTTAGTGACCTGGTCATAGAAAGAAACAAGGTTAGTCAGGCAGGATCTATCTCCTATGAACCCATGCTGCCTGCCCTTCAGCATTATATTACCCACTGGACTCCTATAAATATGTTTCTTGATAATTTTTTCAAGGGTTTTCCCAAGGATAGATGTGAAACTAACCAGTCTGTAGTTACCCGGATCCTCCTTCCTCCCATTCTTGAAAATAGGGACCAGATCACATTGGCCCTTTTTCAGTCCTCTGGGACCTCACCTGAGCACCACAAGTGCTGAAACAGCCATGCCAGTGGCTCTGCTATGACACTGGCTAATTTTTTGAGCACCCTTGGATGGAGCTCATCTGGTCCCACTGATTTGAACACATCAAACCCCTCCAAGTGTTTCTTTACCAGCTTGGCACTGACAGTTGGTGGGCTGGTGTTCCTCCTGTTTTTACCTGTAATGCATTTGGGAGATTTGTTTACATCCGTGCTCAAGAGCACAGAGGTGAAAAACTCATTGAAGAGCTCTGCTTTGTCCCTTCTGTCACCAACTACCCTAGACTATCCTGCAGGGGTCCTATGCTGCCCTGCATCTTCTTTTTGCTCCTTATATACCTGAAGAAGGACTTTTTGTTGTCCTTAATTTTTGTAGCCGGCTTAAGTTCTAATGCTGCTTTGGCCTTCCTGACTGATTCCCTGCAAGTGTGAGCCAAGGAGGTATACTTCTCCCTGGTAGCTACCCCCTTCTTCCACAGCCTGTATGCCTCTTTCTTTGCCCTTAGGCTTTCCTGGATTTTCCTGTTTAGCCAAGAGGGCTTCTTGGCCCCTCTGCCCCCTTTTCTATTCAGTGGGATTGTCTCCTTCTGTGCCTGAAGGACTGCTTCCTTGAAGAAGGACCTCTACAGAGTTGTACACTTTGAAACTTTAATCATATATTTTTGGAAACAATTGTTTAAACAGGGCTGTCCTTTTAAAAAAGTAAATTGAAACACCACAAAAATGTATGAGGTACACCCAATTGACACTTACATGGATTTAATCAGGATCTCAAATCCACTATCTAGAGCTCAATCTTTTGTACCACTTGCATCTGATTAAGTCAGATGGTACATTTAATTATTGCCTTTGTAGGGAACTTCCTGCTTTGGCTCCTACAGTCCTGATTACCAATATGTCTTGTGTAGCTGGAATTTTGAGGGAAGTAAGTTGCCAAAAAAAAAAATAGTTTACAATTTGACCGAACTTACCCATAGGATGTAGGCAAAAGCTGCTGGCACAAAGGCCACCTTCCTGCCATGTATCAAGTCTCTTCTTCAAAGCATGGAGATTCTTAAACAAAAGGTCACTGGAATCTAACATGGATAAGACTTTTTTTTCTTTAGCCTTTTGCATGGGAATGGTTAAAGTTTTGCAAAATTCTACCAAGACTGTTTAAAGTTTGGCAAATTAGTACGCAAGATAAAACAGGATCTTAAAATGGGAAGTAGTAGGCACCCTTAATAATAAGTAGCCATACTTATAATAGGTAGTCCTGTTGGCTTCAGGGGGAGTCTATATCTGCAAAGCATGCATATAAAATTCATAATAGCTAATACTTTTTAAAAAAGCATAAAAAGGGCTGTTGCATTGCAAAGGCACTTCAGATGTAAACATTTCTATAATAAACTAGTCAGCAATTTTAACCTATACTGTGTCCTTGAAATGTCTGCTACAAAGGGAGATGATATTATTTAATTTTTCATGTCTTGTTATGCATGTTGCCGTCAGAATGGTGATTTTATGGATTTCTAGTATTGCCAGTTCAGAAGTACACCGACAAAGACATGCATTTGATCACCTTCCTCTAATTAGTTGTAATTATAGCCTTCTGTACAAAGTAGTCTTTAGATGTTTTAAAATATATATTTATCTGCAGGGTATATTGTGAGTTCAGAATGATACTGTTCACTGATTTACATAAAAGGAGTTTAGGGTTGTTATACAGTTTTGAATATGGTAACATTAGCTTGCTTAGAGTCTTGAATTCAGGCATATCACGTTGCTATTTTTTAGGATTTTAAAATGTTTGTGACTTTTTTTTTAAAGCTAGCTCCATTTGGACTTTAATTAAAAGGTACTCTGGAGCTCATTTAAATGAATACTTGTAAAAGGTATGCAGTGCACAGAAATAGAAATTAGTTCCTATAAATGAGGAAGGAACTTAGTAAAAGAATCAACTTCCAGTGCAGTAAAAGGAAAATCAATGGTAAACTGACCTAATAAAATGATAGGCCTCTTCAAAGGAAAAAAAAATCTAAGCACTGAGCTACAGAAGATAAGATAGTAAGAAAGCCTTTTTGATAAAATGGTTCTGTTAATCCTGATGCCTCAAGAGGGCAATTCTCCTCTTCCCCTTTAACAGGTATCTGCTATAATTATTTAAAATCATCTTTAATTTCAGTGTTCCAGTCATAAATAAAGCATGGAAGCTTGCTATATTTGCCCATAACATTTTGTTTTTCATAGGGGACTGTTCACCAGTAGTGAATGAAAATGGAAGTACTTGTTGAAAGTTTTTTTGCAAAGTGGAGCAAGTTTCTTAGTGCACTGAAATAATCCAATGCAGTTTTCTGTTTTATTCTGGTAGTGCATGATTCCTTTGTTATCACTACTCCGTCCTCACAAAAAAAACCCCTCTCTGTACTGTAAGGGATCTGCACTGACATTCATGTTTAAAATTATCTGCTGTTCCGATATATGCAGGTACGTGTGTGTTGATCACCTAGTGTGTATTGTGTGTGAATGGGTATGTTGGTACGTGTTGTTTGAGGGGGGAGTCTGTGAGTATGCTGATATGTGCTGATCAAGGTGTATGTTGTGGGTGGGTGGGTATGCTGGTATGTGTTATTTGGGGGCGGGGCTGTATGCTGATACGTGTTGTATGAGGTGTGCTGTGTGTGAGTTGGGTATGCCACTATGTGTTATTTGAGGAGTGTGTGTGTGTGTGTGTGGATATGTGCTGTTCGAGGTGTGTGTTGTGTGCAAGTGGCTATGCCAGTATGTGTTATTCAAGGAGTGTGTGTGTGTGTATGCTGATATGTGCTGTTCGAGGTGTCCATTATGTGTGAGTACCTATGTTGATATGTGTTATTTGAGAGGTGTGCATGTGTATGCTGATATGTGCTGTTTGAGTTGTGCGTTGTGTGCAAGTGGGTATGCCGGTATGTGTTATTTGGGGAGCGTGTGTGTGTATGCTGATGTGTGTTATTCGAGAAATGTGACTCTGTGCTGATACGTGTTGTTCAAGGTGTCTGTTGTGTGTGAGTGGGTATGCTGGTATGTCTTATTTGAGGAGTGTGTGTGTGTATGCTGATATGTGTTGTTTGAGGTGTTGTGTGTGAGTGGCTACATTGGTACGTGTTATTTGAGCAATGTGTGTGCACATACGGATATGCGCTGTTCAAGGTGTACATTGTGTGAGTGGGCATGCCAGTATGTGTTATTTGAGGGGTGTGTGTGCGTATGCTGATATGTGCTGTTCGAGGTGTGTGTAGTGTGTGTGTGGGAATGCCGATATGTTATTTGAGGGGCTGTGCGTGCATATACTGATATGTGCCATTTGACGTGTGCGTTGTGTGTGAGTGGGTATGCCGACATGCGTTATTCGCAGGGTGTGTGCGTGTATGCTGATGTGTGCCCTTCGAAGTGTACATTACAAGTGAGTGGGCATGCCAGTAGGTGTTATTGGAGGAGTGTGTGTGCCCTGATGGAAAATACGTAGGAGAGACCAAACAACAACTATGCACCAGAATGAACGCACACCGGAAAGCCATCAAAGACAGAAATCCCCAAGTACCAGTGGGGGCACATTTCTCACAGGAGGGCCACTCTCTCGCCAATCTCTCAGTCCTGATCCTCAAGGGCAACTTACACAACACTTCCCAGAGACGAGCCTATGAGCTCCATTTCATCAACCTGCTGGATACTAGAGATCAGGGACTAAACACAGACATTGGATTTTTGACACATTATAATCTGCCTGGCAACTGACTCCCCAGCCCAGCCCAGCCCCTGGCTTTTTTACTTTTCATTCCATCCAGGAAGAGCACACACCAACTGCTGAAGCTTCGTTAGCCTGACGAAGGGTTTCTGAACTTGAAAGCTTGCTTAATAACTATTCTCCAACTATTTGGGTTCGTCTAATAAAAGGTATCAAATTCACCCAAGGAACCTTGTCTGCCTGTGTTGGTATGTGCGATTTGAGGTGCGTGCTGTGTGCGAGTGGCTGTGCTGGTAGGTGCCATTGGCGGAGTGTGTAGGTGCTGCGCGGGGCCGTGCCAGGGAGGGCCCCCGGAGGGGTGGGCGCGCTGTGCCGTGTCCCGGGGGTGGGCGCGCGGGAGAGCACCAGCGCCGGGCGCTCGGCGGCGGAACAAAAGAGCGGAGCGAGCCGTGCCCGCGTTGCGCCAGCAGGGGGACCTCCAGGCTCGCGCTCCGACAGCCCGCGCGGCTCGCAGGTCTGCTCCCCCCAACCCCCCAGCTGCAGGGCAAACAAACAGGCGGCAGCTCCTAGCCAGCCGGGCTCACACGTGCTCCCAGCCGCACTCTTGACACTGGAGGCTCAGCCCCTGGCGCGTACCGGGGCTTTACCCGCGCCGCTCGCGCTGCCCAGCCGGGTTTCTCTTAACCCCCCCTTGCATCACTGCGGTGTCCCCACTAGGGCTGGGGGCGAGGGTTGCTCCTCAGGGGGCCCAAAGGCTGCGGGGGGGGGGACGGACGGGTGTGTCTCGGGTCCCTCCCCGCCTCCCACGAGGCGCGAGTGGGTGTGGAGCGCCGCGCTGTAGCCCACCCCCCCTTCCCCGGGCGGGCGAGCTGCAGCTCATTCTCCTCCCTTTCTTTGCAAGCCGCTGTGCCCGCAGCAGCAGCAGCAGGAGGAGGAGGAGGCCGGCTGCCGGGGCCGCCGCCGGAGCTCACACGCCAGCCTCTCCCCGCGCTCGCACACGCCCGCCGCAGCGCGGGGCGGAGAGCCCGCCCGGGGGGCTGCCCCTCTGCTCACTCCTGCCTGCACCTCCCTAGGATGGAAGTGAAGTGAGGAGCTCTGCAGCCTCAACTGATTTGGCAGAGAGAGAGAGCCCAGCCAAGCCACTGGTGTTTTTTTTTTTTTACCCCGGCAAAGTGCTGAGAAGTTTGTGGAGCACTTTCTAGGAATTAGCTCCGAAGAAAGACCTGGCTTCTGGATTACTATGGACAGCTTTAGCCACCCTTGAATAAGCCCCTCGGTTTGGCCTGGGGGAATTTAGCCAGCAGTTGTGTGCAACCCCTCCCCCCCCCCCCCCCACCAAATTAAAAAAAAAAAAAAAAAGCAGGAGTCTTTTTGGAGCTCTCTCTCTAATCTGGATGGATCTAAAAGTGTCACATCCAAGACCTTTCCAGCTGCAGCGTCTGCCTTGAATACCCCTCTCCCTGCCCCTTCACTTTAATGAACTGCTAGGAGACTAAACTTCTGGACCTACCTCTTCTTATCATCATCATCATCACTATTATTATCATCACATTCTTTTTTCTTTTTTTTGCTGGGGGGTGGTCTTTGGGATTGGTCTCTCAAGTGATCTGGATTGCTTTTAATATGTCAAAATGGGTCTGCTGACACCACTCCTGCTCTTTGGATGTATCTCATTCCAAGTTCATGGTAAGTGTGCCTAGTTGGTTGGGTTTTTTTGTTTGTTTTATCCTCCTCTGTCATGTCTTTGCAGCATTTCTCTTCATCTGACTCTGATTTGGGACAGCACATGGAGGATATTAGGAAGCTTTCATGGGATGGGATCCACATTAAGTTTTGTTTCTGCTGAAGAAATGGCATTAAGGAAAAAAGGGAGTTGGGATGGGAGGGGGAAGGGGAAAGGGGGGGTTATGCATGTTTCTGATAAGCAGCCCTTCCTGTTTGCCAACTGAATGGAAAAGTAGTTCACGAATGGGGAAAATGTCAAGCTAAAAGAAAGGAATGAGACCCCCCCCCCCCAATAGGAGTAGGGAATCTTTCAGAGATGCCAACCTGGATCTGTGGATGTTTTTGCCTGCTTCTATTGTTAAACTTTTTGGTAACCATTGATTTTTTTTTTTTGTTTAAGGAAGGGTAGGAAGGGCTTGCTCAGATTCCAGCGAGGTGAATGGAAACTGGCAGAGCCCCTAAATGTGATCCCTTTGTATCTGCTGGCAGGCAGGAGGAGTGGAGAGGGGTCTCAGGGGGGTGACATTTGACTGAAAATGCAGTGTCAGGGGAAGCCAACCAAAGAGGGTGGGGTGTACAGAGGAAAGTACAGCACCAAAGCCAGGCAGGTTCGCAGAGAGAAAGCTCTCCTGGGAGTGAGCCAAGACAATAGAGATGCTGAACAGGTGCTGTAGGTGTCTCCCCTTACTTTCAGCAAGTCTCTCAAGACCAGACCAATATCCTTAGGTGTGATGTTTTTTCAACTTCTGGTTCTTGTTCCATATCCTTGGCCATTGTTGCAAGATGATCTTTGTTGTGAGACTCAGCAGCATTTTGGAGACAGTTTATTTTGGGATGTCTCTGCATTTGCTTGGGGGGGGTTGTTGCTCTGTGTGTGGCACAGTGCAGAAGGGGACACACACATGCACACACACACACACCCATGTCCCCGTCCCCCCCCCTGCAACCACCAGTTCTCCCACTCCGTGTGTGTGGTATGTAGTGGTACCAAACACACACACACACACCAACCACCAGCTCTACCACTATGTGTGTGTGGTATGTAGTGGTACTAAATGTTTGGCCATCCTAATTGGATACATTTGGATATTAACTTTAAACAAGCTTTTTGGACTTCAGATGAATTCGCCTTCTGGGACACTAGCCATTTTTCTTGGAAACTTTGTTCCAGGAGGCTGCTGCTTGAAATCATTCCATATATCAGAAGGAAAGCAAGGCCTCTACATACTGTCAAATTATTGTTTGCAGACAGGGGCAGCTTGAGTATCTCTGTCCTCAACAAGACAGGAGGCAAAACACTCTCTCCCCCCCCCCCCCCCAAAGCTAGCAGTAGGAGACATGCAAGTATTGCTGAATATGAGTTGTATAATGTGCTATGCAATTTACCCTTCAATCAGTGTGGTCTGTTGGGAAGAAAATAAGTTTTTGTGTAATGTATGTACATCCTAAGTACTGTACATCTTTCTGGATAGACCACTTACATCCATTAGTTACAAGTGCTATTTTTTTCTCTTTGAAACATTATGACTCACTAAGTCAAGGCAACAAATATTGGAGATGTATATTCCACATGTATAGACATGGTAAACATTGGGCTGCAGAAATGTAATTATTAGTAAGTGTTTAAAATTTGTGTGTAGCTAGAAGGAATACAATTAAAGTGCTCAGTGGAAGTGACAGAGTGAATCAGAGGAGCTTGGTGTTACAGAATGTAATTAATGTACCAGGCTGTTTGGAGATATACGAAACAAATGCAATTAACAAGCTTGCTGGAACGACAGGAGCACGACATAATTTATTCTGTTTTTGTCATGGGGAACACAACTAAAACCTTTGTTCAGATGTAGCACAGGACAAGGGAGGGAAGCAGGTGAAGCAGATAACTAATGCAGAGCTGGACCACTGAAAATTGTATTAAATTGCCAATAATAGACAAGATTCTCTCATTTCATGGGAAGATTATGTAGGGGCAGTGTCAATATTGCTTACATTAACAGGTTTAAAAAATACTGTTGTATAATGCCTTGTGGATAGCACATCATGACAGAATACAGATAAGCTTTTATTGTCATGATGACTAACAAGTAGCTTTGAAGAAACGCTGGCATGCAACCTTGGCATGCTGTCACTTTTGCCCCCCATAGATGCATAGTAATTATGGGAGCAACTTAAGGTAACGTGGTACCACTGGTTGCTTTGAAAAGATGCAGATGATCCTTTTTTTTTAAAGTTTTACAAATAAAGCTAAATTTAGTTGATCTGAAAAATGCCTACATGTAGGAATAGTTGATTAGTTCATTAAAAAAATGTATAGAGGTAAGCTAAAATGCGGGCTAACGCCCACTCGTTAGCTAAATCCTTGGGTTATTTTCTCTACTTGAAGGATTGCTTTTAACGTACTTACATTATTATTTTTTTATATACTTTCTTAGCATGAATTTCAAATGGAGAGAAATACCCAGGACTGGCTGAGACATAATGGCTATTCCTTCTTTTCCCTTGTTGTGACATTAGTTTTGTTCAGTGACTCACAAGTAGGGTTACACACAGTGCTAAGGTAGTGGTGGTGGTGCAGATCTAGATGGTAATTTTTCCTGTAAAGTTATTTTCTGTCTCTGGGCTGTTATAGTACCTGAAAATTGCAGAGCTCCATGAAAATGGCAGAAAATGTGTGACTCTTATTGTGCTTATGATTTTCATGCAGCCCTGCCTACATCCTTTGCAGTCTGCTCAGGGAATAACTGTAATTCTCTCTTCTTTTTCTTTAGCAATCAATCTTGGGGCCAATTCTGAAAAATGAAATGTATCTTCTACCACAGTGCACATACCTCAAAATAAGCCAGTTGATGTCAGGGTTAAAACTGCTGATTCCACATAATTTTCTTTCATTGGCTTATTTTTTGAAGCTTTGGTTTTTGAAGTTTGAGCTTTTTTGATGGAGATGAATGGGGGAAAAGAAACTGGAGCCACCTAGACAAGTTCACAAACATTTGTCCACAGATATGATGATAAGCAGATGTTAAATACTAGACAATAGTCTCAATGGGTCTTACTCAGCCATGGTCCAACTTTCTTTGCTGTCAATGGGAATTGAAACCTTTTACACTAAAGCTGAATTAAATCCATTGTCCTGTTGCAAGTGCAACACTCCAGTCTGCTTGGTATTAAAAAACAGCAAAAATACTGTTTTATCTAGCATTTGTTTCCCCCACTAATATCTAATTCTGGTGCTATTTATTTTCTTAATGAAAAATATGAATGTAAAATTCAAGTCTGAATATTCTGTCCCATTTTTGCAAACTGTGCTTTCCAACAGCAGGCTAAATGTCTATGGCTTTATGTAGATCACACATATCAAAAAACAAATTACACATAAACCTAAGATACGTCCTTCCAGTGGGCATTTGTGTTGACAGGGTCCTGATCTCTCATGTGGGTTTGGTTGTGTGCATTTTAATGCCTTAAGTGGCATTTTAAATATACAGTTTGCACTTTTGTTCCCGGTAACCTTAGTTACCTTTCCTTCCTTAAGTCTTGCTTCTGCAAAGCATTGAGGCACGTGCTTCAGTCCCATTGATCGAAAGTCTCACTGAAGTTAACAGGTCTGAAGCATGTGCTTAAAGTCAATCATGTGCTCATGTTCTCAAGTCTGTAATCCCTGAATAGGAATGAATTTATGCATGTGGTGAAGTGCTTTGCTAATTTGGGGGCTTGATATGTTGCTTTTCCTACTTTGTGTCTAGGGAGGCATTATTACAGCAGTGTGCATGCATATGAAATAGGACATGAGAAAATGAGCCTGGGGCAGTAGCATAGGGGGTGTGTGTGTGAGCATCTCAGTGGATCTGGCTTTTAGGAAAACTCCTCTAATGCCCAATAAAAGGGTATGATGTCAAATATTTTTTTTAAAACCTCTTTCCCACCCCTGTTTAAACAGCCTGCTGGATTGTGTGTACCATTACAGCAGCCCTTCCTGAAGAAGTCTTCTGTGTAGGAGTAGGATGGTGCTGCTTCTGGAAGTCTAATTTTTGAAGTGGAACAGATAAATGGATTAATGGGTTGTAAGAGGACAAATTGGCAGGGAGACCTTCATGCACACTACAGAAAATCTATTGAAAAAGTGAGAGGCATGAAGGGGAATTCAGGGGAGAAAGTGCAGAGTTATGGGATGGCTTTTTCAGATGCATCCAGTTAACTGTGTTTCCAGGCCTTAGCATCTAGGATGTGCTTGTCTGGAAGGTCACAGCACTGCCCAGAACATGCTTTGCCTACTGTTGAACTGTTTTAGTTTAAACTACTGAAGAGAATGCTGTTTGATGCATTTTATCAATTTATTACCCTGGACTAACTATACAAATATTGATCTCTGCTAAATACATTGCTAACGGGTTCAGCACTTTCTACATTACCCACACTAAGAGGGTCACTGTTGTCAGGTTTTATCTGTTATTTCAGCTGGTATGGGAGAGGTTGCACTTTCTTTGGCTGCCATCTGGCTCTGTACCTCCCGTACCAAACTTATAGATGCTGCTTAGACATAGTGTTGATACTTAATGGTGCTCATTTCTGAATTTCTATAGGAATCCCTCTGTTTTGTGTGGAGAAGAAAGGAAGTCTTCACCCTTGCCAAATAAAGAAATGTTTTGTCTCCTCAAACTGAAATGTCATTTCTTGCATGTGAGCAAGTGTTTGCTAAAATCCAGAATACTTGCTCTTGCAGAGAGCAATTTTAGGCAGTTCCTACACTTGAAAATGTCTGTTGCATTCTGGTTTCATGTTGTTTCCCTTTAGCATTTAGAGTGTGCAAGAATACAGAATCTAACCTTCAGTCATCAGTAAGTGATAACATTGGGGTCTCTTTCTTTTTTTTAAGGCCCAGTCCTATAAACCTTAACATAGAAGAACTTCAGCTTCACTGTGCTGCACCAAGACTAAAAATGCCTAAAACTGGGCCTTAATTTTGTCGTCTTTAGATTTAGATCCCCTTCTAGTACACAGCATATACTGTAGAATATCTCCAGAAAGAAGGTCAAGATTTAAGGGCCTTGTTACACAGTAAGTTTAGGCAGGAAGCTCTTAACCCTTGGACTGGTCACACGTTAATACCTTCTAAGTGGTTTAAAACACTGGTTATTCAGCTTATAGTTATGCCACTCCAGGGCAAGATTATCTCCAAAAGCAAACAAATTTGCTTTTGTTCCATTAACTTATGGCCACATCTCACAGCTATTCTGCCCACGCTGAAGTCCTTCAGTATCCCAGAATGCAGTAGGCAAGCAGAGCGAGAGAGCTCCAGGGCTGCACTCACCCCATCTTGCCCCAGCCTTTTCCACACAAGTGCAGGAAGCTGGGGATACCCTAGCCAGGCACAGCACATCCCTGGTTTGCCAGGAAGTAGCAAGCACAGGAGGAATTTCCCACCACCACCTGTTTGCTGCCAGCCAGGAGAATCAGGCTGCCTGTGGCTAGGCAGGGTGTCCCCGGCTCCATGAACAGGTGGAGGGAATTCTTTCCTCACCCCCATACTTGTTGCAGCCCTGAAGCATGCTCTCTCTGCCCAACGGGAGCAGTGATTGAGTCCTGTTCTCGCTCCTGTCTCTGCTCACCAAGCCTCTAGTAACAAGTCACAGCTGTGTAGGTGAAGGACAGTTAGAGCAGGTTTTTCACCTTACTGTGCAACTGTTTAACTAAGTGGAACAACACTAAGCTGATTAACACTTGCTCAGCTTGGCAGGAGTGGGCAAAATACAGCTTGTGGGTGGGATCTGGCCTGCCAGGCCATTCTATCCAGCCTGTGAGGCCCCTAAAAAAAATTAGAAAATATTTATCTGCTCCTGGCTACCTGTCAAAGATGGTTGGAGCCAGGGGCAGTAGGACCCAAGGGGAGCTGGCAGCAGGATGCAGCAGCCCAGCCCAGCCCTGCCCCACCCCCAGCCATTTCCGTGCCTTCCTGCCTCCCACACCTCTCCAGCATCTCCTGGCTTCTAGCTATGCTGCTGTACCCTGGGAGCATGGGGCCTGCATTGGTACCCCAGGGTGTGTATGTTTGTAGGGTGAGTCTCACCCCCCACCCCACCATACACATGCACCCATGCAATGTTTTAGATGTTCGCTTTTTAGAATATAATTTGGTATTTTTCTGGTTCCGAGATGGCAAAACTCTTTGCTGAAAGGAGTACTTCTGGAGGCAAGGGGAGGGACTTCTGGTGGCAAAAGTCAGGGGTTAGGGGTGGGACTTCTGGTCACAAGAAGGCAACCAGGGGTGGGGCACCTGTCAAGGGGCAAGGGTAGCCATGCAGCCCTTGACAGCTTGCCAAAACTCAGTAAGCGGCCCTCTTCCCAAAATAATTGCCAACCTCTGTCTTGCAGGATAAAGTCTACCAAGGCCCTGAGCATTCCCTCCCCTCTAGCTCATTCTTCACTGAAGTAACGTATTGTTATGATCAGCAGTTAATAGTTTTGTATAGATAAACTAGTGTATAGATAAACAAGATTAACTAAAGAAGACCTATTAATTTAGGGCCTGATCTTGCCCCACTTAAAAGTAATAGGAATTTTGCCATTGACCCTAGTAAGAGCAGGAACCTTGAAAGAGAAGGATAGCTTCAATCACCACATCGAAGCACTGTATTTTAGGGCACTTCAACATGTGCTTCAATGCTTTCTGATTAGAACATGTTGAAGCAGATTTGATTAATCGAGCCTGCTGCAGCATTCTAATTGGAATGTTCCAGCGTGCTGCAGCGTCTCGTGTATTCAGTGTCCTGCATTTCAAAATGGCAGTGGGAGCGCTTTCACTAAAGCTCATTGGATGAGCTTTAGTTAAATTGCTTCTGCCGCCATTTTGAAACGCGGGATGCCGAATACAAAAGATGCTGCAGGCTTTTTAATTAGAGGAGTTCCTGAGAGCCACTCTTATTAAAAGCTCTGCCCTCCCCCCCGCCCCTCCCACCGCAACCCCAGAGCATGTGCATAGGTGCTCTTAATTCACAATATGAACTTAATGACTGTACGGCTGTTCAGCCTTGCTTGTTGCTATATCTCCATGGTTTTGGTTAGCCTATTATCACAATTTCACGTGTTAAGGTGCTTGGTAAAGAGTAACTCTAGTTTGCAAGTGAATTTGACCTCTTAGGCATTAAAGAAGGGCATGAATGCATTTTGTAAAGCACGGTCACTCTCTCTGACACAGGCAATTAATAAGGAAAAATGTCTTTATTTTCTTCTTAATTTGTGTCATCTGTAGACTTGTTTGATGAATCATTTTTTCATGGGTCTGCTGTAGGAAACCAGTTAAGGCTGAGTTTTGATAAGATTACATTGAGTAGTTTAGGACAGCAGGGTCTTTGACAATACAGTTTTGATCCCAGGTTTGACAAGTGAAGTTGAAAGCTTGATGCGCTGATCCCAGTTCTCATCATTGAGAAGAAGAAAAATAAGAAAGCACAGGTGATATTAGCATCTTGCTTTTAGTGTCACTGAAGTGGATTTCTTCACAGAAATCCACACTACTTGCATCCGGGCTGAACTAGAGCATCTGCTGCCATAGTTGTATGGGTTGTCGGGGGGTAGTGCCTGGAGGGATTCTACTAGTGGTGGCACATTTATTTTTGTAGACAGTATGCTGAGGCACTGCAGTGACCATCCCTTTTAATGGATGCAACATGAAATCCCTATCTGATCACCAAGCAATAGCGAGCATTGCGGTGGGTGCAGCCATGCTCCTGCCATGCACCTACCTATCTACAAGCTTAAAACATGGCATATTTAACCAATTGGATCTCCCTTGTATTGAAGTGGCATGAGCAGTTTCCTCCCTGATGCCTTTCATGAGGTGAAAATGGGCTGCCTGTACCTTCTCTGCCCTACACCTTTGTCACAGTTGTCCCCTGCTCCTGTAGAAATAATACCATGTATAAGTAAGTGTATAAATTACACTATAAGTCCACTTTCATTCCATCTCATCTTTCCCTCAAGCGGTTTACCTGAGTAACAGCTTGCCTTGAGATTTGGAAACATACTTTTTCCACAAATTGAAACACAAACTCTTTTGTTACAGAATAAAATATCTACCTAGATAATTGAGCCCCCATGTTGGTTATGGCAGATGTTTTTTCAGTATGTATTTACACATTCTGATACTACTGTAGAGTGGCAGCATGAGTAGACTTTATCTATAATGTGCTTGTCATAAATATTGATACAAACTACACCAATACCCATGTGAGGCCATTATGCTGGCAGGTAAAGCCTTATTTGGCATTCATCCATTTATATTGTTGACCATTGTGATAGAAATATGTTAATTTTAAAGTTCTGGTGAAAGATACTGATCTGAATAAATTTGCTGTTTATTTAGTTGAGTAGATTCTACATAAACTCAATAAATAATGGCTTACATCTAAAGCTCTGTGCAAGTTAACATTTATGTTTCGCTCTGTCTTATTATTGGGGTTTTTTCGGGGGTGGGATGGGGAAAGGAGGGTTGATTTAGGCAGGTGGCAGACATTCTCCATGCAGACATTCTTCTGCATTCTAAGTTTCAATTTGAGTTCAGTCAAACCCCAACACTTCACAGCTTAACTTGTTTAAAACCACTGAATCTTATTAAGCTTTCTTTCTTAGCTTTAGGGTAAAACCAGGTTTCCCATAGTTTCTTCAATCAGAAATTGTAGCTTGACCTAGCTTTTCTGATAACTGGTGGTAGCAAACCTTTTTGTAATTCTGGCAATTGTAGTGTGGGCTTGGAAGCTAAGAAAGACTGTGCTTTTAGGTTTCACTATATACATTTTTTTCACAATTCTTCCAAACCAGTGGCTATGATAATGAACCTTTCACTTCATGGACATGTCATCACTGCTGCACTTTCACACACCCTGCTCAGCATTTTCAGGAGCTTGCTGTATGAGCACTGTTCCAAGTACGGGTTGGAGCAGTTTTCTGACTTAAAATTTGCAGTATTGCCCTCTTCCTTTGTGCCTCTTAAATTGTACCTCTTCAGCAAGACTTGACTATACCTCTTCAGTTCTGGTAGAATTCTTCTAGGCAACAATAGTGAAAGACAAGGGTCTGGGATAGCTTTTTACTTAGTCTTAGGCTCACTTTCACCCGTACCTCTTTTTCATTTCCTCCAAAGGGTTTAATTGGGGCAACAGTATACTTGGCCAGAGGTTTGGAAATGCATTGTTGACCTGAGAGGAAAAGGGGTGCCAAGAATTGAAGTACAGTCTCTTTTGGTACAGAATGAAGCATTTGCTTAGATAATTAAGCCACCATGTCAGTTGTGTCAAGTGGTCTTTTAGTATATATTTACCCTGCAGTTGTACAGAAAATGCATAGTGTGCCAACACAAGTAGACTTTATCAGTAATGTACTTGTCATTAAAGTGAATCAAACAACGAATAGATAGCTAGCTGCAAGTTGTAAAACGTAGTAAACTCTGTAGTTCATGTCTATTAATCACTAGCCATTGATTGCAAAAGAAACTGACTGGAAAAAATTAACCTTTTTAAATCCAAAATGTCAGGTAACTTGCATCAGCTGTCATCTTTCTCTTGTGAAGAGGGCTGGAGGAACCCTTCATTTGAGGGTACCAGAGGTACTTCTTAACTTCTGTGGAAATGTCAAGAGTAAAGAAGCAGCTATGAAAAGTATTTTAATGGTAGATCAGCCCTGTAATCATGGTTCCTCAAGCTGTCATCTGATACAGTCTTACTGGGTCCTCATGTTTCTACAGCCAATGAGACTTCTATACTAGAAGGGAATAAGCCATTTTAGCATAGCATCATATGTTATCTCTGGGGTGGGGAGAAGCTATTATTGCATTCTCTCCTCAAACTATTACATCTGAATTGATTCCAGACTGATTTTTAAGAAATAATCTTTAGATTTCAAGGCAGCCAATCTAGTGTGTTTGCTCACATGAATATCTGAACTACAAATTTGTTGCGTTTTTTTTCCTGCTATTTTCTTTTTTTCATTTTATTGTCTTTAGCAGTGCAATATGGCGTGCATCTAATAAGACCAGCCAGGTATTTAAAAATAAATTAAAATACAGTTCTGCAAAGGATATGATCAAAGCTTTTGGAGTGTGAAATTTAAAAAAAAATGCATGTAGTCCTACTAGTTTTAAAACTCTGACTTCAGGTATATATGTGTATTTCTGTATGAAGAAAAAAATGTCTCCAGACACTCTAAGGAAAAAAATGTGTGATGTGTTATTCAAAAACAGCAAAATAGTAATGGGGATTGCCAGAATATTGCATTAAGCATAATGAAATGTATAACAAGCAGACGAACAGATATCTAGTTAATATGGATAGTTAACATTCACATAAAATGGAATTGTTTAGTGTTTACTGAATCCTTTTTGACAATCAATCAATTTAGGATCAAATGCAATAGAACATGTGTCTGGCTTTGTATGACCCCAAATTCTTCTCTTCCCCCTTTGAGCAGACAACATGCCTTTTTCCATAAGTGATTTTGGTTGCTAGGAGAAGTGCAGTAGCCTGGCCTCCTCTTATCCAGCAGTAAAAACCAAAGAGCGTATTGAGGTATAGAGAGGGGCAAAGCACAGTACGGGGCATGAATCACAAGTTGTGTCTAATATACCCACTTTGTTCCACTTTTTCTTCAAGAACTTTTGTTTTTACTGATGGTTCTTCTTTTCAACCAAACCTCTGTAAGCCTTTCAGAGAGTGGAAAAAATTTGTGCTGCCAAGAGTCCACTCGGAGCAACTAAAAAAGGGAGTTGAGAGTTATTCATGGGGCCACATTAATGACAAAGCACAACTCCATGAATAGCCTCAGTCAGCTGTCTTTAAAGCTGGGTGATTAATACCTTCTGTTTTTACTAGGGGCAAAAGGCACACAGAAAGGTCTTCCTGCTCAGGTCTGGCAGTTTTCAGTCTGTCAGAACCAGGATTCTGACCACCTCCTATGGAACCCTTTACAAAGGAGTCTCCCACTGCAACCTATATGGCTATCTTGAGGCAAGGTTTGCATTTTCAGATATTTGCAGCATAGGCACTGGGCTAACAGATAAATGACAAAACCCTTGTACCTCAACCATTATTCACTGAGGCACAATACAGTGTAGTGTAGTGCCATTCAGTGTAGCGATATGCAGATGATACAGAAATGTAAGGCTAAGTACAGGGGCAACGTAAGCAGTTGTGTAAGAGGAAAAGCAGCATAACTTGTACCAATTTGTAGTTCACTGGGTGGGCAAAACAGGTGAATGTACCAGTACCCTGTAGATAACAGATTTAGGCCTAGAATGATTTAATGGGATTTGTGCATGTCCAGGCTGAATTTGCCTCCTGGGACGGTTGAAAATAGGAGAAATGCAAGTTTAATTAGAAGGGGCTTTCTTCCTCTTACACTCTGAGGACAGTGGCTTTTCCTCTTCCACATGAAACCTAACAGTAATGTAGCAACTATTTATGTCACTACTGAATTTACATACTTACTTCCATGAAGGCAAGGGACAGACATTCAAAAAGCCTGAGCCTGAATTGATTCAAACTTTGCAGGTTAGTCTAACCTGCAAATCTTGAACCAACATGGAGGTGGATAGAGATTCCCTTTTCATACCAGAAATGCAGGCACATGCCTGTAGGGGCTCAGACTAGAAGCCGGGGGGGGGGGGCGGGGGAAGAGGCGCTAGAGCAGCCCTCCCTTCCCTTCTACAGTGCTGAGCCAGGGGGAGGGGGCGCTGTGCCAGGCCCCTGCAGTATGCTCTGGTTAGGGAGGGCTTTATACCCTCACCCTGGCCTGCACCATCTGAATCTCCCCCTGCGCTCGCTGCTCAAGGGCAGGAGTGTTGCCACACCCCAGCCCCAGGCTAACACTCTGAGGCAAAGTGGGGGTGTTGTGCAGTGCATGCATCTGTTGATAATAGCGGGCTTTTTAATCTCTCTCTCCATGTCTACACACCAGACATGGCTGCAAGCCAGCAGGGGGCTGATAAAAATCACAGTGTTTATCAGCCCATCAACAAAATAAAAGCCTCTCTCAAAACAAAAGCCTTGCTCTTCTTAAACAGCTTTTTCCAAGGAAGGAATGGAGGGACATTACCAGCTGACCTGTTGAGTAGCTCCTAAAAGCCTTAAGTGGGCACTATTTTGTCTGCGTGTCCCAGTGAAATTGCAGACACACACACATGCACACAAAGGCACCTCTCAGCATTAGCTAGCCTACCACATGCTTAGGGTCCGTGCAGCTGGGGCTGTGCTGTTGGAGATGGGAGGGAGGGAGGGAGGGGGATCCCTGCTTGAGCAGGGAGGGAAGCCAGACAGACCCTGCTGTGCCTGCAGTCTATCTCAGAGCTCTGGCTAGGGAGGAGAGGGGCAGGGCCAGCCTGTTCTTTGGAGCAGACAGCACAGCCTAGCCCAGCCCAGCTGCAAAGCATCTGGGATGCTGGGGGACTCTGGTTTAGCTTAAAACAGGAAGGGGTCTGGGACAGACATTGCATAAACTGGTTTGACCCAAATCAGTTAAATCTGTTACTATATTCAACTAGGTTTATCTTAAACCAGTTTCAACCATTATAAAACTGGTGTATGTGCTCTGAATTTCTGTTCTGTTACAAGTTTAAATCAGTTTCTGATCACTTAAACCAGTTTATGTGTAATGTCTGTCCCTAGCTGAAAAGTGCATGTGGCTTCACCAGGCTGAATCTGTCCTAGAAATCTGTAACAGATGCTGTCTTGTTTATTTTTCAGTGCAAGTCCAAAACTCAGGTTCTCAGCATTCATATATTCATGGAAAAATAAGTCTTAGTGAGAATGACATGTTTTGGTAAATTATATTTAGGTTTTATATTAGGACTTTGCTTAGTTGATTGTACTGAACACTGAATGATTTTGTTTCAGTAACTGCCCAGCAAGGCATAGGAGCTCTGAGGCAGAGACAGGGGTGAAATCTAGGGTGGCGTGTGGCTGTTCTTACCTCATTCCTTATACATCTGTCACTCTTCTACCAAACAAAGCAGGTATTTATCAGAAAACCATCATCTTCATTGCACAAATCAATCAGTATTCAGAATGACCTTTTTTAAAGTAGCAGATAAATAGCATAGGATCATCTGATTAAAGACTATCATAGTGCATACCCAATGAAGAGCCAAATTATCTTTTCCTATAGATTTTTGGTATAAATTTCTGGGTTTTTGAAAAGGCAAACTGAAAAAAAAAAATGGTGAATTCCATTTCGTTTTTGCATATAGATTCTGACAGGGGGCAGCAGCAGGGTTGCAACATTTAAGGTTCATCTACATAGTACAGTACAGTGCTAGACGGGTATATCTGAGCACTGCGTCATGCCAACTCCTTAGATTTACCATAAAGATCTGTGCCACTTGTGTTTGGTCTGTGAGTGTGACTGGTGTTGATAATAAGCTGTTTTCCACGTGGACAAGCTAACATAAGGGACTAAGAGAGATATTTGTTCTGGAATCTTGAAAACCGGGAATCCTGGATTAATTTTGGTAAAGTGTAATTTATATTTGTTTTATACATTAGTGTAAATTACACTGGGATCCTGAAAAAAACAATGAGTATCTGCCTGGAAGTAGCTGCATACAGTATGTGCTATAGCCACTAGGTGGCGAAGGAGCTTGTAATAGACTGGATCTTGATAGGTAATGGCTCCTTCAGGATGGAAGCCAACCAAGGAACACTACCCTGATGGGGTTTGTCACCTGCATATTGATACTAAATGTTTTTTTCTGGGGTAATTTATCCTGAATTGAAGGCATTCATGCTGTTGTAGAGGTTTATATAATCTGTTCACTCTTTGTTTATACTGTCATGAACACGTCTTGGGTCCAAGCCTTCTGCCGGGTGAGCTCCTAGCAGTTGGGACGACCAATTTCAGGAAGAGTTAGGACTACCCTTAGTGTATCCTCTGAGTTGTTTGTGGGTAGAGCGTGCTCAACAGAGGTACAATGTTGAGAAAATTGCATGCTCAACCCTTAACAAATATCTACGGAGAAAATCATGACTAGTTGATTTATGACTCAGGAAAATTTGAATATTATTCAGTGTGACCCCATCCTCCCTGCTTCAAAACATGGAAGCCCTAGAGCCTGTGAATGAAATGTGGTACAACTACATATTAGTTGTAATATATTTTTTAACATGGACAAAACCATATGCATTTTCCCTTATTCTCATAAATGCTGAACAAAATTAGCTGAAAATTTTTAGAAGGAAGGAAGGAAATGAATCCTAGGCAGTAAACTGGTCTGGAAAATTTCAGTGCAAGTGATTAAAGTTATAAATGTTATAAAAATCTTTATTGGGATCTTTATAATAGGGTTGTCTAGCACCTTCTACAGGCAGTGCTCCCAGCTTTGTGCTAAAGGAATGAAGCTAAGTAATTAAGCTGAAATAAATTGCTATTGAAGTCAAGGATGAATTTGGCCCATTAACTGCTTAAAATGTCTGTACCTTAAAGTTCTCTATTTTCTGGATGAGTGTTTATTGCATTGTATGTTTGAATTTAATATTCAGCATTCCAATAGTAGTGAGTTAATGATGCTGTTAGTACTTTGCATTGACGAAAGTGCCTCTAGGCTGTTTGTGAAAACCTGACCCTTAAAAGTCAATGGGGAATTTTGCCACCAACTTCAGTGGGGCAAGATTTCACTCTGTGAATACCTAGTGTTTTCTTATATGTTAGAAGCTAATGCTAAAAATAGAATTTGTTGTTTTTCTTATTAGGTAGAGCTTAAGAGACTGACTTAAAGCAAACAGAACAGTAGTCAGTAGGCTGTTAGATAAAAGAAAATTCACCTGGACCGTGTCTGTTTAAATGAGACAGTCTACAATTAGTTTGAATAGCAGTGTTAAAGCCACCACTAATAGAAGGCAGAAAAACAGCAGCCTGTGTTAAATAGCAATGCTGTCTACAGTAGCATGAAGACTAAATCAGTTTTCCTTCTAATGGAGACTGACTGGTTAGTTATTAAGAACACCTCAGTAATGTTATCTGTTACAAGGACTATAAGATTCAGCATTAGGGAAATGTTGTAACAAATAAACATGGAATACAATAAATCAGAAAGTAGGATTAGCCAGATTCTGTAGGGATTTCTTAGTCGTGTCAACTATTATGTGTTTCTTTGGCAGTGTCTGTGCAGAGCCAGGCTGCAGGGTCTTCCTAGACAGGGCAAAAGCCACATTGACATGCTCTAAAGAACAATTCAGGGTAGAAAGTAACATTGCATATGATCCAGTTGCATGTTGCATTCTAGATTTTGATTCTAATTTTCTGTGAAGCTATCTTAAGGTATGTTTTGAATGCCCAATCATACATATTCTTATTTCTGTGCCCAGCACTTTCTACCCTATATTCTCCTTAAAATCAAAGTCAACCTTTAAAGGATAGTATAGAGATTATTTTAAGCTTCTTATAGTGGTGCTTACACATTTAGCTCTAGGGGATGCCTCAGGAAATCTGCCTAGAAAGATTGTTCTTCCTGGGCCTCATCTTTGCACAGAATGGAACAATACTGTATTTCCTCCAATCCAAGATGACGTTTCCCCCTCTCATTCAGCATAGGGGGGAAATGCCTCTTGTCTTGGATTCGAGTAAAAGGTTGGGGGGAGCGGGAAGCAGGTGGCTGCTAGGGTGTTGACGCTGATCCTAGCCTGAATTAGGACCAGAATCATAGTTATAGCAGCTACCTCCGCCTGCCCTTTGAAGGCTCTTCCCCAGCTCCCACCCTTGCTGTTAGGCACAACTTCCACTTTGGCTCCATTCCCTTCAGAGACATGAAGCACATTGAAGCTCCATCCCCTGCCTGGCCAATCAGCAGCTCCAGCCCTGGGATGCTGTTTTGAGGCCAGGAAGGGGCTGCGCTTCTATGTGCTCCATGCCGGGGAGGGAATGGAGCTGGAGGTGCATCTGATAAGATGAAGTGGGGAGGAGGAAGAGACTGTAGGGGACAGAGGCTGTGCAGAGGGGGAAAGCAGAGCCTGCAGGAGAAGAGGCTCCAAGGAGCAGCAGCAGGGGGGCAGCAACAGGCACCAAGGGGCCAAGCAGCAGGAAGACATAGTGGGGGAAGCAAAGGGCAAGGGGACCACTTGTCTCCCTTCCAGCCAGCTTCACTCTTGCTACTGCTTTCCCCACTGTAGCACTTGTGGGATGGGGAGACAAATTTAAGATGACCTTCCAATAATTACGTTCTGTACCTGAAAAATTATAACAAATATATATGTTTTCCATATATGGAATCTAATGTGGGGGGGGGGGTTGTCTTAAATTCAGAGTTGTCTTGGAATCAGGTAAATACAGTATTTTCTCACTGCTCTAGGCTCCCTTCTTAGTTCCAGCACATTTTGGTTGGTGTATAGGGGTGGTAGAAGAGAGATCTCAGATCTGAGATTGAAGTCTATTAAGAAGAGGAAAAACCTAGGGCAGAAAAGGATGAACAACCTTTTAAAAATATTTGTGAGCCAAGGTTGAGAACAGTAGCTGAATTAGCAGTGCAAATGACTGAAGAATACCAGGGGCAACACATACGGGCTGCACCCCCTGACCGTGCCAGTGCACCCCCTGTCAGACTGCCCTCCCTGTTTAGCCAGCAGGCAGGGGGGCAGAGGAGCAGCAGGCCCCCCCCGTAAGTGCCGGCTAGGGAGCAGGGCCACCAGCAAAAGTGGCCACCCTGCTTCCGGAAGTGGACGTGGGAGTTCTAGAAGTGGCACAGCTACTTTTATGGTGAGTGAGATCGGGACCTCTCCCCCACCTGGGCAGTGGGATTGGCTGCCTGGGGACCCCTCCCACCTGGCCAGTGGGATTGGCCACACGTGCCTGCCCTGACTCAAGAGGCACCAGACACCAATGAAAAATATTATATTATGCCTTTGAGGGAGAGATTATAGGGAGTATTGTATAAGCATTTTCCAAGCATGAGTTTGGAAGGAAGATATAAAAATGTTTGGAATAGAAGCTCCAGTTAGCAAAGAATAGCTTAAAACAGCTGTTTTTTTTTTTTTAAATCACATACTAGGAAAATAAATAGCCATGACACAGACATATCATTACCTTCTACTCCGGTCCAGATATGTGCAAATGAGCAATATGTAACTGTGGTTTTAACAACATTCTCTTTAAATATAAGACTAGTTCTTTGTTTTTTCTTTTCCTATAATGGAAGGGATTTTGCTTTGTTAAGTTTTGTCAGCTTCACCCTAGCAGCAGTGAAAACAGATAGGATTAGATAAAATAACAGGATGCTTAACACTCTGTGTTTGCATGGATCAGGTACCCAAGATAATATTAATCATCCTAGCCTTAGCTCTCCTTCCCCCCTGGGGAATAAACAAAGATGTTGTTTCATACTTTTCCTGTGATAAACTAAGAAAAATTTCTGAAAGAAATGTCCTCTTAGAAAATGACATACATAGTGTTGAGAAACAAAATGACAAGAAATAGGCAGGGTCTGTCTTTGTGATGACCAAGAATTTTGCAGACTTTTACCTCTATTTAGGAATTGCTGGAATATTGGAACATTGGTTTGGATAGTAAATTTGGGGCAAAACTAATTTGTAAATGATTTGTATTGCCTGTCCATTTTTAATCCTATTTCTGAACCTTCTGAATAGGATGGAGGGGGAGGGTAGGAATTGTTTGTTTAAAAACACACAATTACTGCCATCTGAAATTCTGTCCCTTTACTCAGATAAGTCACTGAGATCCTTCAGAAGTAGACAGAAGCCTCGGAGAATCAGGTTCACGAGAAAGCGTGATAAAGTACACGCGTGCACACACACACACACCAGCTGTCCTATTAACTTTCTGTAAAATAGATGACTGTGTGTGTATGTATGTCAGCTATATATTTCCTTTACAATAGATAGTTACTGTTTCTGAGCATTATGGATGTTTACATATTAGGTTGAAAGATTGAAGTGACTTATTTGTTCAGTTTTAATCCATGTATCTATTGATTCTAATCCTTTTCATATGGTCTGAACAAAGTGGATTTAGATGAACCATGTGCCACTTGCTGCAGAATAATGGCAAATTAGATTATTGGGAAGAATTATGCTATGAATAGTGCTATGTTGGTTAGCACTATGGAAGAAAGAGACTTGGGGGTCATCATTGACCACGAGATGAACATGAGCCTGCAATGCGATGCTGCGGCTAGTAAAGCGACCAAAACGCTGGCTTGCATCCATAGATGCTTCTCAAGCAAATCCCGGGACGTCATTCTCCCCCTGTACTCGGCCTTAGTGAGGCCGCAGCTGGAGTACTGCTTCCAGTTTTGGGCTCCACAATTCAAAAAGGATGTGGAGAAGCTTGAGAGAATCCAGAGAAGAGCCACGCGCATGATCAGGGGTCAGGGAAGCAGACCCTACGATGACAGGCTGAGAGCCCTGGGGCTCTTTAGCCTGGAAAAGCGCAGGCTCAGGGGTGATCTGATGGCCACCTACAAGTTTATCAGGGGTGATCACCAGTATCTAGGGGAACGTTTGTTCACCAGAGCGCCCCAAGGGATGACGAGGACGAATGGTCACAAACTACTACAAGATCGTTTCAGGCTGGACATAAGGAAGAATTTCTTTACTGTCCGAGCCCCCAAGGTCTGGAACAGCCTGCCTCCGGAGGTTGTTCAAGCGCCTTCATTGAACACCTTCAAGATGAAACTGGATGCTTATCTTGCTGGGATCCTATGACCCCAGCTGACGTCCTGCCCTTTGGGCGGGGGGCTGGACTCGATGATCTTCCGAGGTCCCTTCCAGCCCTAATGTCTATGAAATCTATGAAATTAATGACAAAATTGTTTTGACTGGTTAATTTTCATCAGAGGTTTGGAATTTAGGCTTCTAAATCACCTGAAAATAAAGGAGAGCTTTCTAAAACAAAACATGGGTTAGGCTATAATTTCATACCTACAGGTTACAGGTTAGGGTACAGAAAGAAAATGAAAGCTATCTCATACTGCTTATAAAGTGGAGTACATTTGGAAATATACATGTAATATCAAATAACTTGATAAATAAGGCAACTTGTCTTGTAACATTTATTTCTCTGACGAAAAGAATGAAAATGAAATATTGCTACCCATTACTGTTAAAAAATATCTGAGGGTTACTACATAGTCAAATCAAAGGAATCTCCAGAAAGATTTCAGAATTTGTTTAATTTTTCTTTCCTGGAATGCCATTATATATGACAATTACTCTGAGGAAAAAAGAGTGTTTCTTCCCCCTAGACTTGCAGTGATAGAAAAGCCCCCAAACAATAATTCTGTGACATATAAGAAGGTTCATTTTGTACACTCAACAGCTGTGAAAGGTAAATTTTTTGATTAGTACTTAAATATAAATCATGAACATGGAAACAGAAGTATAGTCTTTTTGCTTATCTGTTAGAATAAAAAGAAGTAGGGGAAGAAGTGTGTGACCTGCACTTAGGATCAGCCACTTCTGGCTTTAAGCTAATATTAGATTTTTGGGTTATTTTGTTTCCCATTTATCTATATATTCCAGGGGCTGAATGGGTCCCTGTGTTGGTAGCCTTAGCCAGGATGGGGGGCTGGAGCTTATGACCTGACTGTGCTTATGGGTTAGAAGTCTCTGGTGGCGAATGGCCTGCATTCACCCAAACCCAAACTGGTATGGAGTTTATGAACAGTACACCCTCTAGTCATGTCTGCCCCTACTCCTTTGGACCATAGATAGGTTTAAGATGCACTTTATCAGTGGTGCTCAGCCTTCTGGTCCTGCTGGCTGAGAGTGGTGTGGGGCGGGTCTGCAGCCTGGATCCTGCAGGCAGGCGAGGCAAGCAGGTCAGTCCTCTGGTGCAGCCTGGTGCACCGGTCCAGCTCCACGTGCCAAATCCAGCCACAGTGCGACCTGATGCACTGGTGTGATCTGGCACATAGGGCTGTCATCCAGCTCCCTACAGGTCTGGAAATCTGGTACTGGGGTAGTGATGACCGTGCTAATTGCTGCAGATGGATGACATGGCCCTGCAGGCTGGAGGTTGAGCATCACTTTGCCAACTTTATATCATTGGGGGTTTTTTCCCCCCAAATAAGAAAGAGTATCTTCATATTCTCTCTCTATTAAAATGTGTTTACAGTCTCTTTGTACTCTAGAATGTAGGCCAGGCTCAGTGTCATCCATTAATGTACTGGTTTTCTTCCAGAAAACTGGCACACCTCTGTTTTTGAATGGAAGCAGTGTTAGATCTAATAAAATGTATGTCATGGATCAGCAAGGCTGGAAACTGACAAAGCTATGTAGACAAACCTGTCCAGTCCCCAGCAGGAAATGGGATACCAAACTGAGTGAGTTAAGCTAACTCAAAACCAAACTAAAAGCAGTATATTTCTTGGTTTTATGAGATTAATTATTAGTCATGATTTTAAATATAAATTTGCATCAAGGGTATACTTTTCGTTTTATCTAGATATAATCCTTTTCTTCTACTCAAGAACCCATATCCTTAAACTTAATCAGGGTGTCTCTGGTTTCAAAATGCCATCTAGGTCAGTAAGCATTTAATCTGCCTGTTAAAAAAAACACAAACAAAAAAACCCCAGTATTGCCAATTATCATTAAACTCTTCGTAAACCAGAAATGGATGCCGAAGTTGAGGAATTTCAATCGATTGTCATCATGTCTACTATTGATTAGGTTTTGTTATTTCAGCAATTGTCCATTCCTTATTATTTGAATGTAGAAACATTTTAAAATGTAACCACTGATAAAACAGCACTAACCTTTTACATGTGTATGAGAAAAAATCCATAGTTCATGGGTTAAAAAAATGTAGATTGATGGAGGAAACAAGTTTTTTTTAACATAAAACTGGTGGGCTTATATTTATTGCAAATAACACTTTTGGGTGGATTATTGGATAAAGCAATGGCCTTTCACCTCTAAGGCCACAGTTCATATTAAGCCTTAGGTCCTAAGTAAATTGAGATGAATGATTTTAGCTTTCTCCCTGGTGTAAAGAAGTCTGTATTACAAAATCACCATACATCTGTTTTTGCAAACTTGGCATAATTGGCATTCTCATAGGACTGAGTTGGCATAGAGACTGAACTATTTCTTATTGCTTAGGAGGATGCTCCCTCCAGGTCAGGGTTAAGGTCATTGTCAGGTCTATGAAGAAAATCCAGTACTGCCTGTCTGAATAACCTAATGTTCTCTGTATTTTAAATTACTGTTGTAAATGCTTAAAGTAAGTGATAGCCATGTAAAAATCAGCTTTTTATATGTTTGAATTAAAAGTAAACTAATATGAATCAAGTTTCAAGTGGCAAGAGTTCAAGTATTCACAGATATTAAAAAGAAAAGCAACATCATTTGTCATGGTATAATGGCAGTCACCTTAACACTTCCACGATGGTCTTCTGACCTTGATGAGGAGATAGTGACATACATAAAAATACTGATTATTACAGCATGTATTATTATTTATTTAGGGATAAATTGATCTTGAATCTGGGGAATGTGTGTCTACTGCCCCAGAAGGAGCCCTAGGGATCATGATTCATTCACTTTACTTGCTCCCAGGGGAAATCTGTCACAGTAAGGCAGGAGGCAGGGTATCTTTTCCTGTCATATTTGTGTCTGTTGGCTGGTGCATTCTGGGCATAGAGGCAGGGTCCTGATCATTCCTTGTCAACCAGTCTGTGAAGGGGATGGGATAGTATGCAAAATAAAGCAGTGGGGGACACACTTTTTGGAAAGCGTGCCACAAAGGCTCCAAATCCTCCCTGACTGCCACTTCAATCCCTTTTCCCTGCCCAATTTGCTGCTCTGCTTTCTCCTCCCTCCCCTGTGCGCCTAGCCCAGTTGGCTCCTCTGCTTTCTTCTCCCTGCCTTATGCTCCCTGCCACATTTGCTGCTTTGCTTTCTGCTTCAAGCCCTGTCTGCCTCCGTCCCTTCCCTGATCTGCCACATGCAAAGGTTTCTTGTGCCACTTGTGGCATACATGATGCACATTGGCCACAGTACGCAAAGCTAGGTCACCGCTTTTCTCCTTCTAGCCTGATATACATCAGGGCATCAGTGCATGGAGGAAAAAGGGTCTCTTTCCCCAGGGTAGACATATTATGATCAAACACACTCTGATCATTCTTTATGATTTATTTTACAGTTGTGGCTTCAGGACAATGAAATTTGGGTCTGATTGTGCAGCTGGAACACACAGAGAGTTTATTTATCCCCAAAGTTAGCAAATTAAAAAAAGATGAAGAGCATACAAAAGCTAAGAGTACAGAATACACGAAACGAGATAATACATACTTTCTTTTGTAGGTTGTTTTATTTTTGTTCTGTTTCTGGTGGATTTTTGTTTGTTTTTGTGTTATGAGAAAATGAAGAATTGCCTGAGCTCTAGAGGAAAAGAATGTTTTTCAGGGAGGGGGTGGTTGAAAGGAAGGAGTTTTTCACAAATGTCTCAGTGGTTTGTATTGTTTTGCTTTTCAGCAAAATCATTTTCCTTTGAAAAATATTTTATGGGAAACTTTATTTGCATTGGTTTTATAAGATAAGCAGATGTGGCTACAAATTGACAAATCAGTCTCTGCAGTACCTGCATAATTCTCACGACTATGTGTAACAAAATCTTTCTCAGTTTACTTGAGGTTAGAAAATAAAATTAACCAATTTGTAGTTTTAATGGTTCTAAACAATGTAGCATGTTTAATGTAAATCTAAGTAAATTGTTCACTGGGCCAAATGCCATTATATGTTTGAAAACATTCAATTTCAGTATATGCATTGTGTTTAAAAAAGCTTATGCAGTGATAATGAACTGGCTTCCATTATGATTCACATTGACTAAGCTGTGAAGTTTCCAGTTTCTAGCACTAGTGGCTGGATAGAATTTTATGGTAACTAGATGAGCAGATTTAATAAAATATGTATCTCATAGAAGCTGTTACTGTATTATCTGCAGAACATATTGGCAGGAATGGGAGATGGGAGCTGTTCTAAGCCCTAAGTAGCTAAAAGGGATTAACTTTACACAGAGGATTTACTAATGAAGACATCACATTTGAACATTAAAAAATAAAGGAAAGGGATCATTGGCTGTTGTTCAGGAAATCATTTTGCATCCTAATTTTTTTTCTTTTTTCTTTTATATCACTAGATTTATAATTTTGGTTTATGAACATCTGATATTTTATCTTTGCTTTTGTTATTGATTGGCTATTTTCCAGCAACTGGCAGTCAACAAGGTATGATCACTGAGCAGATAAACATGACAGACAAACATGCTGTATGCTCTGATAGCAATCTCTGTAGCTTTTTTACTATTGGATTGTATTTACTGAAGCTGGATTCTGCCATCATTTGTTGGCACACAGCCCCTTTTGACTTATTAATTGGCATTGCAAAAATGTTTATGTCCACCCAAAATAAGTTGGGTGGACATAAACTTTCTCAGCCAAAACAAAAAAGTAAAAGGACTTAGGGACATAATATTGAGCTTCAGTCAATCTGCTTTGGTACAGAATGGCTGCTTCTACTTTAAGTGATTGACTGCTTTCTTCAACAAGCTGTTGGCCTACATTCACAGTGGTGTGGATGAGTGGTATGGGTTTGATCCATGGACCAGATGCCACATGGGGTCAGTCCACATGTGGGTTTTGGGGTGCCACCTCAATCCTGAGCACCATATCCACCTGTCCACTGCCCCAGTCTAGTGCATGGGGCCATGTTATACATTCATCTATTCCCATGGATCCCAAAATTTGGCATCGGGCCTGACAGTTAAGTCTGCCACTGCTCCCCTGCTGTCAAATTTCTGAATCCATGGGGAGACCCAGAGGCCAGATGACAGCTCCGCAGAGCCATGTGGATGGGAGGTTGAATACCACAAGCCTAGAACAGTGGTGCTCATAGTTTTGGTCCTACAGGACACATGAATAGTGTGTGGCTGGATCAGGCCCTGTACCACTACCATGGACTGGGATCAGGCCCCATGCTGCCCAACCACATCTGGATCAGGTCCCGAGGCCCTGTGCTGCCTCCATCTGGCCCCTTGTGCCAAAATTGGGCCTCCGGGACACACGTTATTCCCACCTAGCCAGTACCAGCCTCTGGGTCCCCCACCCTGCCCCTATCCAGCCCTGTTTGCTGGGATTGGACCTTTCATTTCCAATGTAGCATGCAGGGCCACAGCCTGTGAGGAGCCCCATGGGCTGGAAGATAGCATACCAGGAGCCAGATCTGGCCTGAAGACTGGGGTTTGAACACTTCTGGCCTAGAAGATCTGTACTGTGCAAGAACCTGTTTTCCATGGCTGAATGAATGGCTCTTATTTCCCTTCCAACCCTTTCCCTGAAGTATATTGCTATCTCTGCAGTGAGACCTCCCTGCTTAGGAGGTCGGTGGCTTTGGTGCCCTGGTAAATTTAAGCTGTTTAGAGATTCCATGTAGAGGCCTCCAAGATTTGGCCCGTTAACATAGATATAAGTGTTGTATATGCTGTCTATTATGTACAATCTTGCTGTGTAATAGAAGTAAAATTAAGGTTATTAATACATTTTATTATGTATATGTACATGCACACACATAAATAAAATAGTAATAAGTAATAATGCAGAGTTATAATTTAAGAATACTGCTTTGCCTTGTATGGGATATAAAAATGTTGCTTGCAGCACTTTGATTAGATCCAATATAAAATTAGACAGACAATTAAAGTAATTTTTAAACAACCTATGGGCAAAGTCATTGCTCTGACAACCACGCTGTGATCCTTAACACAAAAAATCCTAGTACGAATGGACTGTGCTGCAGCTAGTTCCCCACAGGTTTCACAGCATTGTTTTGGATTTGACCTATGACTTCAGCATAACAACGTATACATTCTCTTCACATAGGTAATATACAGACAAATAAACAAATATATTTATTTCCTGGATTTAATAATAATAAAACATTAGTACACGAGTTGAAAAGTAGAGAGTATTTTAGAAAGACATATACTTCTCTTCAGGGATTCCTCTGAAAGGAAATAACAAAAACATTTCAAACAACCGTTTACTCTGCAGAGGCTACAGTGATTGTCAACCCATCGTCTTGGTCAATGTTATTGAAAGCTGTTGAACTATCTGAAATAACCTGAATGGGTATATGATCTTTCATAGTGATCAAGCACAATGATTTTAATGACCCTACTATGATCATGCCATATACTTATTTAGAATTAGGGTGATTTTTGGAGCTTTCCTCTCCCACCATTCAAATAATTTTGCCCAAAAGGCTAGGGGGAGAGAGCGTCTTTCTGCTCAAGAACTATCATGTGAGATTATTGATCCTGCTTTTTGATGATATTTTTTTTCTTGAGTGGAGTTGATGCATTGACTCCCCTAAGGGATACATTAAGAATGGTAGACTCTGCACTGTTCTAATTCATTTTACTAGCAATTAGCAGCTAGAATTGATCTTGCAGGTACAGCAGCAGTTAAAGTTCCTTCAGGCCATCAGTGATTGAAACCAGTTGAAACTCTTACAGAAGTACCATGATACATGTTCCCACTGTTGCAAGCAATTTGATCCAATTTCTTGCCATTTTCTAATCTGTGATAGTAGCAAACTCCTTGTGGTAAGAAACCTTTTATTCTACTTCTAAACCAAGGCATTGCTACCTGGATTTACCTAGCTGTTACCCATTGTATCACTTCCACCTCATATGCTTTTCTGAATATGATACAAATTACTTTAGGAAGAAAAATCCCTTAAATCTCTCTCCTGACCCTAATAATTTCCCTTTTCTCTTTTAGACTGTTGTTTTCTTGTTTCTCTTGTTGACTGCCATCAGGTCATATATACAGAGATATAAGAGTTTAACATATGAAGAGAGAACATTTGGGGAATGTTGCACTGTAGTCTGATGCCAATAGCAGGTCATAACCCTGCGTACTCCTGAGACATCTGAAACCAGTATTTTTATAGATTAAATAAAATATGTTCCCTTCTTCCTTGATACTCACTTTTTTTCGCTGGGTTATTCTGTATATCTATATCATTATCTAAAGTTGATCATGAAGGTCACTCTTAACTAGCCCAATGCAGAGGAGCAACTTCTCTACTCTTCCCCGCTCTCCTCAGCCCCCTGCCCGGTCTACATTACCTTCTCCAGGTACATACAAAAACAGACATAGACAAGTAGGGCAGGTAATCAGATAGTGAGATGGAGGCAAGCAAACAAAGGGCTGTGCTTGAGGAACTATAAGTGGAACCCTTATAGAAGTCAGTCTGCCCATTATATTGCTTCTGTGCTTGCCTCTAATTAAGGACAGTAGAGACTGGTGTAGAGTGCAAAAGGGCTAGAAGACGTAGAGGAGGTTGTAGAATTGCTGTTGATAGATTGCCTGTTTGTGGCTTGAGGTACATAGTGGATTTTCTGAAAATAATCTCTGGAGAGGCTGGTGAGAAGGCTCATATTTTACCTCTGGTCCTGATGCTTAGTAGACCTAGTGGAGGTAGGCTGGATTGCTTTCAAGGGGGATTAGCTATAAGGTTTCCAAGGTAGAAGGGTTGCAGTTTTAGACTGGAGGATAGCAGTGATCATGGGTCTAAGTATCTATAACAATTTTCCCTTTTGCTCCTATATCATGTATATAATTTTGAATATTTTGCTGTCAATCTACAATATCAAGAATTTAATGAAATTCTGTTTATTAAAAGCTTGCAAATGAACAATAGGTGTGTAGAGAGATTTAAATATTACCTGACTTTGGGCTTGAACTTGCAATCTTTATTCGAGGAAAAGAAATGCCGTCTCGAGTTGTACTTTTTTCTGAGGAAGTAATGTAGAATCACATAATATAAGTCTAAATTTAAAAATAACACCAGCAAAAGCAGACAAAGTCTATTTGCAAATTGCTTATAGATGGCTTGCTAAAATATTAACTTGCTGAAACATTTTAATAATTCCGTATTCCAGTTATTAATATATAAAAATAATGCTACTGCCATGCAATTAAGATGGTTCCAGTTCTAACATACTCCAGAAATCCTGTGATGATTTTCTTGTGGTTGGTCCAAGACTGAATGGGAGAGTAGGCCTTGAATGAGAAAAACACATTTTATTTTAAATTCCTGTAAAAAGTAAAGTTTCAGCTTTTTGTCAGAAATAACATTCTATCTGGTACTGTCATCGTTGTTTGTACTGTCAAGGAAGGATTTCCCAACTGAGCAATACCTCATTCCTCCTGCTTTCTCAGCATTTTATACAATGCCTTCTAGACACTGAAGAAATGGATGGACATAAGATAGGCAAAAAAGTATACAGATTTAACAATGTATGAGTTATTTATAATCTGTGGGCATACAGTGACTCAGGGCATGGGAGTCTTTGTACTTGGCTTTACTATTTGTAAGGAGGGAATCTGCAAAAGAAGCACTGATTAGGGCAGTAGTCTTTTCAGTGAATAATGTTTCCCTGAGTTTTATTTGTCTTAAAGGGTCATCTTGCTGACAGTAGATTCTATTTGTCTTTTTTTAATCAACTTGCTTAATGTCAAGGATGCCTCAGATGTAATTAGATGTTTATTTTTTTTGAATGAGGAATAGCATGGAATCACTGAAGTAACATTTAGTGCTGGAGAACAAGGAGAGAGAAGCACTGCTGTGATATTTTCTATTTATGGAATCCAAAATGTTAAATACACTAGTATCTTACAGTGCCACACAGCAAGATTGCTTCTAAGCTTCTAATGTCTTGTGTGGCAGTGAAGGCAGTTTAGGATGTCAGTCTATCTTTAGGATGTCTATCTTTAAGCAAGCAATAATGCATGGTACATTCACAGTTTTTCTATTTGGTGATAAAGAGCCTGATTTTGTCCCCATTCGTGTCTGTTGAAAATCTTCAGTTGACTTAAATAAACACAAGATTGGAAGCAACATTTCCAGAATAGTTTTTGTAGGGCTAATATTGTAGCTATGCGGTCTAGAGAATGTACAAGACAGAAGATTCACTTTGTGGGGGGAGGGAGCATGATATCTTTTATTGGGCAAACTGGATGAGTACTTTTTATCAGAAGGTACACTGAAAATAAAATAACATATTGTGTCAACAAAGTGAGGCATATTAGTTCCAAAAGATGGCCAGGCTCAGGCTTTGGCAAGCCTGAAGAGGGATTGAGTTCCAAAGCTGAGAAAAGACTACCAAGAATGTGTTTTAACCAAGGGAACTTGATGTTCAAATGGTACTTGGAGGAGGTTGTTCTTATCTAACCTTAAGGATCACAGTGGAGCATTATTGGGTTGTGGTCCCTTGGGTACATAGGTGCTAAAAAGGAAAAAGTCTACTGTGCTTTATAAGCCTACCATAGTCAATAATGTTTGATTTAAGCTGAAAAAAAAGGATATGGATTTTTAATCTCCAAATTGTGTCATTGGTTAAAGCATATGTAATAGTAAGAAAAGTAAGTGATGTGTGAGTTTTCATCAGCTACATGCAGAAACAGTTGCTTGGAATGTGAAATCTTTTTTCAGTCCAACACTGAAGTAGTATTTATCATAGGCTTCTCAAACATTTTAGGAGGATAGAAAGCCAAAGGTAGCAGGCATAAATCCTGCACTTACCTCTGTATGCAAGTAGGTTGTAGGATATAAATTGCTAATCATGTTGCAAACAACATTGTATTCAAGATGAACATCCAGAAGGTATAATACTAGTTCTTGTACACTGCTTTACATTTGTAAGTCTCAGTGTATATTACAAAGGAGTTGAGTATTATTATATTTATTTTATGATCAGGAAACTGATGCAAAGTGTTCAGGTAGCCAAGATAGGCAGAGAACCTAGGTCCCTTCTATTGAAGACAATTGCCCTTCCTACTAGTCCACATGCAAATATGTGCTAGAAGAAGAACATGGCTACATCATTGGCATGGATGGATGTAATGGATGGACGTAAGTGGCAATAGGAACCTTAAGGGCAAAGGCATTTGACTGGGGCAAAATCCAGCAAAGGCAAGTTGGCTATTGCAGCAAAGAATTGTGGCTCATTGTGAAGTGCACCCAAACATCCATCATTAGGGACCCACCTAACTCGTGATGAAAGAAAGCAGTTGTGCGTTGATCATGGCCCAAAGAGCTGATTCAGCAGCAGCTCCGCCCTTCTGTGTTGATCAGTGGAAAAGCCTTGCCCTCAACACTGATTGGCGGAGAGACCCTGGGGAGAGTAGGGGATGGGTGCCATCTTGACGGTTGGCTGCCCTTCATGTGGCCCTGCCCCTTGGTGTTGATTGATGGAGAGGCATGAGGAGGCAGCTGCCATCTTGGCTGCTCCCCTTCATGCTGCCTCACCAGCCTGTATTTTCCCTTCCCATGCAGGCTGTGAAGCCGGGCCACAGTGGCAGTGAGGAGCTGCAATGGGGAGCCAGCATTAAACTTATTTTTATTAAGTTTTTTTTTGGTTGATTTCCTGGGAAATTGCAGCCAATGCCATTTTCCACTGCAATTGTGAAGATCTTCATTTTTCATGGTTTCCTTGAAAATCATGAGACTGCAACTTAAGTAGGCCTCTACCCATTATAGGGTACCTTGTCCATCAGTGACACAATTTCTTTTTCCTTAGATACATGTGGGTATGGTTCCACTGTTTTATGTCTTATGTCATATAACCTCAGGATCTGGCTTTGTGCTGTAAAAATACATTTTATTTGAACTTAAAAATAAAAGCAAGCAAGATGGATGCAAGTACTGTCTAATTCCAATTCTAATGTAAAAATGCTGCTAGATAGAAGGTTGAAAAGTAACAAACAAAAATGTCAGAGAGGTGAGACCTCCTGTAACACCAACAAAATACTAAGACCCACTTTATGTTCCCTAGTAATTGCATTTGTTGTTGGATAGGAAGGGGATCACATGTTGAATTCTAGGGGACATTTTACGTTTTTCTGTTGCATTGCAAGTCTTTGAAAATCAGAGTTACCAGTTTTTCTTTGAAAGAACACATTCTGTAGGCTGTGATAATATCACTTCCTATAGATAGCAGCAGCAGGGAGAAACAGAGGATAATATTAGGTACGTGTAAATTTAATCTTACAAAAATGTTCCTGTTAAAGAACATATAAAACCGAGAATTTTTTCACTTCAACAAAGAGAAAATAATGCTAGCTTTTTAGCCTCAAGAAAAGACAATTATACTGTTAATAACACAGAATAATCTAGAGAAGTTCTTAATATGGCTAGGAAATAAAACCTAGAATATCAGTAATCAAATCTTATACTTCAGGGAGTATGATTGCCGTAGATGTCAGGAAGGAAATTTCTGGTCCCATCTATTTAGTAAAGCATATACTAAAACTTGGTAGGATGATCTGATGAACCAGTGGTCAGAGCCTGTGTGCTAGTCTTTGTTCCAAACTGCAAACTAATGAATCTGGGGGAAAAAAATATTGGTAACAGATTTTTCAGGGGACTTAAACTGAGGGTTTAGGTGTGCATAGATTCATGCTGGCTCTAATACATCTAGTTCAAAGTCTTTCAGTATTGAAATGAGAGTCAGAAACTACAGAGGACCCAAAGAAGACAATAGGAATGTGGGGAAATTCTGGGGGAAACAAGGCTCTTGGGCAATTGATGAATGTAAGAAAGAAAAATGAAATATAAAATGTTCTAGGGCTCTTTCTCATACACAAATATTTTTCTCAGGAATTTAGCAGGTTGTTTAATATTCGCAGACAAAATTCTCTTTTAAGTATGAACTGTTTCAACTGTGTGTGTTCCAAACCTAGGACATTCAGAATCATGGTTAAACTTAAATGAACTTGTTACATGTTAAGGCTTGGAAACGCACACTAAAATTGCAAATGTATGACAGTTGTAATAGTCTACAGGTCTTTTTCGGGGTGTACATACTGTAACATAAGAGGATCCATTTATGAAGGCCCAGTTGGTTAGAATGAGGTAAAATTAAGCAAATGGAAATTTAGTCTTGAATTCAGTGAGGTCTGTTAAACTGTGGAGTAATCTCCTATGGGAAGAAATGGAAAGCACACATTGCTTGAATCATTTAAAATAGGCTGGACAAGGCTGTATGATCCCGTGTTTGCAGATTGATGAATGAAAAGATTTAATAGTTGTTTGTTTTTTTTTAAAGAAAGTTTTTGATTTCTGTAATATCCTGAAGTTTTGTAACTGTAATGTACTGCAGTTAATCCATTTACCAGGACTAGTTGCATATAATATAATTTTGAGACATATTTTTCATAAAATAGTTTAGGTTCATAGTCATTTTCTAATGAGAATAACATTGTACAATAATGGAAATGATTGTCAGGTTCCTAAACTGTGAGGTAGGTGAAGATAAGTTGCTTGTAGGGCTCTTGCTTTTAGATAAAATAGGGTTAGCATATATCTGGGTTTTCCCCAGACATGTCCTCTTTTTGGGTTCTTCCGTCATTGTCTGGGTGGTTATTTAAAATATCAGAAAATTTTGGATTTTGCTCTGCCTCTGCTTTGCTGGAGGCTTCTGGCTTGCTCCAGCAAGGAGCTGCTTGGGGCTGGGAGCAGTGGGGGTAGGTGTTTAGAGGTTGGGGCATCATGTGCTCTGCATGCAGGCCCCGGCAGCTGCAGGTGAGAGAGAGAGAGAGAGAGAGAGTGCATGTGTGTGTCAGCACTGTGGCTGCAGCAGTGTAGGAAAAGGGGGTGGGGGGTTCTTTGGGGGTAGCAGAGAGCTGTTGGGGGGGGCAGGGGGCTGTGGGTCAGGAGTGAGGGGCACTGGCAGGCCTGGGGGGCTGCAGGTTGGGAGTGAGGGGCACCAGCATGGTCTGGGGGGCAGGATACCATAGGTCGGGAGTGAGAGGCAGCAGCAGAGCTGGGGTAGGGGGCTTTGGTTTGCAAGTGGGGAGGGACAGGGCACAGGCATATTACTACTGCTCTCCACAATCATATACCCCCTTCCCCTTCTTCACCCCCCCCCCCCCACAGGTGTCCTTTTTTTGAAACTGGAAATATGGTAACTCTAGAAAGAAATGGGAATTGGTTTCCAGATTTTTTTTAATGGGGCTGGATAATTTTCTAAGCAAGTATAACATCTGGTCTTATGCAAATTAAAATATGGAAAATTTTTAAACAGCATCCATGTTTCAAGGCATAGTTTGATCTTCTGTAGGTGCTTATGTGGGAATTTCTATCCTTCCCGTACAGCATTGCAAAATTGTAGGATATCTTTTATGTGCCACTTTCTGTAAGCATGGTGCTAAACTGGATGGACCTGTAGTTTTGTCTGATACTGTTAATCTTACACTCCTAACATCTAGGCCAATCTGACTCCATTAAGTAGTAAATATAACATGCCACTCAGTGTGCCACTCATTGAGGAAAATAGCATTTATATCTAATTTATTTTATGGCTGTAATTTAAAAGGTCAACCTAACACTTGCTAAAGAAAAAGTAGAAAATGATATATTTAAGAAACATAGGGTAAAAATGACCTGTATTAGGGAAAATGTGTAAATTAAAATGTATTAATTGCTGGTAATATTGTAATTAGTAATAGCTTATACTATAAACATTGTTAATGCATTTATTCAATATTTCATAAAGCAGATAACTAGGATCCATTATTATTTTATTTTTACATGTATTTTGTTTAAAAAAAGACAAGGTAAAATTAACAAAAATGCCATTTCCACTTTGTACAAAACAATAGCGTCTGATGGCACTGTGACACCAGAAATGGGAGGTGAAAATGATAGGTGATGCCCTTTTAGTAGAGACCATTTTTCCCCCAATAGAATTGAAATTTAATTAAAACAGATTCCTTTATCCTACAAGCAGAAAAAGGTTCAGAACAACACATTCAGAAATGCAGAGACCAAGGGAGCAGCATGATTAATCTGAAGTAAAAGTAAGGAAGTCTTTCATTATTCATCAGTTAATGACAGTTAGAAGCAAGCTGCAATGTTTCGATAAATGAGAGATGTAAAATGCTAGTGAGAAGCCAGCCGTCTTTCCCTTAAACTAGAACACAGGACTCAACTGAGCTCCTCAATGAAAATGCTAATTCCACATGATTAATCCTTTCTCCTCTTCTGTCAACATGAATATTAAGTAACTTCATCTCCAGTGTCGCTGTTAACTTGTATTTCATTTATTTTAGGCTGTTTTCTTAGAAATATTCAGCTTGACCTTAATAGTTAAATAGGCCTTATTGTGGCAAGCCTGAGCCCATTTGAATTAAATTTATTTCCTCCACCTTTTATTGGTGGAAGGAAAGAAATGTTGGGGAAAATGTGGGGGAAAAGAAACACTGACATAGTTAATTGGGCATAGGTTTTCATCTCCTGTTTTACAATTTGCAAGAAGGCTAGACATGGAATTAGGTCATAAGGATGATGTCTGATTTAGCATTGCATGTCATGTAGTGACAAAAAGACCAATTCTGAAGCATTCGCGTCTAAGGTAAGGCTTCCAAAGATTACCTGCAGCAGGCTTGCATACATCCTTATTCTGTTCTCCTTGACATTTGTTTAAGGGAGAAGTAGCTCTACTGAATGAGTAGAGCTGAATTACCATAAACTGGTGTAGGCAAGGTTAGAAATGGGCCATGTGTCCGTGTGTACGTTTTGTTGGTTGTTTGTTTCCTCTTTTGGGGTGGGGGAGGGGGGCCAGGGAACAGGACAGAGGCACAATATCCCTTGTATATTGCTGTTCACAGTGGAATACAATGCATTAAAGGAATCATATATCCAGAAAAAAGGGTTTTAAGATGAGCTTTGCCATGGCTGTACATTCAACTGTTCCAGGACTGACTTACAATGGTTTACTGGTAATCTGAACATTTGTCTGCAAGGTCTAAAAATCAAGGGTATTGTCAAGAGGCAGCCATTCTGCCTCATTTCTATTTTGTGTAAAAAAAATTAAGTATCTTTTTAAGAAAACAACACATCTGTACCCTGATATTAGGCATATTGATTTGAAAAGTGGGATTTTGTTTTTATTGAATAAACTTTGCTTTGTGCCAAGTTATTTCCCTTTCAGATAGAAGCCATTATGTGAATCTGTTTATTAGTACTGCTGCTCAGGGGGCAAATCATACAAAGCTAAAATAACCAGTTGATTTCTATAAAATATTTCCTACTTTGAATGGATATATTTCTTTCTACCTTCTTTGTCACTAAAAAATAAAAAAAAGACTTGCCTTAGTTTCTTAGTTTAGTTTTTCTCCAAGTTCGTCATAGTAGCATAGTGAATAAATCTGTAGGACATGGATGTTGTTCTATCAATACAGACATATGCATTATACAGAAGGAGTGAAAAGAATGGCACGTGTGCAATGGATATGCTTTTGATAGTAACTTGACCTCTTTTTTCTTTGCTGTGTACCTGTCCAGTTGCATGTACAATAAAAACCTTCCTTCACTCCAATACTTAACTTTGTAAAATACCAGCTATTCCTCTGGCTTTAAAGGGCTGGTTGTTATACCTTTTCCTAACATTTTACCGTAATCTCAGGTTAGGTATGCAGCAGAGTATTTTTTTTTTTAAATAGGATGTTCATTGTGGTATGTCTTTAGATCACCATTTTGGGTTTTTACTTGCACATTTTAATTACAGTAATAATAATAAATGATGCACGGTTTACAAAAGCTTCTCAAACCACCTAATACACATTTGTACTCAGACCTTGTTAATTATAAAACTTCTTTAAGATCCTAGTTCAGGAAATAGACTTGTTTAGGAAAAAACTTAAGAACATGCTTTACCTTAATAACATGCTTAGGTCCCATTAAAGGAAGTTCTTAAGTACTTTTCTGAAAAGAGGTGTACTTAAGCATATGCTCTTTTCTCAACTGGAGATTAAACATATAGGCCAGGTACAGACACCACGCTTTTACCGGTATAAGTGATCAGAAATGGGTCTATATGCATAACGGAAGGGAAGTTTGGCGCGCACAAACTGATTTAAAAACGATGGAACCTGGTCTAAGATTTGCACCTCCAGCCCACCTACCCCCACCAAAGGGTTCTGTTCACTACCAATCTAAATGATGCTGCTTACAGAAATTTATGTGACTTAGATCAATTCTGCCTCAGGCTTTTTGAATGTCAGTACCTGGCCAATATAATAAAAGCATATATTATGAAGTTTTCATTTAGGTGATACAGTTCTCTTACCAAACTTTGAAAACAGATTTTTAATAGAAAAATCTGATTGAACCTCACAGTAGCAGGAATCTAGTATATTTCTTTTATGCAAATTTACCTGGGACCATGCTGACTTGATTAGATTAGGCACATGCCACAGATAGCATAGTACGGAACTTCTAATTTTCTTTCGTCAGCATTTCTTTTTATATTCTCTCAGAGCTACTTGTGTCTTTTCTTGTCCTCCTAGGGTCTTTTATTAGTATATTGCTATCTAACCAAATTAATTATGCAGGTTAGCATCCTGTGTGCACTATTGCTTTTGATAAATATATACAACATGATGTTCTATTTTTAAAAATAGTAAGAAACTTCAAGCATTGCAGATGCTGCTACCTGTTGTTAAGGCAGAACTTTTACCCAACCCCCTTTTCCACAGAAAGCTGTTTTTTTCCATTTTATTTCAGGCTATATATCGTTGACCTTCATGAGTTAAGTCTTTTCTGGTTTAAGGCTTGGTTGAAAAACTGTACAACTATCTATACTAAAACTGGCACTGAAGATGGGTAACAAAATATTGTATGTATGTAACGCTTATTTTGTTTGCATTGCTTAAGGCAGTGCTTCTCAAACTATCTGTTGTGGTGGACTGGCAATTTTTTTTTTCCAGTGGGCCAGGGACCGGTGCCCAGTTCAGCCAGTGGCAGCAACTGTGTGTAACAGCGCTACACGAATGCGCGACCGGCTGTTTCTTTCTCTTTCCTCACCCCGCACGATTTGACATCACCTGGAGTGTTGGAACGTACGAACTGTGGTGCTATGACATATCAGTGTTATGCTTCTGAAAATATATTTCTTTCTTTCCTGGCAACTCGCTGCGGACTGGCGACTGGTGACTCCGGTCCACGGACCACCACTTTGAGAAGCACTGGCTTAAGGGATAGTTGTGAATCAGGAACAACTGTGCTAGGCACAATTTTGCGTGCAAGGGAATCATCCTTTGGCTATATAAGACAGTGTCCATGGACTCAGTTTCTCAAGGCATTTCAGCAAGAACAGATCTTGAGAAGGAACATGGGACAGGGGAATATTTTGGTCCCCAGTACCTATGAGAACTTTCTATATTCTGTTTCTCTCATGGCTCATTATATGTTATCTGATTACTGCTAATCTCTCTTCACTCCACAAGCACTAATAATCCTCTGGCATTTTTGGGGGGTCATCAGGGCTACAACATCACTTGAATGCTACCTTATTTCTATACTGCGTGCAGCTCTTGTTTTTAGAGGCTAGTATAAGTCATGGCATTTGTTTCTGGTCTTGGATATGGGTTCATAGTTGCTAGAATTTGTGTGTTCTTAGGGTGTATGTAAATTAAGTTTCTTTCTCATAAAAGACCCATTATGTGAAGGAAAAGAGGCTCACATAAAGGTTTTCAGATCTATGGTTCAATGTTAAATTAATCTTTAATACATATCCTTAGTATTATTTATATGGGGCTGTGCTCCATATTGTTGTCTTGGCCAGTTTGTTCTCTTATTTTCATGGAATATTTTCTTATATTATTGTTCCTGGGCATTACAGCTGAGGAGAAGGTGGATGGCTTTGTTTACTTTTCTCATCCTTGTCACAACCCAAGGGTGTGATTTTGTGTGTGCGCGCTTTGGCACTGCTAAATTATTTCCCGCCATGAGGAGCTTTCTTTGCAGGGTGCATTTCTCAGTTGCAAAGAGAAAACCCCGGTGCAAAGAAGTTCCCGCCATCCGCATGCAAATTTGTGTCCCACTATTGGCCAGTTCTAAATTATTCCCACATGGCGGCTAGCGACTGGCTTGCTAGCTGTATAAGAGGCTTGAGCAGTTTCCGCCCAAGTTGGAGGACCCCACAACCATCTCGTGGAGGAGAAGGACTTCACATCTTGTGAGGAACTCTAAGTGCTGCGGAGCCTAACGGACCCAGCCTATACCTTAAGAAGGCTATAGGGGTCTGATCAACCTCTAGCCTCTCCCCGTCGCCGAGCGCGCTTATTGCACGGAGCCTAGCAAACTCTGTGTGTGTGTGTATCCAGAGCTCTTCTCTGAGTTGTTTTCTCCGGTTGATTTGACGGGCTCGCAGTTTTAGAGCTTTCAGCCGGATTGGGCTAGAGTTCGCGAGGTTAGAACTCTTGTCTGCTCTTCTTTCCTGTCTGTAACTGCAACTCAAGCAAGTTTTCCTGCCTGCACCGCGACCATCTACGGTGTAAGTAAAATAATCTTTAATCAACCGCTACGCGTCTGTGCCTAATTCTAGTCCGCTGGCCTGCATTCCCCGACCCACGTGCCAGGGCTGCTGGCCACAGCCCGCGCTGCGCGCCCCCGAAAGCCTCAGACCGCTCCCGGCCCTCACAATCCTATGATGAGTTCTCTTCATATGTGAAACCTCATGTTAACTCTTTGTTAGAACTGTATTTGACCTTTAAAAATAGATCTAATCTTGACTTGCTCTTGTTACAATAAAGAACCAGATTATTTCTCAGTATTGTTTATTCTCTGTCAAGCCAAATTGTGATGACCTCACCAAACCTCCCTGACACAGAACATCAGTCTTCTTCTCTATCAATTTTAATGAATAAAAATAGCATTTCCTTCCACCTCCTCACTACCAGGTTCCCTCCATTGCTAATCCGTCATTTCAAGACCAATTTAGAAAACTGTTAAATACATTAAATCCATCCCATCTTCCTTTTTCTAACGATTCCACCACCCTCTGCCAGATCTTGACTGACTGGCTCTGGGTTGTGTCTACAAGTGATTGCAGATGATAGGAATGATTTAGCAATTGTTGTGTTGTTACTCCTAGGAAATAGCAGGTGGAGTAGAAATGAGAGGAAATTAGAACAAAATGACTAAAACATGCAATAGGTTAGGACATGCAAAGAAATTGAGGTGAATTAGATTCCCTTCATTTACTACAATATGCAGTATAATGTCAGTTTGAAAATGTTGTTGACACTTGCTTAGAAATAAACTTTAGGCTAAGTCCAGACAGTCAAAAACCCCAAGGCTGGACCAATTCAATCTTCGCAGGTTAGTCTAAACTGCACAGCTTGAAACAGATAAGCAAGTAAACAGAGAGTCATTTTGGATTCTGGAAATGCAGCCACATGCCTGCAGTGGGCCAGGCCAGAAGTTGGGGGTGGTAGAGCACACCTCCCTGCTTGGCTGGAGCAGACAGTTTGAGCCAACGCTAGCATGTCCACCCAGCAAGGAGGGGCTGGAGGGGAGGTGCAAAACATCCTGGGATGCTGGGGGACTGAGTTAACTTGAATCCGGGGGGATCCAGGACAGAAGTTCAATAAACTCATGTAACCTATCAGATAAGTCTGATACTACATCCATCCAGATTTATCTTAAATCAGCTTCACCCATTTTAAAAGCAGTTCATGTGCACTGAACTTCTGTTGTGTGACAGATTTGAACTGGTTTCCAATCACTTATACTGGTTTATGTGTAATTTCTGTCCCTAGCTTTACTGCATGGACTTAGAGCTGGCTGAAGGACTAGGGATTCAGATGGTAATATACTGATAGGAAGAGGGTGCCAGTTGGTTTGCCATGGGAATCTTTTTTGAGGTTGTGTCTTGTTTAACATCTTTGTTAATAATCTGAAAGAGCAGATAAACTTCATATTAATTAAAGTCACAGATGACACTAAGCAAGAAGGTGTGGCAAACATAGGGTGGCCAGATTTTCTAAGTGAAAATCTGGACCACCTGTCCTGGTAGGCACACACTGTAATCTTTTTAGTAAGGATCAGGGAAGAGGCATGCACACAAGGATTTAACAGCTTGGGGGAGGGAGGTGAAGTCTGCCCATTCCTCCCCATACTTTTCTAAGCACACCCTCCTTCTCTTTACATAGCATCTTGTGGATCTTGTGACCTTCTGTGTTTATTTCAGTTCACACAAAAATGACCAGCTGGGAAGCTCAACTTTTCCAGTCAACAGTTAATACAACAGGTTGGGGAATGGAGGAAATCATTGCAAAGGGCAGCACAGCATGGGTGAGAATCCTACTCCCCTAGCTATTTGGAATGGGGGAGATTCTAGGATTTCTATAAAATAGTAGTATTGTCAAACTCTGATTCTTGAGGTTCTGGTAGTTCTGAAGCTACAGTTTTGTGTGGCAAATGGAGGGGTGCAACAGCCCTCTCTGTTTTTTCCTCCCTTATGAATCCACTGGCAATTAAAAATATTTCTTATTGTACTTCGTATGTACCAACCAAATTTAGGGCCCCATTGTTTCCATTGCAGCAAAGTATGGGAAGGAGGTTTCTGCTATTGGCTATCCTCCAAACTATTTTTCTGTTATTGTCTGTGTTAAGCAAAAGCAACAGTCAGGAATTATGTTTCCCAAGAAGTAGTGACAATGTGAAACTGAGAAAACAATATTTCAGGTTCACTGCTGCCCTTATAAGATTCAGAATAGCTGAGATGAAAGTAGTCACTATCTTGTTAAGTTCACAGTAGTGTGCCTTGCCAAGCCTATGAGCAGGAATAAAAAACAAACCAACCTGGAGCTATCTACAGACTCTGGAAGATTTCATGGTATTAGCTTATCAACTATAAGGATTAGAAATTTAACACATGGAAAACCCAAAAATCTCAGTGAGGGAATAAGACTGACAAGGAAGAGCCAGGAACCCTTCCTCTGTCTCTCAGTTGAGATGATGGACCAGCTTGAGAATGTTGTAATTGTTCTTTGTGAGGGCATCTCCGTTTCTTAACTCCCTTCTCCTTAGTTGTTTCAGCTACTGGTGCATTGGTCAAGCTGTTAATAGAGCAGGATGGTCTATAGTTCTGTGCTGACTTTAGAAGTCCCACAGAAACTGGGAGAACCTCAAAAGAGCACAGAATGTATTAGCCTCAAAGTCTGACTTTGATGTCTGTTACAGTTATGGTAGTGTAAAATCTATACCTCATTTGAGTTTTCATATCAGTATGTATTGTAATTTTCATATAATGTTCATGAGAGAATGGGTAAGATTCTTGGGCCTACATTGGAGATGTAAAAAGGTAAGGAGAGATTTTTCTAGTATAAAGCTAGCATCATTACCTTATTGGCCTCCCCACGTTTGCTAGCAGGAGGCAGCAAGACAGGACATTGACACCAGTAAGACCTGACAAGCTGTTCTTCCTCCCATAAGGGAAACAGAAAGAAGGTAGGAGCATTCTGTCTTCTCCCTATGTAACTTGAAGCCTGCTTTGGGACAGCTGCTCACTAGTATTGAGCACTTGATAATATTCTTGTCTTGACTTGTTCTGTTATATTGTTTTTAGCAATGCGAGTTAGTGGTTATAATAATAAATTGGGACTGAGAGCCCTGGATTCTGTTTCAGGATCTGTTGCTGTTCTACTAAGTATCCTTGGCCAAATCATTTCACTTCTCTGTACATCAGGTTTCTTGTCTGTAAAATGGCAAGAGTTATCTGACTCCCATTTTGTTGTGCCCTTAGTGATCTAAAGAGCTGGGTGGTTGTATTATATTTAGTAAGTGCAGTGTCAGCAAATGACAGCTAAGAGCATGGTCCAATTTCTATATAAAGTGAAGGCTAAAATTACTGAATCCTTACAACTGATGCTGGAGCTCTCATGGAGTGAAACTGCATACTAGCCAGAAGCTCTTTAGGTTTTCCTTTGTATTATGGAGAGAACTTGTCATGAAAATATTGGGTATTTGTTTTGAAATAGGTCACAAAGTTTTTTTCCAATGAAAATTAGAGGTATGCCTTACTCAGAGGCCATGGTACAGAACAACTTGTAATCCAGTACTGTACTCAGATCAGTCTTTTGGCATGTACTGTAATTCCAGTTCCATATTTGTTGCTTCACAACAATAGGTGGTTCAGAGTGAAATGCCCATATGACAAAGGATAAGCATGTTGTGCTATCTTTCTGTAGCTTTCCACTCTTGGCTTTTGTTTCCTAGTCATCTTTCCCTAGCAGTGTTATGCAAATTAACCAATTAATGACATACAAAATGGCCTTCCTGCATTGCCATGTTTGTAATAAGAAGGGCAATGCTGTAAGTCACGTACCTATTCAGAGCGTTCTATAGGCCACTGCTAGGGCATGATTAGCCTGACTGTGGAAGACAATTGCAGAGGCATCTGCTCGGTTAATTTTGAGAGAAAATTTACCAGATGGAGACTGAAGATTTAAGTGATTAGAAGGTAGTAGATTGGAATACAAATTGGATTAAAAGAAATTAGATTGATATAAATCGAATTGAGTCACAACAGTTTGTGTTGTTCGTACCAAGGGGCAGTGGATTATGGGAGAAGCAGATGCTCCAATGAGATAGGAATTAATGTGGCTTTGACAGTCCATCTGGGAAGGCCTGAATATCGAGTACATCCCTAATCTCTCTCTCCATTTATCAATGCCATAATGTTAATTAGTACTTCATTCATTAAGTTACTTACAGAGGAAAAAATCTCACCCCTAGCCCTTCTCTGCTTGAGGATTTGTTATTGTGCCAAGAAATGGAAATCTCTCTTTAGCTGAGTTAGCTACAGTTGACTGTTACGCTAGACCTGTGTCATTTTCCTCAAGCTTGCTGCTGCTTTCGGCATAAATGAAATTTATTGGGCTTTGTTTTGCAATAAATTTCTCTTCATAAATCCAGCTGCATAGTTTATTTGAAGTCCTGTCTTGATCCCTAAAGCACATCAATCCCTAGCTACTAGTAATAAGCCCACTTCTCACCATTTTAATAAGGTACTGTATACGCTGTACTGTATGTAGTTGAGTAACATTTTGTTTTATGGCCAAGATGTTGCTATGACATTAATGGAGAGAGGCAGATTCTTCCTTGAGGGGGGAAACAAGAACAAGAAAGATTTGTGTGTATGCGCCTGAACAATGTGTTGAAGAAAGCTAAATTTGCTTCACCTGAAATGTCTGATGTTGGACTAGTTCGTCCTAAAATCTGCAGACTAGCTGACAGCAGCACTGTTAACTTGTACATGCATTCTTTCATCTAAACAATGTCCTAAAGGAGAAATTCTTGGTTTAGACCTGAAATGAAAGAAAAAATATTACTGTGATCTTCATACAGGGAAAATAAAGAGCCTTAGAAAACTGGAAAACATATTACAATGAGAAAGCCACAAGTATATAGAATCATAGAAAATTAGCTTTGGAAGGGACTTCAGGAGGTCATCTACTCCAACCCCCTGCTCAAGGCAGGACCATCCCCAATTAGATCATCCTAGCCAAGGCTGTGTCTAGCCGGGTCTTAAAAACCGACAAGGATGGAGATTTTACCACATCTCTGAGTAACCTGTTCCAGTGTTTTATTACTCTCCTAGTAAGAAAGCTTTTCCTAACATCTAACCTAAACTTTCCTTGCTGCAACTTGAGATTGTTACTCCTTGTCCTGTCATCTGCCACCACGGAGAACAATGTAGCTCCATCCTCTTTGGAACCCACCTTCAGGTAGTTGAAGGCTGTTATTAAATCCTCTCTGTCTCCTCTTTTCTAGACTAAATAAGACCAGTTCCCTCAGCCTTTCTTCATAAGACATGTCCCCCAGCCTCCTCACAATTTTTGTTTCTCTCTGCTGGGCTCTCCCAAATTTGTCCACATCCTTTCTGTAGTGGGGGCCCAAAACTAAACACAGCACTCCAGATGTGGTCTCACCAGTGCTGAGTAGAGGGGAATAATCACTTTCATTGATCTGCTGGCAGCACTCGTAGTGATGCAGCTCAGTATGTCGTTAGACTTTTTCCCAGCAAGTGCGCACTGTTGGCTCATATTTACCTTATTGTCCACTGTAACCCCCAGGTCCTTTTATGCAGAGCTGCCACCCAGCCAGTCACTCTACTAGATATAGTCTGCCAACTTGACATCGAGCCATTGATTATTACCCTCTGAGCCCGATTCTTCAGCTAGTTTTCTATCCACCTTACAATCCATTCATCTAGCCTATACTTCCTTAGCTTGCCTGCAAGAATGTTGTGGGAGACTGTATCGAAAGTCTTGCTTAAATCAAGATATACCACATCCACTGGTCTCCCTGCATCCACAGAGCCAGTCAGCTCATCATAGAAGGGAATCAGGTTGGTCAGGCACGACTTGCCTTGGTGAATCCATGCTGACTGTTCCTAATCTTCTTTTCCTCTTCCATGTGCTTTGAGATGGATTCGTTGAGGATCTGAAATTGATTCCTTGAGGATCTGATATAAAATACCTGCATGATCTTGTTATAATTATTTTTTGGGCCACTGTCTTCTCAAAGTAAAAGCAAGGTGATAAAAACAACAGTGTTCTTAGGGGAAGCCGGTCAGGCTTTTTTTTTTTCCACTGTGTATGAAGAGAGTGATATACTAAGGTTGTTACAAACAGTTTTTGTATATTGCAGAATAAAATCAAGGGCTGTGCGCCAGAGTGGGAAGGGTGCAAACTCTATAATATGCCTTGCCTTTCCTTTCCTTTCTTATAAATATTTGTCTTAAGTCACAGTAAAAGATTATGGATGAAAAACTCTTTGTAATGCCTGGGTTTTGGATCTGAATTCGTTTAGTGATGAATCAAAAATGAGCTACATTTGAAAGCATGTTTAAACCACACAAAATGGCCACAAATGTCTTCAAATGCATTAAACTGATTAATGCATGATATATCCTTCCACTTTGTTGTTGAAGACTGCGGATGCCAGACAGATATTTGCTCAATTACAAAATAGTTTGTGCACAGGAATACTACCTTGCCGTTTCTGAAGTTTTTCTGAATCTGTTTAATAATCAAGGTATATGTGTATAAAGGCATTTGCAAATACATATAATTAATATATAATTTATAAACCCTATCATAACCTGTTTCATAGAAGAACACAAGAGGTAAAAAGAAACCTAGTGCCTTCAGTTCTTTAGTACTGGTTGAAGAAAACACTAATATTCAGTTGCTGTTACGTGATTCACACTCCTTTAAGTGCAGTTGCATGAAACATATGTAGCTATTGGAAGGTTGAAATATTTTTTTCTTCATTAGAATCCAGACAGCATACATTAGGCTTATTGAAAATAATGATAATAAGTCAATTAGTGTTTATGACCTGCGATGGTACCATCTGCTTCCTCTACATTTTCCTTTCACTTCTTGTGCTACTACTTTTACGTCTCATTCACAAATTTACTGCTATGGCAGTAAACAATGTGAGAACTGCCTGGAGGGTTTTTTTGTGTGTGTTTGTTTCACCTTCTGGATACTAGCCTTTCTCATTCCCATGGCCTTGTGCAGTGCTCCTCACAGTGGAATAAAATGGATTTAAAAAATCATATATCCAAAAAAAAAAAAAGCTTTTAAGGTAAGCTTTGCCATAGCTGTACATCTAACCATTCCATGACTGGCTTGTGGTGGTTTGTTGTTAATGTGTGCTGCATTAATACAATCAAAAGAAGTTCTGAGCCAATAAATAACTTTACTGAAAACAGTGACCTACTTGCTTTAGATTGTACCTATCTGAGATGTTTGTAAAACAAGCCTGAGGAACAGTATTCCTTGGCAGTTACAATGCTGAAATATTATGTAAGGTTGATCTTCTGAAATGAAGAATTTGTCTTTTTGCACGTGCACGTGGTAATGCATTAATTGAAGTGGGATTACATATAACTGAGAATGGAATTTGCCCCCATTTATTCATAAAAAGCTCAAGTGAGGCACTGGACTGGTGCCTTCAAGCTGAAGTATTACAAGTGACATCTCTGGTATCTGCCAGCCTTGAGTGTAAATAATTGAAGCAGGAAAGCTGAGGAGAAATCAGTAAGCACTGTCTAAACAAGTGCCAAGAGTTGGCACAATGACTTGGAAAGCTTGTGCTCTGTCATCAGGCCCAAGGGCATTCCATTTAATCCTGGCTCTACAATATGAAGTTGGAGAATTCTCATTTACAGTCTAACACGACAAATCACTGGATTGCTAGTAGGTGAAGGAGGAGGATTCACCTTGTAAATGGAAATGAGGGAAAGTCTTTTGCTGCCCAGTGTGGGATAAAGATATACTTGTGAGCTGGAAATATACCTATGGTATAGAGCAAGGTGGGAAGCTGAACCAATATATTTTTTTCAGTTCAACAAACTGTTTGAGTTGTGAAACAAGTCACAGCAATTTGAATAAAAATACAGGAAGGGAGGTTCGGTTTCTTTAGAAGTATCTTGTATTTTTATTAGCCTCCCACATCACAATGTCTAGTAGTTTTGTACAACCAAGTGAGTCTTGGGTTAACCTATAGTCCAGGAAATGAGGAGAGATTAGATTTAGGAAATCAGAAAAAAGTATTTCTTAAGCATAAAATAGTCTTTTCAAATTTTGTGTGTGGTGCCTCAATACTGAAGTGCTGACTGCTTTAGATATTGTCATCTTCTTCTGTAAATCAGGGGAGGAAATAATTGTGTTACCTCAGATATTCCTGTGATAACTATTGAAAGCTCTTGACATTTGATTGACAAATCTGACTAGTGTACAAAGGATGCTGTTTGTAGTAAAGGGTTTTTTTTTCTTTTTTTTAACGATGCTCAATGTAAGTAGGAACAAATGTGTTTTGTGCTCTATAAGGGTACACTAGTGCAAAGCTTGTGTTAACCCTACAAAATGTGACATATTAGGTTTGACACACATGGCACATAAGAAGGTAAGTACATGCTTTCTTGATATGAAAAGATCCTGCTTTTGTTTCAGAGCAATTGAATAGATTCCCAGGATGCATCTAGCAAAGAGCAAATTCAAGAGTAGCTTTTACAATTATCCAAAGAAAGACGCATTGCTAGTAGTCTATTTATAATGCATGGTCCTGAGCACTGCATATAACCAATGTAAACTGCAAGGATGTACAGCTGTCATGGAATGCAAGCTGGTACAAGGGTCATACCACCCTTGGTGATGACTGAATTTTTTGGGGGTGGGGGGGGGGGTGAAGGGGCGGAAACAATTTAGGTTCACAGAAACCCTCTTTTCTCAGGTCTGGGAGGGGGTGGGAAGGAGGCTACTACATATATACTTTATTAAAAAAATTATCAAGGAAAAATGTTTTGACTTATCTAAACTTTATATCTTGTATTTGGGCTGAATTTAACCCAGATTTTCAAATGGTTTTGCTCTTTCCTCCTCCCAATCCCCCCCTCCACCCCCTCCGCTCCCCATCAACCAAGCAAATATTTTATTCACTGATGGCTTTACCCAAGCCCTAGAAGCTATAACCATCAAGACACTGAACATGGACTCAGTCTGGCCTTCGAAGTCTGTTTTAGTGATCTGGGCTAGGGACAGACATTCAAAAAGCCTGAGCCTCAATTGATTCAATCTTTGCAGGTTAGTCTATCCAGGCTAGGTTAAATTGGTTTTGTAACCAGACAGACATCCCAGAAATGCAGGCACATGCCTGCAGTGGCTCAGGCTAGAAGCCGGGGTGGGGGGCACTAGAGCAGCCCTCCCATCCCTTGCACAAGGCTGAGCTGAGGGGGGTGAGACCAGGCCCCAACAGGGAATTATGATTAGGGAGGGGTCCCCCCTCCCAACAGAGCATTTATCAGCTCTATTATCAGGATTTAACACCCCATCAAATCCTGCTATGTCTGCAAGTTTCTGCAGGAGTTCCAGCCAGCAAGCAGAGGGGAGGGGTCAACTCTGCTGTGGAATATGTTGCCCAGCCCTGAGAGCATGCTAGGATGCAGGGGGTGTCTGGTTTAGCTTAAACCAGCAAAGGGTCTGGGACACACATTGCATAAACTGGTTTAACCCAAATCAGTGAAGTCTGATACTATATTCAACCAGGTTTATCTCAAACTCGTTTCAGTCATTTTCAAACTGGTTTATGTGCACTGAACATCTGTTCCATTACAGGTTTAAACCAGTTTCTGATCACTTAAACAGGTTTATGTGTAATGGCTGTCCCTAGCCCTACAGTAATGATGTTAGGTCTTGGACAGCCTTCACTCCTCCATACTCTTGCCTAGGTGTACATGTCAAAGGTCTTGCTGTGATGGTCACAGGACTCCATACCAGTGGATTCATCAGGCACATGATTTGATCTCATACACCATGATTCAGAGGATTGATGGTTGCCTGCTAGATGCTACTTCTACAGAAAGGACTAGCCAGTTGTCAGTTTATAATTATAGCAGTTCTGGTGAGAGAATGCTGTGGGAAGAAAACAAACTTGTGCTCTTCACTTACAAATATGTCCAAAGGCCAGTCATAAACTGATTTAAAGGGAGTAAGAAGGCAAGTGGCATTATGAAACATTTGGCATAAATGGGCATGTAATGAGAGTGATGATTTAGGCAGAAGCAGTGCTAAGTGAAATCTTGAAATTAAGCTTATGTATGGTATATGAGAAAATATAGCTATACACACAGAGACATACATATATACATAGACATACATACAAACACACACACACACATATAGCTAGCTATACTTTCTCATTTACAGCTTATATAGCTATATTTTCTATTTTTATATAGCTATATTTCTGCCTAAATCATCTCTCTCATTACATATAATAAAATGACTGCAGTATAGCCCTTGTGTTTATGTGCATGCAGGTGTTTTATATAATAGTAATTTTTCTTTGCAAGATAAAACTTTCAAAGACAAGCGATTTGTGTAGCTCAGTTTCTGAACATAAAGATTAAGTTGTCTTTTTTTGTGAAAATAAGGATGAATTCTAGTTATACAATGTTTTATTTTTAATTTTAGTAATGACTGTCAGATAACTGACAGTTACTTGGATCTTTGCAAGTGGTTATTTATATAGGATTTTTTGAGACAGGTTTTCTATTTACTGCTTACATAAAGTCATCACAAGACTTTTTCACCTATACATGTGAGATTCCTTGAAAGAAGTCTCATTATGTATATTTGTAAATTTTGGAGAAATATTGGGTATAGCCTGTGTGGTATGCAGAATGTCAGAGTTTTGAATGTTTGGAGACTGGTTGGAAACTTTTGAGTTGTTGGTGTGGAGAACCAGGCAAGCCTGTGGTAGAACACTTTAACCTCTCAGTGACCTGAGGGTGGCTATTCTCAAATAAAAACTTTAAAAAAATTATTTGAACAGGAAATAGTTGAACAATAAATCATGCACAGACTGGATTGTCTTGCATATGGTTTAAACAGAGACTATGGATTCTTATCCCATTATCTGCATTAGTTTTTGTGACTTTTTATTTCTGTGGGTTACAGCTTTTGTTTGCTTCTCCCACCACTGCCCCATCACTGTCCCTTGTCGTTTGTATTCTAATTTCTTCTTCCTTCATATTCTCTGCTTTGTAAACATTCTTCCAGAGCATCTGATGAAGTGAGCTTTAGCTCACAAAAGCTTTTGCAATATGTTTATATCTACTTTGGTCAGTCTGGAAGGCCCCTGACAGACATTAATGTATAGTTGTGATGGGATTTGATGTGGAATCTTGATTCTAGGTTCCCTGTGCACCAGCAAGTAGCAAGCTTGGCTCCCTTCATTCCTCTGGCTGGGAGCCCTGGTCAGAAGATCACGAAAGGCTCCTTTGTGCTCCAGAGACTGGGCACTGGTCACATGCAATTAAAGGTTGATAGAAACCAGCCACACAGTTATTACACATATTTTGTGTAATGATCCTCTGACTTATTACTGCTTTTATCTCAGCATTAATTGATTGAATGTGCATCTAGGTCACTACTTAAGACGTGATTAACCAACTAATTGGGTCTTAAGTAAGGTGCAAATCTACCCTGTCTTCTACTGGAAGTCTCAGGCCAAATTGGCATTAGCTGAGGAGGATCTAATCAAAACATAAGTGGACAAAATGTCATGGCTTGAAGGTGGGTCTTGTATCTCATTTGGCTGAAACTCTTGGAAGGAGGCATGGGGTAGACAACAAGCAAATGTTCCTTAATCTTCAATCCTTTAGGCATCCAGAAAGTGCTTGCCTTGCCTGATTGAAACCCCTGTGACTAGAATTGTAATTGAATGCTTCTCTGTCTACAACATTTAGATGCTTTGGATCACCTTTGGTGGCAAAGTGAAAATAAAATCTATGGAGGAGGGTTTATAACATATTGTGGGTCAGATGATAGATGGGATAATATATTTAATCATTGCCAGATAAAAACACTGAATGATTTGGGTCAAATTCTTGAATTGAGATTTATCACCAGTCAGACAGTCACCAGCTTAGAACATTTTTACAACTTATAGGGATGAATGATTTATTACCGTGGTGTATCTCCACCAATTCTTGATAAACATTACAGGGGTTGGCAACCTACAGGGGTTGGGGGGAGGGGAGTACGAGGGCAGGGGTTGGGGGGAGGGGAGTACGAGGGCAGGGGAAGCTGTGGACCACCAAACCATGTGGCACCCACAAGGACAGCCCAGCCTGAAGAAGGAGAACATTGGGAACCTGAAAGCCATGGGGAGGCCAGCACAACAGAACAGGTAAGGAACAAGAAGGTAAGAAACAATGGGGCCCATGGGACTGGGAGCGGGGGGGCAGCAAAGGCACCAGTCGCAGGGCTCAAGTGCCTATATACTAATGCTAGGAGCATGGGGAACAAGCAGGATGAACTAGCTCTCCTGCTTGCACTAAACACCTATGACTTAGTGGGGCTAACAGAGACCTGGTGGGATTCATCCCATGACTGGGCGGTACATATTGAGGGCTATAGATTGTATAGAAAGGACAGGTCGGGGAAGAAAGGGGGGGGGTTGCACTTTATGTCAGTGAGCAATATACATCAACCCTCATCAAGACAGAATCCAAGGTTGAGGAAGTAGAAGGATTGTGGGTTAGGCTACATGGGGGGCAAGGAGAAAGGGATTTGGTGGTAGGGGTCTGCTACAGACCCCCACACCAAGGGGAAGAAATAGATGCGGGGCTCCTGAGGCAACTCTCGGAGACCATAAAAGCTAAAGGGGCGGTAGTCATGGGGGACCTAAACTACCCGGACATCTGCTGGGAGACGCAGACAGCAAGGTCCCATCGCTCACGCAGGTTTCTAACTTGTGTACAGGACCTCCACCTGACACAGGAGGTGCATGGTCCCACTAGGGGGAATGCCATACTGGATCTGGTATTGGCAACGGGAGATGACATGATAGGGGACCTCCAGATCGGTAGCTATCTGGGAGACAGTGATCACCTTATAATAGAATTCAACATAAGACGGCGAGTGGGTAAGGTAACTAGTAGGGTAAAAGTGCTAGACTTTAGGAAAGCTGATCTCATTGAACTCAGGCGATTAGTCAAGGAAGCACTGCAGAGTAGGAGTTTTGATGGGATGGGTGCCCAAGAAGGGTGGCTGTGCCTAAAGGAAACGATCCTTTGGGCACAAAGCAAGACGATCCCCGAGCGAGGCAAAAGAGGGAAAGGGGCCAGGAGGCTTCCATGGCTGACCAGAGAAATCCAGGGCAGCCTAAGGGCCAAAAGGGGAGCACATAAAAAGTGGAAACAGGGTGAGATCACTAAAGATGAATATACCTCCTCTGCTCGTGCTTGTAGGGAGGCAGTTAGGCGGGCCAAAGCTACCATGGAGCTGAGGATGACAACCCAAGTAAAGGACAACAAGAAATTGTTTTTTAGATATATTGTGAGTAAAAGGAAGGCCAAGGGAGGAATAGGACCGCTGGTAAATGGGCAGAAACAATTGGTGACAGATAGGGGGGACAAGGCTGAACTCCTCAATGAGTTCTTTGCCTCAGTGTTCCTAAGCGAGGGGCACGACAAGTCTCTCACTGGGGTTGTAGAGAGGCAGCAGCAAGGCGCCAGACTTCCATGCGTAGATCCTGAGGTGGTGCAGAGTCACTTGGAAGAACTGGATGCCTTTAAGTCGGCAGGCCCGGATGGGCTCCATCCGAGGGTGCTGAAGGCACTGGCCGACGTCATTGCAGAGCCACTGGTGGGAATATTCGAATGCTCGTGGCGCACGGGCCAAGTCCCGGAGGACTGGAAAAGGGCTAACGTGGTCCCCATTTTCAAAAAGGGGAGGAAGGAGGACCCGGGCAACTATAGGCCGGTCAGTCTCACCTCCATCCTTGGTAAAGTATTTGAAAAAATTATCAAGGCTCACATTTGTGAGAGCCCGGCAGGACAAATTATGCTGAGGGGAAACCAGCATGGGTTTGTGGCAGGCAGATCATGCCTGACCAACCTAGTCTCTTTCTATGACCAGGTTACGAAACGCCTGGACACAGGAGGAGGGGTGGATGTTGTATATTTAGACTTCAGGAAGGCCTTCGATACGGTATCCCACCCCATACTGGTGAACAAGTTAAGAGGCTGTGATGTGGATGACTGCACAGTCCGGTGGGTGGCGAATTGGCTAGAGGGTCGCACCCAAAGAGTCGTGGTAGATGGGTCGGTCTCGACCTGGAAGGGTGTGGGCAGTGGGGTCCCGCAGGGTTCGGTCCTTGGACCGATACTCTTTAATGTCTTCATCAGCGACTTGGACGTGGGAGTGAAATGTACTCTGTCCAAGTTTGCAGATGACACAAAGCTATGGGGAGAAGTGGACACACCGGAGAGCAGGGAACAGCTGCAGGCAGACCTGGATAGGTTGGACAAGTGGGCAGAAAACAACAGGATGCAGTTCAACAAGGAGAAATGCAAAGTGCTGCACCTAGGGAGGAAAAATGTCCAGCACACCTACAGCCTAGGGAATGACCTGCTGGGTGGCACAGAGGTGGAAAGGGATCTTGGAGTCCTAGTGGACTCCAAGATGAACATGAGCCAGCAGTGTGACGAAGCCATCAGAAAAGCCAATGGCACTTTATCGTGCATCAGCAGATGCATGACAAATAGGTCCAGGGAGGTGATACTTCCCCTCTATAGGGCGTTGGTCAGACCGCAGTTGGAGTACTGCGTGCAATTCTGGGCGCCACACTTCAAGAAGGATGCGAATAACCTGGAGAGGGTACAGAGAAGGGCAACTCGTATGGTCAAGGGCCTGCAGACCAAGCCCTACGAGGAGAGACTAGAGAAACTGGACCTTTTCAGCCTCCGCAAGAGAAGGTTGAGAGGCGACCTTGTGGCTGCCTATAAGTTCATCACGGGGGCACAGAAAGGAATTGGTGAGGATTTATTCACCAAGGCGCCCCCGGGGGTTACAAGAAACAATGGCCACAAGCTAGTAGAGAGCAGATTTAGACTGGACATAAGGAAGAACTTCTTCACAGTTCGAGTGGCCAAGGTCTGGAACGGGCTCCCAAGGGAGGTGGTGCTCTCCCCTACCCTGGGGGTCTTCAAGAGGAGGTTAGACGAGTATCTAGCTGGGGTCATCTAGACCCAGCACTCTTTCCTGCTTATGCAGGGGGTCGGACTTGATGATCTATTGAGGTCCCTTCCGACCCTAACATCTATGAACCTATGAACCTATGGCCTGTGAACAGGGCTCTCCCTGCACCTTGCCACAGCCAGGGGACATGGGCTTTTAGCAAAGCAGGTGTTTTGCTGGGTTGTGCCACATCTGGCTATTGGGGAGAAGTGGCAGCAGTGGCTGAGTCCTAGTATCTGCCCATCTCCAACCTGATCTGGATCACTGTGGTCCTGTGCTGAACAATGTTGGTGACTTGATTTATGACATGATTTTGATTTACTTAATTTGGTTATTAGATTCTAGTCTGCTATTGAGACTAATTGCTGATTTATTAATGTGACACTGATTTGTTAGTATTTTTAGCTTAGTTTCAGTGTTTTCATTATTTTATTTTTGTTTGTTTAATTATTCTAACACAATTTATTACAAAAAAAAAAATTATACTGAGTCATATTTTATTTAAATAACAACCTAGGAACACAGCCTTGGAGGACCTGAGTCCATAGTAACCTTTCTGTGGAAAGGCCTGGCCAAATCCCCTTAATTAGCTTTTGGTTCTCACAGTAATATGTAGGGAGATGTGAAGGAGATGCTTTTACTGTCTGATAAGTAGCCATTGTTGTTTTCCCAGTGCTGTGATGTTACATTAATTGTGTAGCAAAGGACTGGAACATCTAAAAATGATAGCTATTGTTTTCTTTCTATCCTTGACCTGAAAAATATCTGAAAGGAAAGGTGCTTAGAGCAGTCATGAATAGAGTTTGCTAAATTCCAGAGATGTTTCTGAGGGATTCTCAAAGGATAAGCTGTTGTGCTTGAGCTGTACTGGATGAAAAGATTGAGAGCATACCCATTGTTTTTATGGTGCTCTCATTACATACCTATTTCTTTCTTAGTACACACTGCCTTTCATAGTTGAAAATGCATCCTCTGCATCCTCTCCTCAGTCTCTTGTTCAGAACTTGTGGAACATTTATGAAGATCAAACTTGAATTGAGACTGCTATTTTTAGCTTAAAACGTTACATAACAGAATCTTAAAAATGTTTTTTTCCATAAGATTTGTGCCAGTATTTTTCATCTAGAGATGAGAGAAATAGGTAGGCTGCAGTACTGCAGAGAAGGACATGGGGGTTACAGCAAATCATAAGCTGAATGTGAGCCAACAATGTGCTTTTGTTGGGAAAAAAACCAACAGAACACTGCATTGTATTAGCAGGAATGATGCTTGTTATCAAGGGAAGTAATTCTTCTGCTCTGTTTAGCACCTGTGAGGCCTCACCTGGAGTACTGTGTCCAGTTTTGGGCCCTCCACTTAAGGATGCGGACAATTTGGAAAGAGTGCAGCGCACAGTATGAAAATGATGAGGGACCTAGGAAGCATGAGGAAAGGCTGAAAGAACTAGGGGTATTTAGTTGGAAAAGAGGAGACTGAGGGGGGATTTGATTACGGTCTTCAAATACCTGCAAGTTGATTATAGAGAGAATGTAGACAGGTTTTTCTTGTGGCCACAAGGGAAAGGAATAGGAGTAATGTTCACAAACTGCAGCAGGGGAAATTTAGGCTGGAGATTAGGAGTAACTTTCTGACTGAGGATGGTCAAGCATTAATACAGACTACTGAGAAAAGTTGTAGAATCTCCATCCCTGGTAGTTTTCAAGAGCAGGTTGACTGGATGGGATAGTCGGAGGCAATCCTTCCTTGAGCAGGGGGCTGGACTGAATGACCTTTTGAGGTCCCTTCCAGCCCTACTTTCCCATGATCCTATAAAAACTTTGAGAAATAGGTATGAATATCATCATGAATAAGTGTACCTGTTATCTTCTTTTTGTTGAATAGGTATACAAGAGACATGTAATTTAAATTGTAGATCTCTCCCCAAACCAGACGACCTCCCTGCAGAAATATAATGATTAGTTGTTAAGAGAAACAAAGATTTGAGATGGCTTTGGAGGGTAACTAATGGAATCAAGATGCATGAAAATTCTCTTAATTTAAACAAAACCAAATCATTTTTTGGGTTGTTGGTTTTTTTTTGTTTGTTTTTAGAGTAATAATATTTTTTTTTCTATAATAGTAACTTTTATCTAAAAAAAATGATTGGTTTACAGACTGTGAACTCTTTACCCCAGTTTGGCAGAGATGGTATATCTCCACTGATTCCTGATTAATATCTGTGTGTGAGGGAAATGGATATGTATACAAGAGTCACTCATCCACTGCTAACATGCAGCCAGTAATGTAGTTGGAACACATCAACCTTTCAAGAAAAAACAAGACCCTAGGAAAGTGTTTTAGAAGAGAGAGGAGACTAGCAGTGGAATATATGTTGGCAGAAGTAATTGCCTCGTTTGCAATTTGGCCAGCAATAATATACTTCCAGAGCAAAGTGTGATGTGAAGAAAGGAAGAAGTGGTCTTTGATTCCAAAATGGAATGAGAAAGGATCTCTTAATTATGAGATGGTTTACACTGTTAAACAGACTGGAAACCACTGAACAAATGGAACTTTTCCCTTTTCTCTGCGATAGATTTCCCTGTTTATAGCCTGCAATACAAATCCATTTTTCTCTGTAGTTATAGACGGTTGTGTGTACATGTGTGTACGAGCAAGAGAATGAGAGTCTGTTGCAAAGGTGTGGCACAAGAAACATGACACAAGTTAAATACAAAACAAGATTTTACGTAGAAATTATAAGAAACTTTTCTTCAAATCCTTTGGTATAAGGGCTGGCTGCCTACATCATTTATCTAAATGATTTAATTGGATTACTCCTCCCACTTAAAATGTAGAGTACAATTGTATATTTTAAAGGTATTTTTTCTGTATCTCTACTTAAAGCTGAAATAAAACAACTCTTTTCATATTCGTCCAATGTATTTAATAGCTTCTCTTGATCTCTCTTGGAAGTATGTTTTCTCTTCACTTTTTGTACACATGAAACATAGTAAGTTGCAGATGCAGTTTCCTAGGAAAGGTAGGATGTACTGCTTAATGGATTAATTCTGTTGAAGGAAAAGCTTTCACAGACCTCATCAGAGTTGACACAGCTCACACGAAATGGAAACCTTTCCTTGGAGACAGCCATATCATTAGGATCCCTTCACCTCTACTGAGATTTGCTTGAGAGAGAGAGAGTATAAATCATACAAGTGTAATCTTGGCTGTGTCACTTTGTCTAAAAGAATGCATGTAGGTGAATCAGTTAGCCTGATATCACTGCATCAGTTTGGCTTGAGTTTCTTATTATCTTGAATTTTTACATCTTTTGTTCACACAAACTAGTGTGTGACTGACTGGATCTTTATTTGAGATCTCTGCTTGCTTTTAGTCAGCTCTCTATTTGAGAGGGTAGCAAAAGCAATGTATTTATTCATCATATTTAGGAAATGTGGATCCTAAGTGTTGCAGATATGTACTTTCCAAGTGCAAAAAGTCAGTGTAGGCATATGAAAGCAGGAGACTAGGCACTACTGACTATGTATACACCTTCAGATAATCTGGGAGAATTTTCCCAGATTTGTTCGATTGGTAGAAAATATTACCAAGAACTATGTGTACAGACATTTAAGTGCTGAGGCCCCAAAGAGTGTAGTGCTTGCAGTGCTGATACTCTACAACTGGGGCCAAGGCGGGAGGGTGGGGAGGCAGCCCTATACACATATCTCAGTATGTTCTGCAGACTCTCTTAGTTTGCCTGACAACAGATGGCAGCTACACATAGAGGAGCCTTGATTGGCTGACCCAGACTGTAGTGCAGTGAGGGATGCATACAAGAAGACCCCTGGCTGTGTAGAAGCTCAGTATTTGAACATATGTTCAGGCATCTTCATGTAAGTTTTTCTACTAGGAAAACAAGCCTAGGTGAATTCTCCCATATCATTTAAACATTAGTCTGCAGCCACTAACCATGACTGTCTCTTGGTTGACTTGCCCAAAGGGTGGGGAGGTCTTATAATAAACTTTTACCTATGGTTTCCTTTTCCCTCCCTTTTCAATACTTTATTGTTAGGCCTGGCCTCTCTTGGTCTGCTGTCTGGTACCAAGTAAACCAGTATAGACTGTTCCATGGTCGGGTTGTCAGTGACTACACCGGCACCCCAACCTGGACTAGCCTGGGTGAAGAGGGTGTATGGGCACCCAGCAGGACTAAAAACAACACCTGTCAAAGGTTTCATAGATTCTTAGGTGTTAGGGTCAGAAGGGACCTCAACAGATCATCGAGTCTGACCCCCTGTGTAGGCAGGAAAGAGTGCTGGGTCTAGATGACCCCAGCTAGATACATCTAACCTCCTCTTGAAGACCCCCGGGGTAGGGGAGAGCACCACCTCCCTTGGGAGCCCGTTCCAGACCTTGGCCACTCTAACTGTGAAGAAGTTCTTCCTAATGTCCAATCTAAATCTGCTCTCTGCTAGCTTGTGGCCATTATTTCTTGTAACCCCCGGGGGCGCCTCGGTGAATAAAAACTCACCAATTCCCTTCTGTGCCCCTGTGATGAACTTATAGGTAGCCACTAGGTTGCTTCTCAACCTTCTCTTGCGGAGGCTGAAAAGGTCCAGTTTCTCTAGTCTCTCCTCGTAGGGCTTGGTCTGCAGGCCCTTAACCATACGAGTGGCTCTTCTCTGGACTCTCTCCAGGTTATCCGCATCCCTCTTGAAGTGCGGTGCCCAGAATCCACCAGGTTGGATCAGTTCCCTGCAAACCAATTGCCATTGATACCTGGAGAGAAGATGGGCACCACTAGGTTACTTTGCTGGAAAAATCACTAATGATGATGCAAAGCAACTCAGCTAACCCCATACGGAGTGGAGGAGGGTTGTTACAGTATCTAAGGTGCCCCAGCAGTTTTAGTGGCCTCGGGACTGACCTGACTTTAACATTTTATCATAACTAGGTATCATCATAAGTCCTGCATGCTAAAAGAAAAACTGACCATGTCACAGTTTCTGTGTAGTGGAAGATTATCACCTGAACCATGGTGCCTCCTGAGTCTGGGGGGGCACCTGCAGAAGCCAGCGGTGGCAGCGATAGTGGTGGCGGGGACAGGGCTGGTGAGCACGTGCAGAAGCTGCCAGCGGCATTGATTGCAGGGGACTGCTCTGTCGGAGGTGGGCAGGAATGTGCCCTACCCCCATGCCTCCCTACCAGTCGCCTATGACCTGAACCAGTGCGGTTGGTTTCCTGATCCAAGGTATTTTGTCTCATGTTGGAGGTACTGAACCTCCTACACTTTCCCTTCTTGCTTGAAAGAGAAAAGGCATTGCATATGAAGATAAAGGTTTAAAATATCAACGTTTGGGAACTTTCCAGGGATGCTAGCTTCATGCAAAATACAGGAACTGAATACCTTCATGTATGTCTGGTAAAAGACCCTGAAATCTTTCATGGTTATCTAGTCACTATAAAGGTTACCTTTCCAAAGTATGCTAAAAGTGTATTTAGATTACTACCTACTCAGTACCTTAAATATTATTACTAATTTTTTTTAGAAGTGATGAGTTTAATGCTGGTAGAATAGTTATTGTTTGTGCTGATATTATCAATGTCAACACAGGTACTTCAGCTAGACACATGAATCAATCGGAGATTTCATAATATTAGATGTGTAATCAAGAGGCAAACCACCTGGCCTTAAAACACATGCCTGTATGTAATGTAAAAAGTAAATCATTTCAGAAATTTATTTTTCTTATTTATCACCTGCAAATATAACTTCCAGCTTAATTTTAATATAAAGATTTTTCTCAAACCTTGTTGATGTTTAGTAATATCTTTTGTGGAGGTTTTTGATCAAGATCTACCTTCTGTTTGCTCTTGTCTTTGTACTTACTTCACTTTAAAAGTCTCCCATTAAGTTTTTGTTTTGTTGCTTCTCTTCCTATTACTGATCTCTTGCAGTGCCTGGGAAAGCCTGTGTCCTAGCATTAACACCCTTACAGTGATGATAATAAAAATGGGTTGAAGTGCATAAAACTAATAATCTTTCATGTATGGCTCTTCCCTGTAACAAATATCATACCCTAGTGTTCAAATCTCATTGTAGTTTTTGTTGACAATTCTTTAACATATTTTATAATGAAGTATAAATTATGAATTCTGACACCAAATTTAATTTAGTAATTTTTTAAATTAATTTAATGGCATCCCATTAAACAGAACATTTAGACTAGAAATACTGAACCATGAGAAATACTGTACATATTTAAAAAAAATCTTAAAATAATACATATAATCATAGTTATAACTTCCTTGATTATTTATCTTCTTGCTTTGTTTTGGGTCTCCATCTAAAACTTGGACAGCCACAGGTTGTTACTGTGTGCATTGCAGTAGTGTTTCAAAATCTGTCAGGCTCTATATGAACATACATTTTACCGTTCTTGAAAATCTCATGGTGTAAAACACAAAATATGACTGAGGAAAGGGGAAAAGGACACAACAGATGAGCTCAGTAATGATGATCAGTACAGACACAGTTAAACACACTTATTTGGATGACCTATCCCCAAACAACCATCTATCAAACTATAATTAGGTGACTTGTGCAATTTGTTTTTAGAAGTCATAGGCTGGGAGCCCTCAGAATGTATTTGCAAGGTGTATTGTCTTACAGATGCACTGAGGAGAACATTTTGTATGTATAGGTCTGTGTGGAAGAAAGCAATAAAACCTATGATGAAGCAAAAAATAAGTTGTGTATTGAGATTGGTATTGACAGCAAAAAGGAAGTGGTTCATGGCAGTGGGAGAAGAGACAAGGCTTAGATAGGAAAGTAGAAGCAGGGGTAAAGATGGCCTTGAAGACAGGTTGTATTATAGAGTACATTCCCTATGCTAATGTTTAATATTTTAAATTGGTATGCTACTCTGTTATTCTTTTAAATTGTTCCAGTCTAAGAAAAATGTCAGTGTGCTGTCTGGCATGAATGCTAGGTCTGTGTAGTAACCACAATTTGCCCAACCCCTATGAACAGTTTTGTGACTTCATAAATAAATGAATTTGCTATGCATTTAGGCAACTCGTGTTACTGCTGTTTGACTATGACAGCCTGCTGGTTTAGGATGTGACAAGCAACAACTTAGAAGGTTTCATAAATCAGATCAACTTTTGTCTTGGAGAGAAAGTGATAAAAGCAAAACTGGAGGAGCATGACATGTAAAAAAAAATAATACAACTAGTTTATTTCTTAGAAACTAAAAGAATGATTTTTTTTTTTCATCGATAGGAGGTTGGTATTAGTAAGATGGAAAATAAATTGCCATATGTCTTCCTCTGATGTAGGGGTTTAGGTTGTAGCCGTGTTGGTCTAAGGATATAGGCAGACAAGGTTCCTTGGGTGAATTTGATATCTTTTATTAGACCAACCCAAATGGTTGGAGAATAGTTATTAAGCAAGCTTTCGGGTTCAAAAACCCTTAGTCAGGCTAAGGAAGCTGCAGCAGTTGGTGTGTGCTCTTCCTGGATGGAATGAAAAGTAAAGAAGCCAGGGGCTGGGCTGGGCTGGGCTGGGCTGGGGAGTCAGTTGCCAGGCAGATTATAATGTATCAAAAATCCAATGTCTATGTTTAGTCCCTGATCTCTAGTATCCAGAAGGTTGATGAAATGGAGCTCATAGGCTCGTCTCTGGGAAGTGTTGTGTAAGTTTCCCTTGAGGATCAGGACTGAGAGATTGGCGAGAGAGTGGCCCTCCTGTGAGAAATGTGCCCCCACTGGTACTTGGGTGTTTCTGTCTTTGATGGATTTCCGGTGTGCGTTCATTCTGGTGCGCAGTTGTTGTCTGGTCTCTCCTACATATCTTCCATCATGGCATTTGGTGCATTGGATGAGGTATATTACATTTCTGGAGGTGCAGCTGTAAGATCCTGGGATGCTGATGGCTCTGTTGTGGGGTGTAGTAATAGTGGGGGTGGTGGAGATGTGTTGGCAGGTTTTGCATTTCTTGTCCTGGCACGGTCTGGATCCTTTTGGTGTGTTCTGGGCTTGAGGAAGTTTGCTTCTGGTGATGAGGTTGGTGAGGTTCGGTGCTTGTCTGAAGGCCAGGATGGGTGGCTCTGGGAAGATCTTTTTAAGAATAGGGTCTTTTTCTAATATGGGTTGCAATTTTTTGAGGATTTTCCGTACAGGTTCAAGGGAGGGGTGATAGGTCATAACCAGCGGTGTGCGATTTGTGGGTGTTTTTCTTCTGTACTGCAGCAGTTCTTCACGTGGTATCCAGGTGGCTCTTTCAAACGTGCGATCTATCTCTCTGGAGGAGTGTCCTTGCTGGGTGAAAGCCTTTTTAAAATTGGTGAGGTGGCAATCCCGGGTGTTCTCTTCAGTACAGATGCGGTGCTATCTGAGGGCTTGGCTGTATATCACAGCTTTTTTGGTGTGTGTTTCGGGTGATTGCTGGTTCTGTGCAGATATGTATGTTGGTCTGTGGGTTTCTTGTATACTGTGGTCTGTATTTTACCCTTCTGGATACTGATCATTGTGTCTAAAAAGGGGATGTTGGTGCTGGAGTATTCTAAAGAAAGTCGGATGGAGGGATGGTGATTGTTGAATTTCTGGTGGAACTCAATCAGAGATTGCAGGTTCTCAGTCCAAATGATGAAGATGTCATCGATGTATCTTAGATATAGTAAGGGTTTGATGGTGCAGTTCTTGAGGAAGTCTTCTTCCAGGTGGCTTATAAAAAGATTGGCATACTGTGGGGCCATTTTAGTGCCCATAGCTGTTCCCATCATCTGGAGGAAGTGTTGATTATTAAAAGTGAAATTGTTGTGTGTGAGATTGAAGTGTATAAGCTCAGTAATATCTTTGGGTCTGTATGAACCCGAAAGCTTGCTTAACTATTCTCCAACCATTTGGGTTGGTCTAATAAAAGATATCAAATTCACCCAAGGAACCTTGTCTTCCTCTGATGTATGCATTTCTTGTTTAGTCTGAGATAGTATGGTTGCTTCGTTTCTGTACAAAGTTCAATGAAAATACTTTACACTTCAGTGTACAGGAATGAGTCATAAATTAAAGGGTTTTATTTACTTTTCTGTTTCTTTTTGTGTTGAAATAGGAAATCTGTTACCTTTTCTCTTTTTATATTTTCATAGTTTAAAGGTGAATTTCTGAAGGTATCTGGGAGTGAGCACCAAAGTTAAAGCCTAACACTCTTGAATTCCAGTACAGCAAAGTGTTGTTATAGGGTATGGATCAGGAGGCTATTGTGAGGGTAAAGGTTGATTGGGTCAGTGTCTTCAGATACTTGGCAAATGCACCAGTGGACTACTAGTGCATAAACCTGATGTGACTTATTGCTACTGGAATATTGTTATTTATTTTGTATTTAAGGTGGTTTAACGTTTAAAGAGACAGTTTTAGGGGATTTAAGGAAAAGCACTCCTTGAATAATAATGAGGACAAATAGAAAATGGTGCTTAATATATTTTTTTTTACTATATATTTCCTTATATTTATTTGATAATTTATTTATTTTTTTAGGTTAAGAAATGTATTGCTTTTGTGCAGATACACAAATATGCATAGCAGGACTACAAATAAAATCACCTTTGCCCTGCGCGGTGCCTTATGGACACAACGTCCTGTGAAAATCTACAGAGTTTTGCTGATGCAGAAAGGCTTCGCACACAGGTAGATAGGGTAGAGAAGTGAAGTTAGAAGGTTTTGTGGCTATAATGTGTAAGACTGGATGGTCTTTGGGGTCTCTGGACATGTAGTTTACTACAAACATAGAGGGACTTGTCTTGATGGCCCACAAGGCTGTATCTATCCCTATATTCTTATGAATACATGAGAAACTGTCACTTCACAAACAAATAATCACATATTCTTAATCCAACAATTGCTATGACAAAAACAAGAGTATTTTATATAAGCAATTGTTTATCTAATCAACATTTATTAATAGACACCAGATTCCTGAGATCTGAAAACAAAGATAGTTATCATTCTTTGTGTAATGAACTATATTGTATAGATATGTGCTGCAATATCTAGGTGATGATCAGATAACTTTTACTTATTTTCAAAGATGTCTATAATATTTGCCATTAAATATGTAACAGGAGTGGCATTTATTCCTTAAAATATGAAAAGTAAAAATCCTTCACTAGTTTTTCTCTTGGCAAAACCAGGGTAGGTAGGTATGCTAGTAATGTTTAGTATCTCTTCACTATGCTAGGAAATTCTGAGATATAACAGAAAAAATAAAGCTCCTAAATTGTGCTGATCTATTTACAAATCTTTTACTGATGTTAACATAAAATTAAAAAAAAAAATCACTAACAGGATATAGTTTTTATTTAATTCTAAATGGTGATATTTGACTAGTTCTATGAAAATTTTGCCTTTGGGAGAAAGGGCTTCCCACTGAATTTTCAGACAGATTTTATTATATGACCTGTTTCCTTTAACGCAGTGATATCTCATAGGCTGAAGCTGCCCAGTTTAAAAAAGCTCACAGAGGTAATATTTTGCATTTATTACACCATTCATATAGGGACAGCATCCTGCAACTCTTTTTTATTTATTATTGCAATAAACTGCTGCATGGTGGGATAAGTGAAGAGCATGAATGCTCTTTCATCAGCTGCCTCTTATTACTTGGTTCTAATGCCAGCTGTACAGAGAGGGGTGACAGCCTTCTAAAGTGCTCCAGACCATTAGTGGTATACAGGAACAGACCCTTAGTTGATAAAAATTGGCAAACCTTTACTGAGTTATGTGAATTTACACCAGAAAATATGCATTTTCTGAAAGAGACTAAATTGTCCCACTTGACAATATTTTTTTGAGATGATACATTGCTGGTAGCTCTTCTGCAAACATTGCCTTCTTTACTCCCACAGTACAGAGGCTCTCTGAAAGGTAACATACTGGATCAAATGGGAAACTGATGTGAGTTTGATGTCGTTATATTGGTTTTAATATGAGCTCATGTAAAACTGCAGTATGGTCCTTGGTAATGTTTAAGGCAGAAAGACAGTTCAAATGAATGGACAGCGCATTGTATTATGAACACCTTCAAGACAAATTTGGATGCTTATCTTGCTGAGATCCTATGACCCCAGCTGACTTCCTGCCCCTCAGGCAGGGGGCTGGACTTGATGATCTTCCGAGGTCCCTTCCAGCCCTAATGTCTATGAAATCTATGAAGCCCCTGTATTTGACTGAGAGTGAGATTAAGGTATGTGTTTTGTGAGAATTTGTCTGGGTGTAGCTGGGCTATGTATTGATTTTTGGAGTGTTTTAGAGATAGGAGTGAAGCCTTGCAGGGAGTGCTGGAGTGTGTAGTAAAGAACATTGTAGGTGACAAGAAGGTGTTAAAGAATTTTGAAGATTTTATTTCTTTCAAAGTCTCAAATATGTGGGTTGATCTGTGCTGGCATAAATGTTATTGTTACCAAGCAGAGCTTTTGTTTGTTTGTTTTTTGAGGTAGAAACATTGCATCAGGTGCCTGATTATATTGCATCATGATGCCTAAAGTGCTATGGCAGCATTGATGTTTGTTTTATCATTATGGTTTGAGAGAATTATTTTCTTCAGAGTTTTAAGAGATGTTTGTAATTTCTGAATTATGTGCAGTAAACAAATTATTACACAGTCCAAAGTGAGTACAAAGGATTAGGCTAGGGCTAAAAGAGCACTTTCAGTAGTGCTAGCTCATCTTGTGCCTACCCACTAGCATAACTTCTGCAGCCACACCATATTTCCTATTCTTGTCTTCCATCAGGTAAAGAATTTGGAAGTACTTTTTGTGGTACTCTATGTTGTTATTCTCTCTTAAGCTTGACCAGTAGTGTTTGGTCTGTTATGTGCTCTGCTGTTGTACTGTGCATTACAGGCTTGTAGGATTATACACCCCTGATGTATAATATGGCCCATGGGCCAGATCCATCTGCCAACAAATTTGATTCAGCTTGCAGGTCAATGACCACCAATGCATTGGACCTAGCCTGCAGGCATCTGGTGACTCTGGCTACTGGGTGAGCAGTACTGCTTCCATACAGCAGCATCAGCCTTTGATACACCAGCAGCAGCTGTGGATCCAGGATGGGCTTCTGCTGTAGCAGGCAACAGTGTCAGCTGTGGACATTGTCAGCAGATTCAGGAGCCTTGACACAGAACCTGCTAGTGGCATCCACAGCTGATCCTGCTGACCTCCTAGCGCAGTGGAAGCTCCTGCTCAGAGCCCCAACCCAGAGCTTGCTGGCAGCATCAGCTGTGGACCCAGGCAGAAGCTGCTGCCACTCTAGGTTGGGTATTCAGGTAATCTGTGACACCTCCAGCAGGTTCTGTGTCCAGGTTCCAGAACCTGCTGGCTGTGCTCACAGCTGACACTGATACCCACCCCCTGCCATGGAAGTCTCTGTCTGGGTTTGCAGCTGAACTTTGGGGCTCCTGGCAAACCACAGCTCTGACTGGGTTCTGGAGGGAGGGAGAGGAGAGGAGAGGAGAGAGAGAGATGTGGTCCTTGACAGGCCCCTGTTAAATGGGCCTACAGCTGAAATAATTGCCCAACCCTATGCTAAATGCTGAAACAAGAGAGAGAGCTGAAGTCTGTACTCATGTCAAACTGAAGTCCTTTGCACTGGGTTAGATGTTTTTCACCACTCACCTCTTGGTACAAAATTATTTTTGAGCCCTAAATCATATGCAAGGTCAGCATTCAGATCAATAAGAACATTTCTCAATTTGCCATGGCTTGGATGTGTTGTGTGTGGCTGTAAGGTCCTGTGGTTTTTTCGGAAATATTTGCTGTAGGCCAGTCTGTACTTGGCTTGCAGTTTAGAGGCGTGTGAATTGATTCTTATTGTTAATGTTTGTAAATATAATTAGGATAGTCCAGGAAAAAAATTATATATGTATAATTTATAATAACCTTTTTAGATTGTAAACTATTCAGGATAGGGACCGTGGTGCCTTGTGTATTTGCTTAGCGTTTTGTCAGGTTTTTTGTACTATGAAAAGTATTTTGAATGTAAAATATTAATATAACCTTAGTAATCTTTTTAAAATAATAACATTTTACTATGCACACTTCTACTTAAAGCTAGGAAATGAAGAAGAGAAACTGATAAGTTATCTGCTAGTTCACCCCTTCTGTCTCAGTCAGTTTTATAAGGTGCTTATGAACCTGTAATTCAGAAGGAGTTTACCAAATTATATTCTATAATGTCCATGCACAACAGAACATGCTTTGAAGTTATTAGAATGCATTGTGTAAAGATATATTTAGACAATTTTAATTTATTTTCCACAAACCCACCCTAATGGCTTCTTTGGGGTACCTATCATATGATAGACTTTTCTTCCAGGGTGCATTTTGACTCAATACAGTGAAACAAGTAATTTGGAGATACTGCAGTCTTTCATGACAGTGGGTGCTTAGTGGGAGTGTCTACACAAGATGTTTATGGCAGAGTTGCCTAATTAGTTCCACAGTAAATGTCTTGGCTTCTCCACATGCAGGGCTAATAGGCTGGAGTACACTAATAAACTCCGCATCAGGGTAGAACTTGTAAATACAAGTACTATCCTGTTGTAGAGAGTTTTACTCCACAGCACAACACGTGTAGATGGGGATGTGGCTGGCTGGGGTATGAGGGCACTTCAGTGTGGGGGCCACCTACCAGCTAATCCCTCACTGGAGCACTTGCGTGTCCCACCCAGCCCCTCTACAGCATGCTGAACCAGGTCAGAGCAGCCCTGGGCTACTGGGCTGACCCCCTGGACTCCCTGCCAGCTGGGACTTCTCTGATCTGGCTCAATGTGCTGTGGTTCCAGGTGCATGTGTAAACATGGCACCTGGAAGCAATAAACTCCAGAATGATACGCACCGGAGTTTATTGCTTTGCATTTATATGCACATATAGATGCGCCCAGTGACTCTTAAATCCTGGGGTTATTCATTTGCTGCATATTTATTTACAAAGTCCATGTGATGGAAATACTTTGATGGAAAAATTCCTGAAAAGGAAGCTGTATAAATGGTGCAGTGTACAAAGTAAACTGCCTTCATCTGTGGAACAGTTTGTGGTTTTAAATTGATTTTATTTCTGCCCTGATCTTCAATCTTATCCCTGCAATAGAAAAGAAACACTCAGTGCATGTTATGGACTGATTACATTACTGTTTTTTATGTTTTAAAAATAAGATTCTAGTGGAGAGTGTGTCTATTGGAGTCTATCAAAAAAGAATTGATAAGTAACCTCTTATTTAGAAAAGGACCAGTCAAGGCCATTGCCCTATAATCATTAATGTTTGTCTTTATAAAGTTCAAAATCTGCCAGGAGAAGGAGATACCATAGTTGACTTTCCCTCTTCTCCCTTGACTTAGGTGCTTCTGTTAAGATAACAAAGAAAAATGAGGAGTCTTGTGTTTTTTTCCCCTCCAGAGTATGAAAAAAGTAATGACTTTCAATACTGTTTAGATCTATAGCATTACTTGGGCTGGGCAAGTGGGTCACCAGTCCTGGGTTCCAATTTAGTGGGTGGGTCAGAACTGTGTCCCTACCCTGCCCCCCTTCCTACCCTCAATTTATAGTGGTTTGCCAAGGGTGCACTAATTCCCAGTGTAGTTCAGGAAAACAGAGTACAAGATTCTTGCAGTCCTGACAGGTAGTGGGTAGCCTGTCCAACTCCAAGACCTTTGTTTAATAGAGACTGCTTAGTGAAGACAGAATGATGCAAATAATGGAAATTTTCAGCTGTATATCATGTTACAGAAGGAAGATTTCTTTCTTATTATGATCTCCCTGTTGAGGTTTGAAATAAGGACTCACTAGGTAGAATTTTGAATGCATTGTAGAATAAATCTAACCTTAATGTGGATTGAATGAGGTCCTTCATTGCCTGTACAGTCTGACTTTTTGATTCTGGTACTTCTCTGAAAACATGTATAAATCAAAAGTATCATAATTTTCAGTAAAATATTTAGTCAGCTTTCCACATTCTTGAGAATTCTGTGATTTTGTTGAAAAATGTGTTTTAAATCTGAATTTCAGTAATGGAAATAATGTTGATTGTTTCTATTTATACCATTGGAAGCTCTTTATCAATACAAAACCAATATGGGGAAAGCAAGTAGTGTGCAAGGATATGTTAGAAGTATGCTAACAGAATTGTGTGGGAAGTATTATGCCTGTCTCTAGCCAATGTACATAACTCTCTTTTTTCAGGCCTGTGTACTGTGTACATATAAAATTTACAATTTTTGTTATGATGATTATTTCTAATGCTGTACATCTTGCAGTGTCTTGATGTGATTCTTTCTAACTGCAAATTCTCTAGCTAAAGTTAAATTAAATTAATATTTTTCTTATAATGCTCTGAGCAGAGAGCTGTCCAAATAGTGTCCCACAGGCTACTTGTGGCTCATGAGGGGTTAATTTATGGTCTGCGCCTCCCCCCCTCCCCCCTTTGCACCTAGCTGCTGCTCCCGCTTTGGCTGCAGCAGCAGCTAGGGGCTATGGCCTTCCCTGTTGGCTTCTGCTTCTTGTGTCTTCCCTAGGGCTCATGTGGTGGGGTGCTGGGGGTGCCTGCAGTCAGTGAGCTGGGGTTGCTGTTGCGTGGTGCAGTGGTGTAAGAAGCCATGTATGCATCCAGTGCAGTGAGGCAGGGAGGTGCCTGTGTGGATGCAGCCTGGGGGTGCTTGGCTGGCACTACTGCAGTCCACATGTCATGAAGCCCCAGTGGTGCAGCCTGCATGAAATGCAGCCCCCTGCCATTTAGACAGCCCTGATCTGAGCGTATCTGTCCTGGAGAATTATATATTTGTAGTGATTAACAGATACTTTGACTGAATTGAAGCTAGTAGTAACTAGAAGGTCTGCAGCAGTGGTTTATTGGGTTATTGCTGAGACAAACCTAAATGTAATAATCCAGATTCCAGTAAAATGGAATGCCAAAGGTAGAAGAACCTTGCTTTATACAAAATGGATTTTTATTTCTCAAGTTTTTGAGAATAGGAATAGAAAATATTTTCAAATGTAATAGATCTGACATGGCAACATTGATTCCCTTCCCAAACTATAAATGTACTGCTGAATTGTTAATCTGAAAGTTGAGGCATGGAAGTCTCAAGGATCTGCAAAAGGTGACATTTCTTGAGTTTCAGCAGTATAGTGCAACAGGATTAGACTGGCAGTTCCTTTGCAAGGAATTTTAGGGTCTCACACTAGCTGCAGGTAATTTCTGCTTACAGTTAGGAAGATTTGTTGCATTTTTATGAGAAGGGATTTGAAGAAACAGGCAATTAATGCTCTTTTACAGAAGAGGAATTGTTTGCCAAACTAGAGTAGATTCTAATTAAAACACAAGTAGGGGAGTGTATTTTAAGTGAGTATAACAGAGCAGTGGGAGTGAGGAATCCTGGGTTCTAGATAGCTCTGTTAATGATTATATCTATTTGGCTTTGGGTAATTCCTACTGTGCTTCACTTAACTCATCTGTAAAATGACAAATATCTCACCTCCTATTAATTGTAATAGGAGGTTTGGCTAGTACTGTTTATAAACCTGGGGAAAGCAGGTTTGTGTAACTCTGAAACTCTGGTACATAAACTGACAGTTGGAAATGGTTTTGTGGTGCATTATTTGCAGGGATGCCTTTTCTGTTTTTAAATACCCTTTTTCTACTCTTTGGAAGGAAAAAAAAAGCAGCAGCCACTGGATTGTCAATTGTTATACAAAAACTAAGTAGTAAATTCAGTAAAAATCCTGAGATCACATTTTCTAGATGAATTGCATTATGTATAAGAAACAAAATTTTGCAACTCTAAGGGTGAAGACATAAGTGACGTTTTTTGTGTGAGCGGGCCTCTGAAAGCACTCTAAAGCCATGCTCTGATACACGTGTGTTTTTAGCCCAGCCCTGCCCCTGGGGCTGTCAGCAGGGAGGGAGGGGGGAGGAAGGTGGGGGAAGCCAACAGCAGTGTGCTATCACCTGGGTTTTGCCTTAGTTTGAGAGTCTTAGTTCTTTACATCCTGCTTTTTAGCTCTGGAAGTCTATCTCCAGTTTGTCAGTCAAGATGGCAGCCATTCCCTGTATTCAGAACATTGGAAAGCCCATCTATAGCATGTATAAAGATTAATAAGGAGAATCTTGTATCAAGACAATGGTGTTTCCTTACAAAAACAAACCAACCAATCTGTTTTTTCCTGTCCTTTTCCTCAAGGATCCCGCCTTCGTCAAGAGGACTTTCCACCCCGGATTGTCGAGCATCCTTCAGATGTGATAGTCTCTAAAGGAGAGCCAACAACTCTGAACTGTAAGGCTGAAGGAAGACCAACTCCCACAATTGAGTGGTACAAAGATGGAGAGCGAGTGGAGACTGACAAAGATGACCCGCGCTCTCACCGTATGCTGCTGCCCAGCGGATCTTTATTTTTCTTACGTATTGTACATGGACGCAGGAGTAAACCAGATGAAGGAAGTTATGTTTGTGTAGCAAGGAACTATCTTGGTGAAGCTGTAAGTCGCAATGCATCTCTGGAAGTGGCATGTAAGTAAATCAGATCGTTTACACAATCTAAAACTTTATAATTGTTTTGATGCTAGTGCATAGCTCTACAGTGCCAGGCCAGCAGATAACTAATGTAGGTAGGCATGATATTTTACTTTTAACTATCACTCTTAGTCAAATATTTTTCCTACACGTCTATTCAGAACAGTGACCATACGCAATTTATATTGAGGTACTGTTCCATCCTTATGATTATAAGTTTAATCGTGTTTGAACGTAGCTTAGACAAAGCCTTATCCTTCCTTTTAAGGATCAATCTAATTTTGAAACTGTTGGTAAAGTTAGTTATGCTGAAGCCTATGTGTAAAGAATTCTATAATTTATTGTAAAGTGCACTGTCTGTTTCTCTTTATTAAGTCATCTATTACTTTATTCAGAAGCAGTCAGCTTCTAGGTGACATACATGCTGTGTACTGTTGGAAGCCTCAGTACTTTCAGCATGCTCTTTTATCATAAACTAATACAGATCTCATTCATTTTGTCTGGCATGCGAAAATTGTTCGCCATTTCTCAAAACATCCAGAACAGCCGTGTTCCTATTGATTCTCGTTGTCTGTGAGTGAAATCATCACAGATCTTTCAGAGACCACCAAACATACATGATCTGCTTCCAGTAGAGCATACTGAAGGAGTAATTTTATTTACATGTCAAATTAGCTTGACTCACATGAAATGCAAAGTTGTTGCATATTGATTGTCCATAACTACCATATTTACTTGAATCCAAGACGAGATTTTTTCCCCCCATTCAGTGTTGGGGGTTATATTAGAGTTGAGTGCATGTTGGGGGGGAGGGGGGGAGGGGAGGTGGCAGGCAGGCAGGCAGCTACTTTGTCTGTGATCCCAAGCCGAAGACAGAGATGGAGCTGGAGCCAGGGCCAGGGCCAGGGCTGGAGTTGGAGCTGTTGCCCCCCTCCCCATAGCTTCTGTCCCCTGTCACTTCTGCCACCCTCTCACTCTACCTCTATCCTGGTCCCAGGGCTGGGGCTGGAATCACAATAACCACTGTTACTTGGTGGATGGAGGATGGATGCTCCATGCCCCAGGATTGGAGCTCCATGTGTTCCTTGCCCCAGGCTGGAGCGTGACCAGAGCCAGAGCTGAGAGTAAGTGGTGGTAGAGGGAACCTAGTGGGGGATGGAGACACTGTGGAAGGGAGACAGGTGGCTGCAGGGGGCAGGTGCCAATGTTCTCAGTCACTTTGGGGGGCAGGGGAAGGCGCTGAGGGGGAAAGGTGCCAGGGACAAGGAGGATAGGCAGCAGGGGGCAAGGAGTGGGGGTTAGATCACTTGACTTCTACTGCCCATCACCTGCTATGGGTTGCCTGAGGTGCCTCCCTGCCCCTGATTTCCCCACTGCAGCAGTAGGGAGACACAAATTTTAAGATGACCCACCAATAATTAGATACTATACATGGAATATTATAACAATTTAATAATTAGATTCTATACATCATTTGGGGGCCATCTTAAACTCAAAATCATCTTGGATTCATGTTAATACAGTAATTATGTGGGTTGGTAAAAGGAGATGGAAAAAAGGAAAATACATTTTAGTATATAAATATTCTCTAAAATCCGGAATCGTTAATCTTTTCTTGGACTTCAGTTTTCACTACAGGCTCTGATTCAGCTTCTATTTTTACGTAAACATATGTTTAATTGTAGATAGATTGTTACTCTCTAGTAGATTCAATAGTTATCTAAAATGAAGTGGACCTGAGCATGTGCTGAATGTGGCGCAACAATTTTGCTTGCTACTTTTAAATCTTTACATGATTAATCTTCCAATTTTCAACAGTCACCATTATATGAGAATATTTACTATGTATACCTGGCCCTGTGGCTATCATCAATTATAGCCTTTGTATGTAAGCTAATGAGAGAAGGAGAGCTTTTATCTGAAAATGATCTGAAGGGTATCAGGAGGACTGCTTAAGTTTGTTTTACTTACATGTTGCACAAAGGTTATTCCTTTGAAACAGTTATCAGAAGGCATTGGATTAAGTAGCACAGAAGGGTCAGCCAGTTGATTATTTTTACCTCTGGCTTCAACTGTGTTTCAGATCATAAGTACAAACTAGTTTACAGCTCTCATTCAAGTCTACCTTGGACATTTGTCCAAACCATGAAGGCATCAGTTCAGAATGTGTAAGTATTCTGGGCTGATGAAAAGACTTGGGCTAGCATAAAAGAGTTTGCAAGATATGAGAGGAAAACTTAACCATACATTTCAAGGTAAACTTGTTGAATTATTCCTTTTACAAGCACTGATGTTTTGTAAAGGTGTTTGATAAGAATAGCACAGGTAGGAACACTTTTAAAATTTTGGGTTTCTTAACTTGCGGATCTACTTGCAACATTGAGGTGAAAATGTTTGTTGTTTAAACATGGAGAAAAAAACCTGCTGCAATTGCACCTTGAGTTGTCACACCAACAGAACTGGGGGCTTTAGGCAAAAGTGATCTTATATTGCATCAGTTCTCACTGATCTCTACTTCAATGACTGCTATGAGACTCCAGTTACATTATGCCTAGTCTCCTGAGATACGATTTTAACCACTGCAGCTGGTGGCAGGTCATGCATGAACTAAACAGCAGATAACAGAAGACTGCAAAAATAATAAAACGAGGTTTCATTGTAGAAGGTATTTTAGGGAAGGATTGCAAGACTTGAAATTTGAGATTTGAAACCAAAGCCAAAGTTTTCGTAATGGCATCATGCACCTGACACCAGATTATAGCTTTGAAGTTTAACTGTCTGAATTCTTCAATTAAACTCTTTTGGGATTAAAGCAAGCATTCCTGGGCCATTTATTTTAAATAGTGCTTTGCCTCTGCTGGAACTGCAGCATGTTTATCATTGTGAGAGGGGTCTTCAGTGAAGTTGATGAAAAAGTTTTAATAAAATATTCATTATCATTAAAGCACAGGATAGTTGTATCCACTCTCATGGTTCTATGAAAAAGTGCAGATTGAGGGTGAACACCTGTGTGAAGAGCAGCATCTAATTGCTAAGACATAGCTTTTACTAGAGACTGGCAGCAGAACTATTCAACTCTTCCCAGTTTGGTTTTGAGAGACCATGTATTTCTCATTCAAGTGCCTGCTTTTTATACTCTGACATACAAAATAATTTTCCAAACGTTTGTAAAGAACTGCGATATTAAGGCTTTTAATAGGAGTCTTATGACTCATGAAAAAGTTTTAGGAGTTTCTCGAACAGTCCATCAACCCTAGAGAAATGAGCTATTGCTGACAGCTGTTGTCAGCTAGATCCCCACTCACCTGTCCTCACCTGCTGTTGAAAAGAGTTTAGTTCTTCATGTAGATGGGAGAGCGCAGTGTTGTTAAGAAAAAGCATGATAGGCCACATTCAACCAAGTTTCATTCATAGTACCTGTAATTATGTTGAAAACTACTCTGTCCGTGCTAAAAGCTAAATCGTTTTCAGCAGCAGATGAAGAGGAGGTTATAGGGACCCTCTGCTGACAGCTGCTGATTTGTCTCCTTTTTTTAACTGTCAGCGGACTCAAACTGACAAAGAGGAAACTGCTGTTTTTCAGAGTTTTCAAAACTTGAATCTTCTCAGTGTTTTTGGTAAATAATAATATGGTAATAATAATAAAACCCTCCTATTAAATAGTCCTTAATGTAAAGATGAACAACTTCTATGCTTTACTACTTTACATAAAGACACTATTTAATAGATGTATGTTTTGTTAGTCTCCTGGATTACTGCCCAGAGGGATGTGCATGCTTCTGATTTTAGGCTAATATAATTGAATTTCATTCATATATTTTTTTTCCTACGCCTGCTGCACAAGCACTCTAATTATAAATCCCTGATTACCTTTACTTACAGTTTTCCAGTTTTTCGTAGGGAAAAAAAAAGAAAAATGACAAGTTCATAAGATTGCAAAAATTTGCAAACCCGAACAGCACACTATTACCAAACCATTCATTTTTCAGCCTGATCTCCCAAGATACACATCTCTCTAAACTGTGATTAATTCCATGGACACTCAGCACCTTACATGATAAGAACCTATGTAATTAAGGCAACAATCTGAGTAAAGCACTTAAACATATGCTTAAATCTATCCTTACTCAGGTCAGTTTGTAAGCACATCCCAGTGGGACACAAATGTGTTTTTGAAGTGCTTTGCTAAATAGGAATACTTCTCTGATTTGGGTCCCTAAGTAAGACGCTTGAAATCAAAAGAACTGCTAGAATTCATGCCTTAAAAAAGGTTATCCCTATTTAGGAAATCATTTAAACATGCACTTACAGTTATTCATTCATTGATGGATTGTTTTGCTTTTACCAACAAATAAATAAATAGCCCAACTAAGTAGAATTCTTGTTCCTAAAGATTTTATTATCTTGAAGGCTTTTGATGTGAAGCATTTAAGTCATGCTTTTTTTTCAATTTGAGGTTCCATTGTGGTTGAGAAATGTCAATCAAATATCAGATGTATTCAAATAACAATATGCCTGAAAATCTTTAGGAGCGTCCTATTAATGGAAAAATAATTCCAACATCTGTGATTTATACATATGTATGTATGTATGGAGAATTTTGCTGGTTTTTTTTTATGGTTTTACTATAAAACAACTGAAAAATATTTGCTATATTAAAAAAAAGAGTAAGGTGTTTATCTTCAGTTTGAGTATTTAAAATACTGCAAACAGGGTTTTTAAATGCATTTTACTGTTGTTATTATTAGATGCATCAAAAGGAGTAATACCTAAGACTAGCATGGAGGGTCTTTTAAATAATTTGACTCCACATTACTTACAACCTACCTTGTACCTTACGAAATATGGTTAGTGCTGTTTAAAAATATTTTGAAAATAAAAGCACAGTCGTTCACAATGCAGAAGTGGCTGTGACTGAACCTGTGGTGTGGAGTTTTCCAGTGGGAATATCAGGAGACAGATTTGCAATAGCTACTGTAGATAGGATTTCAGTTTCATGCACTGGGCGCCACATGTAAAGAACAGAAAGAGCATGAGGGGTTCTTGCACCGATTCTGCCTGCTTGTGATCTAGCCTAAATCAGTGGCAGCCCCCGGAGATAGCAGCTGTAGCCCCAGGTGTTAAATATGTGACAGCAGCTTGATCTATCGACCGCTGTAAGAGGGGGCTTTGGCCTAAATGAAAATTCATGAAAAATTGATGAAGTCCCCAGATTATTTTTTTTTTTCTTTTTCCTTTTTCAGTGCTGTGCCAGTGCAGCGTGGAGAGATTAACTGAGGTGTTGAATGCTTTAGTGGCAAGGAGGTTGTGGTTCAAAGGTCAAGGGTCATGGAAAAAACTATCATTTCTTCCTCCTTTCTTCTGAAACAAAACACAAGGACTTCTCAGATTAGCTGGCTTTGATTATCAAAATAAAAAGCAGAAACGTTCAAAAGTAGGAGGTATTCTTTTGGAGGTGGCAGGAAGGAGAAGTGGAACGACTGGGGGTACATGGTGGTGCTGATACAGAAGTGTGAACAGACTCTGATTCATGGTTCCATTGGAGAACTAGAAATAAATTGAATTCCATGACTGCAGTATAAATTTTGGCCTCCATTTTTCAGTGCTGTGCTTGAACTGAGGTCATTTGGAGAAAGAAAAAGGTCTTGCATTATTTATAGGTCACAGATTGCTGGAATAGCAAGCTTTGGAACACTTTCCAAACATAATGATCCTGTTTGCGTTAAATCCAAAACTAAATTGATGTTTTATCTGTAACAATAAGAGAGGTTACAGCAGGAGACTTGAGTGTTTAGCAAAAAGTCACAGGTGTACTCCAAAGTGAATGTAAGCCAAAGCTTTAACAAAAGAAATCCTATATTATAAAATATCTGGTTTATTTACAACATATGAAGACGGAAAAATGTGAGGAATATAATGTTGAAAAAAACCCTTCTAATTCCTATGGATATTCTCTGTATCTCTTGCAAAAGGAAACAGCGCATCCATACTGATTAATCAATTCAGTATATGTATTTGGAATCCAAAGTATATGCAAAATAACATGACATCAGAAACTGTGAAATATTGGTATGATGAAGCAAGATGGTGTCCTCATTCTAGCCCCTATTGGGCAAATACTTGCAAATATAAACAAGTTCATAGTTGCAACTGTCAGTTTCAGCAGAGAAACTAATAGCTGGATGATCAAATATCTGATTTACTTTCAAATACGTTCATCGTCTTGCACCGATTTCATTCACTACCCTTATGCCAAGTGAGTCTAAAACCCTACCTCTCTTATCTCATAGCTCTTTGTGTTTGTCTGAGGCAGGTATAAATGACTTCAGAATGCAATGGAGAGGGTTCTGCTCAGAACAGTGCAAATGCATAGTGGTACCTACCAAGGAGTATAGTCCTGTGCTAAAATACGTGATCGATTACATTCCACCAAGTCTCAATGTTGTTGAAAACTATCTGTCTGTGTCAAAAGCTAAATCTTTTTCAGTACCTGATGAACAGGAATCTTGGTTTTCTCTACTTAAAAATCGTAAATTCTCTGATAAAATATGTTTTTCACTGATTAACTCTTCCCAATCTGTGATTAAAATGGAACATTGCTATATATTATCTAAAAGGATCAATTGAACACAATGTTTTATTGATATATATACAATTTTAAAGCAATTTGGAAGCTTATCAGTGCCTCAATCACTATTATAAAATAAATTCTGAATAGCTATAAGTTTTGTTTTTTGATTTTGTGTTTTTTATCATGGAAAATAAGAGCTCCACCTGCCCCCCTTCACTCACCAGGATGCAGGTCCAGGCCTCTTGCTCCCAAGCTACAACCATCCATCCCTGCTGGTGCCCTTCACTTTACAACCACATCCCCCCAACCCTGCCGGTGCCCCTCACTCCCCACCCACAGTCTCCCACTCCCTCAGCCCTGGCAGAGGGGGCCCCCAGCTTCCAGGTATATGGGCCAGGGACCCAGTTCCACAACCCCCTGCCCCCCACAGCAGTGTATGAGCCCTGGCTGCCACCCACGGGAGGTGGCGGCTGCTGCGGCAGAGCAGAACGTGGAGCCTGGTTCCCCTACCCCCATGGGCAGCATCTCTGGAGTGGAGCCCATGGGGGTGGTGGGGGCGGGTATGGGCTACCTACTATGGGCTCGGGCTTGGGCTCCTCACCCTGTTGCCTTCCCCTCCATGGCCTACATGGCCCAGCGGGAGGGACCTGGTACTGCAGGGCAGAGTGGGGCTGGGCGGGGAAGCTCATTAACACTGCAGGGAGCTCCTTGCTGACATGGCAAGGCACCCCCTGCCCACCTGGCAATAGCGAGGGGCACAACTCTGCGCTTCCACTGCTGTTGCTGCTGGGCAGGCAGGGGGCACTTTGCCAGGGCGGTGCGGGGCTTGCAGCAGCAAGGGACTTCCCTGCCTGGCCTTACTCTGCTCTGCTACTCTGGGTCCCACCAGCTGGGTCATGTAGGCCCCAGGTGAAAGGCAGCAGGGCAGGTAGCCCACCCACGCCCTGGACATAGATCTGGGGGGCATGTACCTCCTCTTCCCACCCTCCCCCCACCAGGAATGTATGTGGGAACTGGGAGCCCTATGTATGTGGGAACAGCTCCGACCTAAGCCTCCCTTGTTCTGTCATCTGTCACCACTGGGTGGGTCACCACAAGATGCTAACTCTGTGGTAGCCTAATAAGTGTGCAGTAGTGTGTCGGGCAAAAAAACATGCTAATATGCTACTGTACAGTAGTATTAGGCTACTGTGCAGTAAGCATCAATAAAATCCTGTGTTTACCAGGTGCTATTGCACAGTAGCTCGACTTACTGTGCATTGATTTAGTACTTGGCTAACCAAGTACTCAACTTAATGCGCAGTAACTATGGCTCATTAATTAACTTGTAGACATGCTGACTGAGAACAGTATGATTTGAATTGGTGAGATAGCCCTAGCTTTTTCCACTTCCTGTATACAAATTACAAATTCAGGTTCTATAGTGTTAGTGACTGCTGACCTGCTCCCCCTTTCCTACTTTTATGCCACTGGTAGTCACTCCTTGATAGGCTTGAGGCACTATTTTTAGACTCAAGGCACCTCTCAGAAAATTCCAGCTCTAGTTTTTACTCATTTTTTAGATATGGAAAAATAATACAGCAATTTTTCTGTTGCAAAGAACTCAAAAAGACCACAACAGGTCACAATGTTTTTAACGTTATACATTCCTTTTGGAAATCTCTGGGTTTATTTTGTGAATCATGCACACCTAAGAACACTAACATTGCTTCCCACCCTTGAAAGGCTCTCAAGGTACTCCAGGAGGCCGCCCTACCCTGGTTGAGAATCGCTGCCCTAAAGTGTCTGATTTCTCTGCTTTCCATCATTATCTCTGTTTTTATCCTGAAAGTCTTCTGCCTCTGCTCACCTCCTATAACAAGTTCTTTGATCTTGTCCTCAGTTCTCCATAACTTGAATAGATCATCAGTTTCTCGCACCTAAAAAATGCTAAAGGCAAAGTAAAGCTCTCTAGGATCACTCATTTCCTTTCTGAAATTCATGTGTTCAGTGCCTTCCTCCCACCCCCCTTGTTCCTTTGCACAAAGAGAAAGGTATTGACATTACATTTTGGAAGCTATTTGCAGAGCTCTCCATCTGATTCTGCTTTTAATAATCTCTTGCACATCGCTTCATTTGATTTTGAAGCTTCCCTCTTTCCCTTGCCTTTGATTTTATCAAGCCTTACTGTTTATATAATTCTGAACATTCTACCTGATAAAAGGTTGAAAGCTTAGTGACTGTGGATGACTCATTGCTTTCTTTAGAGAGGGGAAAAAAAATCTCCTGGCGTATGTGGGCTGATCGTATATTACTGTGTGTGTTTCATGTACTTATTCTGTGCTTGACATTTTTCTAATTTTAGTTAGTCCAGGAAATAACACAGCTGATCAAGATAACAGGCAGCATCAAATTATTTAACAAATTTGCATTTCCACACCTCTGCTCCCTTTTGCTGAAAACCTATGAGCAGTATTTGAATATTAATTGAAATACTGGCTATTGTTGGCATATGCCTCAGACATGTTGTACTACTTTGTGATGTCAAGTCAGATAAAAAAATTCATTTGAAGCAACACTCCAGACCATTCATTTGCAAACACTACATGATCTAAATACTAACAAAGTGCATTGCACTGCCAATTAACAGAAATCATTAGGGCAAAGTTGGTGTATGTTATACATTAGTAGGTTCACATTCAGATTATCACATTATTTGTTCATGAAAACTAGAATCTTATCATTCTCTCTCTCCCCCTTTTTAATGAAAGCACTTTTTCTCTCTTCATTCAAGAACTTCTGTATTGTGTTTTTCTGCTCTCAAGGGATTAAAATATCATCATGGTTTTTTATGATGAGAGCTGTTTCAAGATCCTTCCACAGATGTTTTAGATTGAATAATTTCATGTCTGATGGCTCTTCAGTAGGGAATGAGGTGATGTTTTCCATCCAGCTCCTAGTAGACTATCTGGTTCAGATTTTGCAGGGGGCACATGTGTGGTCTTGTATGGATGTTTCTGGCATTCTTTTCTGTTTGAAGGAAGTGGTAAGCACATGGCATGAATTTACTGCTTGGTGAAAGTCTATTCATTCTTTTATGTTCAGGCTTATGTGCAAGTTTGTCACTGTTACTTCAGACATCACAGATATCTGCCATCTGTTGTACCAACACAGGATTGGAAGGGAATTCCTGGATAACTCCTGAGTCTGATCCTCTGCTCTTGCAAGCAGCTGCATCATGGTCTGCCATTCACAAATTTCTCCAGCTATAGTTTAAGTCTAGTCTTTTTTCAGACTACTCTGGTACATAATTTTATTTTTTGAAGATTAGAAAAAAATATTTTAATTCCCAGCCTGAATTTATACATGGCCAGCTTGTATATACATATATTTTTGTGATAACATTGTTCTTAAGTTTAAATTATTATTTGCCTTTCCTGCTGTTTACCCTTCTAATGTATAGATAGATCCAGTCAACTCCTTTCAGTTCTTTGTTTTGTTGTTTCTAGTCTCCTTTCATAAAAAAAAAGCTCCCCATTTTCCTTGTTCTGAAGCACTTCAGTTCCTGTTCTAATCTGAATCCCCCCCCTCCCCCCCCGAACTTGAACACAGTGTTCCCTTCATTGGCACTGAGGTCAAGTCTTGGTGGTCCTCTCCATAAACCGCAAGCGTCCAGGGCCCACCTATATGGCTACATCTGTAGCTATAACCACAAAGGAAATGGTCCTTTCTTGGGAAAATGCAGCTTGCAAAATTTAGAATGAAATATATGGGAAACAAAACCAAACTGCCCTTGAGGTTTAGTTGTAAAATGATTTTTAAGGGAAGTTAAATTGTTACCTTCCAACTACTTTTAGATCATGCTGTAACAGCTGCTTTTTTGATAGCATCAGCTGTGTGTATACCATTTCCCTGACATACAAGCAGAATTAACACAGCTTAACAAGGAAGAGGAGCAGAAGACTATGACTACTGCTAGGGCCTCCCCATGCAATCCAAGTTACTTGTTACATTCTTAAATAGTGTAGAGATTTTAAAAAAATGGTGAAAAGTTAATCAATACCTTGGAGCTCCTTGGGCTAGTGTAGATTAAGGTTTGCCAGTGTTGGTAGCCAGTGGCACATGGGGGAACAATGTAGCACACAGGGGAGCATCATATCTACCTTTTTACTTCCTAGACTCAATTCAAGGTATCCATTCACAATGGGGTTGCTTAGGGGTTGTCTTCTGTACAAGCCCAGAGTAAGGGTTAACTCATGCCCTAAATGCTCTGCTGTAATGGACTGCAGAAATAGGCATTATTTAAACACTTGGGTACTATTCTTATTTTATATTTTGGCAGAGAAATTTAGTGAGCTTTTAAGGGACAGTCTTTAGCAGGGAATCTTTGAGCCTTACCCCAAACTCGTGATGAAGGCTGCACCTAGTTGACCCAACTTCAGTGACTACATGGCCATTTGACCTGGGAAGGCAAAGGCAGCCAGATCATGTTAGCCACATTACTTTTCTTCTGTGCTGTTATGTACAAATATAGGCATGTGTTCATCACACTAACCAAATATGCTGCTAGGCTGGTATGGATCTGACCTACATCTTTAGGGAAAGGAAGATTCATTATAAAAAGATTAAATTAAAATGTAGGAGTCCTTGTGTTTTGTTCATTAGTACCATACATTGCACTTGCATTACATTTCTTATCCTTTCATTTTATAATAAAGAAATGAAATAGAAAAAAATGAAATGATGTCTTTGAGGCAGCCTTTATACTGCTCACAACAATGAATAGGAACCCATATCAGATCTAAAAACCATTATTAATGCTAGTATTTATTGAATACACGTATTTATTTAGCTGATGGCTCAAACTGACAAATTTTGGATAAACACCAATGGTTTCCATACTCATCCAAATATGTTAGTTTTAAAAAACTGGTCTCCAGTCTCATAAGGAAAGCTTTTGAGCAACTGCCCTTATTTTAGTTCCAGCTGGAAGTGGCAGGTGCTGACACATTAAAATGAGGGGTTGGGAAGAAACCAACAACACAAAACCAAGCCCTCCCACCCCCCAAAAAACCCAAACCAGAAAAAAATAAAAATATTTGAGCACAAAGATTTTCAGATCTCTGAGTCAATGTGGCACGCACCTTGTGTGAAAATTCAGAACCGTTCTTATTTCAGTTACAGTAGTTTTCCTATCTTATTTCCAATTTAATTTTCTGCTGTTTTCTTAAAGATTTTGCTACCCCATTTCAAATAAAAAAAATCTGGTAGTTTTTAAAGATTCTGATATTAGGACCTGTAAATATAAAGACAACGTGGGACTATATTCAACTTGGCATTCCTGTTCTTAATAACTTAGCAAACTAGTATCTCTTCTATTCAAAAGTGGATACTATTTAATGAGGTCCCTAGGACAATAGGATTGGCAATGCTCCACGTAACACAACCAAAATTTTTACTTCCCATCTTTATCTTTTTCTACTTTCTCTCTATCTTTAGAGGCTATCAGAACTTAGTTTCTAGAGTCACATATACTGACAGTCTTAAGCAATTAAGAGATTTACTCCAGATCAGAAAATCCACTGTTCATCCAATACTTATTCAAACTCTCTTTACTATTTGGATTTGCATAACTGGATTTGAGTTATTGTAGGAAAAAGCTTTCTTAGTAGGTTTCTTTTGCCCCTGGCTCTTTCACACACAAGGAAAGCCTCTGAGGGCATTTTAGCACTTCCAATTCTTGTCATGACTTGAAGTAGAAAAGCGTAGAAGTTGTGAAAAATAATGGATAAAAGTATCTGGGTTTAGGTGAAAGATTAGGTCATTCTAAATTATTACTGAAACACTTCTCATTTTTACCTGAGAGGTGATCTTCAGGAAAGGAACTTGTGCATGCAGAATTAGTTGGAATAATTTAACTCTTTTGTTTGTTGTGGGGTATCCCCTCCCCCTTCCCCCCTGTTTAAAGCAGAGGAATGTTGATTCTTTCTTTTTCTTAATTAGTAGTGAATAAAGTGGCAAGATAAGCATTATCTGTAAGATACAAACTTATGTGCATACTGGAAGTTGGCAAATTGAAACAGAAATGGAAAGAAACTCCCAGGAAAAGAAGCTCCTTCTGACCCAGTTTTAGTTCTTTGAGCTAGCTGGCATTGTAAACTGGGATTAAAAAATCTAAGAATAAAAGGAAAAATGTATGTCACTCAGCTGTCAGCAGCGGGATTGTAGCCCACTTTTACAGTCCCTTTTGTTTCTATCTAGGTACATAACTCATCACTGTCCAATCTAACTGCTTCAGGCACATTACTGTAAATAGCCTTATACCTTATAGCCTTTGTGAGGTAGGAAAGTACTACTACCCCCATTTTACTAATGTGGAACTGAGACACAGAGGATATGTATACATTGTCCTATTGCTAGGAAGTGCACAGTGCAAGGTGCTGTGCCTGATCTGTGTGTGCTGTCTACCAAACTGGGTGTAGTGTAGTCAGTACAGTACTGGGAGTACACCAGTAAGCTTGGCTTCTGCAAACAGTTTACTCATCATCTCCCGATACCAAGCAAACCTAGCTACGTTAAATCTGGTTCAGTGATAATACTCATGGAGTGAGCATGATGTGACTTATTGTGGCATTCCATCACGCCACATTAGGGGTGCAAAGACCGGCCCAGGGAGATTAAGGCACATATCCGAAAAGCCGTTTTGAATCTTAAGTGCAATTTAGGCAGCATTTAGGGGTTTAAGTCCAAGAGACTGATCCACAAAATCCATGCGATGCCTGATCCACAAAAGCCATGTCTACATGTGCATTAATGTGTAGTGATTACTGCACATTTAGTTAGTATACCTGTTATTACAATAGAATTAGCCTACTACGCTTTAGCATCACGTAGAACGCATGCTCTGGTGCTACTGCGTAACAGTGCTGGATACTGCAGGTAGCTAAACTAAATGAGCAGTAACCAGCACCGCTTCACAGTAGCACTGGCGCATGCGTTCTAGGTGACGCTGAAGTGCAGTAGGCTAATTCTACTGCGCATTAGTGTGGGTTTTGCCCACTGCTGTAGTGTACTGCTCTCTAATTAGTCTACTGCACTCAAAGTGTCTCATGTAGATGTGCCTGCTGAGACTCAGTAAGCACCTAAGTTCTGTCAAAGCACTTAGGTGCCACAAAGGACCATCTTCTTTGACTACTCTATCTATCATACTGAAAACAACAAAACAAATTTAACAGAATGTTTTTGCATGTTCGTACTTTTAGTTCTCTTGATTAGTTTTCTATTTAGGCTTTATTTCAATAATACAGAAAAGGTAAAGTTTTTGTGCCCAGTTGCATCTTGACAAACTATTAATGTGGAGTCCAAAAGTCTATACTTTCATGAAGAGAAATATGGAAATAATTGTGCATTCTCTTACATTGATGGTAATCTGGAATATCTTCATTGAAATCCATTATATTACAATACTGCAAAATTGGAATAAGTGGGTGCATCTACACACATTCTGTAGGTGGGTGCATCTACACATGTTATCAAGCACTTTCACAGTTGTTTTTTTATATTAATACTGCAGGTGAACTCAGAAACTGGGTTTAATAATACTAACTTTCACCTATCTCTTGCAAATGATTTGGTTTTCACAGTATGGATCATTATAGGGAGTACAGTTAGATAGAGTTATAAAGTTAATGACACAACAGGACTAGTTTTCATTGGTGCACGACACAAAGTTTTTAATCAAGACATGCAAAACTGCTGTGTAAATGAGATGTAATAAATTATATCTGGAACTATAATTTATAAGCCATCAAATACTTTTTATTTTCCAATGTTGAAGAAAATCATATCTTTAAATTATAGGGAAAGGTTGACTATCCAAGTATTGATACATCAGTACTTGCCAAAATATAATTTTTGTGTAAAATTTTAAGCATCATTAATGCTCTTAATAGTTTCAGTAGTCTGGAGCATGCAAGACACCCTTGTCCTCCTCAAGCTTCTGAATTTTAATGAAGTTTATTTGTTAAAAACACAGCATAATTTAATAATGAAATGAAATAAGTATATCTTTGGTCCATTTGACTTACTTTAATGAAATCCTCTATACATGTCATATATCAAGTCCTTTTTTTCCTCCTTCCATTGTTTGTAAATATAAGCATTCTTGGGAAAGATCTGTTAAATATATTTTTCCTTAAATTTTGACTTACTATTGTCAGAAAGTGGAATTAATTCTGTATCTTTTCTGAATGTATTGCCTTTTTGACAGCTGTATGTATGACATCTTTCAAAAAAGTTTGATATAAAACATTCTCTTACTAAATAGACCAGCACTGTAGAAACTTAAGGACAGTATACATATCTGTACTTGTTTCCATAGGTAAGGACTGCAGGAGAAGGCAGGATACATTTGCACCTTTATAGATTAAATTGAACATGTATAGCCTGAACTTTCGTAAGCAGAGGGCTTACTTCATCAGATGCTACTATAGGGAACATCTGTGCATTTTTGCCAGAAATTCTTCCTATCCCAGAGTCTTCAGTCGAGGTGACCTCTGGAAGACTGGTATAGTGAGTGATGTAGTTAATGAGATCCAGTGACATCATGACCCTGATACCCTCATGGCCCTGCTTTTCCTCATCCATCTTCTTAGCTCCACAGGCTGTGAAGCAGTATGTGGAAGCAGGATTAAACAAGTGTGAATAAACAAGTTCAAGAGCTTTCTGTCATGGCTGCCAGCAGCAAAGTGAGACATTAATAACGCAAGGCTTAGGAAATATGTTGCTTTGCAATAGATGCACCTGGATAAGGTGCCACTTGCTTATGTGTTAATTGCTTTTCAAACTTCAGGAACAGTTTATTTAAGGCTCTTGTGGTGGCTATGAGGCTTGCCTGCCATTTTGTTTTAGTTACACAGCTGGTGGTACATTCAATCCAGTGATAGGTAATACATCATTTAAGGCCTCATCCAAAAAGATGCTGAGGCTCTGTATTACTAATAGGTTGGTCCCTTGGCTTGTACTATGCATTACTTGAGCTTTGATCTCAAGGCTTTGATTTCAAAGCCCAATTAATAGGGCTTTTGGGAGGTGAGGGGGTGAGGGGGGAGGATAATTTCATCTATTTACATGAAAAGCAATCTAAGACATAGGGCATCCCATAAAAAAAAATCATGCCTTCAGATAAGACTGGTTTATTACCTAATATGAGTTTTGCTTTCTGTAATATGATTTCAACCTAAGTCTGTTCCTGAAACTAAGATATAGAGATAAGCTACTTTTTCTTTCTGCTTATGACAGTGTTTCAGGCAGTGTCTGTCCTCTCTTTGTCAAGAGCTTCTCTTTACCCTGTGGCACTCTTTGATAAGTTGACCAGTTGATGATTAAACACATCTATTTAGTTCAACGGGTCAGAGCTATTGCAGTGCATAGAAAATTACTGATGGATTATCAGTTTCATCACCTCTGACATCTGGCCTTAGCGTAGTCCATCATCCAAGAATTCATAACACATTTGCCTGGACAATAACGTGCTCAGCTACCTGTGTGATCATGGAGCTATATACTTGAAGCATTTTGTTCAGAATTAATGGGACAGATGTCATAGAAATTAGAAGGATATAATCCTTTATAGAGTTAAAAGCATCCATTAGTATTGACTCATTAAGACTGTACTATGGTCAATATAGAATTTCATGTGTAATTCACCAATATTTGTCTTTTTCACACCTAGTATCACAAGAAACTAATTGTGCATTTTAAAGTTAAAACATTTGTCACTCACACTATAGCAAATATTGGAAATGAGACATTTCAATAAAAGACATTTTATAAAAGATAAAATATATAATTGTCTCTTATTTTTCTCTGTTGCCTTGTTTCCTATAGTGTAATAGTGGCAAAGAAATATTTTAATGGAGATATTTTTCTTCATATAATCATTCTAGATAGTTATCTGTATATTTTAGTTTCATGCTTGTTCCTGATGTCTGACACCAGAATTCAGGGTAGTTGTATTTTGGATAGTGGTCTGATGGTATTCTAGGTGAAGGTCACAAACTGATGTTTGAAAGACGCTGAATACTTTTTATCATGAGCGGAGGCCCCAGTTAAGAGCAGCATCTAAGTACGTTCTTAAGTCCTCAGTACTTATATGAAATATGTACTTAATTGCTGCCCCAGAAGGAGTGTCCTCTTCATCTGGGTCTTCTGACAAGGAAAAAAGGGTGCTCACAAGGGTGCTCACAAAGCTTCAGCGCCCAAGGAGTAGGGACCATTTTAGATTCCTGTGGATCACATGAGTGATCAGAGTTGGGAATCCAATCCAGTGAGAGAAGTAGCTGTGGTTGTGATTCTTTTTGAAGAAGGCTATTTCCTTTCAACACCCAACTAGTTAAAAAGATGGAAGAGGCTCTTACAATTGAGACCCAGTGTTTTCAGTGTTTTTTTTGTTCAAATTGCTTGCATTTGAATCAGTTAAAGAAAGATCTGAGGAACCAGTCTACAACTCTGCCACTAGTGAGAACATTACTTATCTTGCCTACACTGGGGTTCTACTAACAAGACTATTAGCCTTTAGGTCCTCTCTCTGACATCTGATAATCACCTATAGGCACTCATTACTGTGGAACATGACCTCTAGCATACCAGTTACATATTTACTACTCCTTCGTTCCTCCTATGGTTAGTGTCTCATCCTAACACTTCTGCCAACAGCATTCTCTCCCAGTAGCATTCTCAGAATTTGTTTATAGCATCTCACCTGTAAAACAGCTGGATCTGTTATCCAGGTAAACAGTTCTTTTGTTAATTAAGAGGTACTGGAGTTTTGGATTCCAAAATTTTGATTTTCATATTTCAGTTGGGGGGATGGAGGGGAGGGGGAAGAGATTTTTCTTAAATGCTAGAAGTATTTAGGAACTTATGTCCCCTTTACTCATACCTTTAATTTTTATTCAGAAATCCTTCTATTGCACAGTTGTGTTATGAGTGTTAAATTGTTACACAACATGGCAAAGAGACTTTACTACATACCACTTGTTATTTTTGTGTTCAGCTTCTGCTAGTACAAAGGTGACTCACACCTGACAGCTCTGTATTATCACACAGGTCTTTCTCCTTTTGGCTTTGCTTTTTAAATAGATAGTGAGAGCCTTCTTGCTCTTGTTTCCTTACTTGCTTCACCTCAATCTGTCCAAGCCCTGGATCACTAGAACAGAAGAACTAAGAAGCCAAACATCTGCTTTTCCTGTTCTGTTCTGCTGTATCTGTTCATAATGGGGACTAATCTGTACTCTGAATTCCAGTCTCATGGCTGGCTAATATAATTGATTGGAACAGAAATGCATCATGCGTCCTTGATTACTCCTTTTACCTTCTGCATCCCCAGCTCCTTTGCCAGTCCCCTTCCCATAGACTAGATTGCCCAGTTTCCATCTCCATTGCAAGAAGATGTTTCTGTACTTCATAGATGTGAACCTTCAACGTGTAACCATTGGCTTTAGAGTCAAACCCTCCTTGAACCCAAGGCATGGACCTTTCTGGTTCTGCTGCTGTTATTTTAAGCATAGACCTGGAAGAAAAATTTTCATAGAAAGAAATGTTTAGCCTTTTGTACCTGACTGCAGTCAGTGAATTTGTGGGGAAAGATACTGTACAACCTAAAGGTGGCAAAATCTGATGCAGTGTCCAAGGGATAGAAAGTTGGTTGAAAAAATTCCACCTAAAATGTTTTACAATAGGAAACAGTTTTCTACTGATCAGTTCTTTTCTTGAAGAGCATCTGATTTCTGCAGAAAATTCTGATGTTTTTCCTCAAAATATTTTGCGTCTAGACTAAAATAATTTGACAACATACATCTCCAAGGGTGTCCGTGGCCAATACGTAGAGACCTATCAAATTCATGATTTAGTGACTTTTGCGGAAATCATGAATTTGGTAGGTCCCACGAAAAAGCCTGATCCCTGCAAAAAAGTGTGGAGACCGTGAAAATGCAGGAAAATGGAGGGGGGTGGGGTGGGCAGGAATAGAAGGGAGCTGCAAACAGAAGCAGGAAGCCCTGGCATACTGGAATGTGGGGGGAGTTGGGGAGAGATTTTCACAGCAGAGCACGGAGGGCCCCCCCCCCCCCGCCTCTGGCCGAGAGGCTGCAGAAATCCCTTCCCTTCCTGGAGATTGACAGGTGATGACTATCTCTGAATCTCCAGGGAGAGGTGGGACTTCTGAGATCCCTTGGCTAATCAGATGTGCGGGGGGAGGTGGCGCTGCACTTCATTGTGAAAATGGTGCCCAACGCTGCACTGGGACCACGAAATCCGGAGGTAGCCTCTAGGCCTGTGCGAATAGGGAAGTATTTGATTTGGATTCAACCAATTTGGATTGATTCGGAGATTTGGATCACTGTCCCGAATCAATTAGGCCGAATCGGCTTTGGAAGTGTCGGTGCTGATTCAGAGATTTGGCCATAGACTATAGTGGGGAATCACTGAAATACCTATAACTTTGTCATTTTTTGGCAGATTTGGATGAAAACAACAGGGATGGTAGCCCATTATGAGGGCATGACACCTGCCAACCTTCAAAGAGATAAGTGCAGGGTTTTGTGGGAAACTGCACCTTAATATTCTGAAAACAAAACTCGTGACAAGTGTGACTTTGTGTGTGTGTTAAGGCACAGTGGAATGAAACCAGCAGGGGTAGTAGCCTGTAACAGGGGGCCTTCTCAGTGCTCAGGCAGAAACAGCTTACAAAAGGGAAAGAAGGGCTGCAGACAGAGGCATATGCGCTGTTGCTGTGTCCCTTCCCCAGAGCACTGTGATTGGAAGGGGACTCAGAGAAAGATAATAGTCACTGGCCAGCTACAGATGTCAGTCTTTCCCCCTCTGTTTCCCCTCCCTCTTTTCAGTTTCTGTTCCCTTGAAAGACTGCCTTCCAATTCTTTTTCTGAATCTTTTCCAAATCGATTCAGAGGCTCTGAATTGATTAGGAGGTTTTATTTGGTCTCCTGATTTGATTCAGATTTGGTGATTCAGCCTCCTAATCGGGCCGAATCTTCTCCAAATCAAATTGGCGACCGAAGCTTTGCACAGCCCTAGTAGCCTCCGTAAATTAGGTAGGTCCATACTAATATGCAAAGACCGGGAACACTTAATTTAAATGCACCTCCCTTCTTCTAAACAACACCATGGTGCAACTTGAGACGTGAAATCCGGCCAGCCAGCCAGGCTTACAAAGAAAAATGGGAGCTTGAGCCACCCAAATTCCAATTGTCAGAAGGCAAAGATAATGTTTTTGCAAGGTAAAAAAAAAAAAATGATTTTCAGTGAAAAATATCTCTAGTTTTGAATTTCTGAGAACAGCCAACATTTTTCTTAGAAAATTTGGGTGCAACATTTTTCTTTCAATAGAAAGGAAAAAGGTACAATTTTCAGTTTGTTACTTTTTACCTGTGGAGAACAAAGTGAGAAGTGTTGGAGAAAGAGAGAGGCTTAGGGGTAGAAAAAAGGAGGACCACAGCTTCATTTTATTTATTTATTTTTGTAAGTTTACTTTTTATTGTTTACTATTGGGCCTTTAAATGGAATTTCTATTTCCAGTTTAATTAAAAATGATTAAGGAATGCTAAGTTAATGGTACATCCTATAAATGGCATTGTCATCATTATCTGTGCTAATAAACACACTAGATGCCGAAGACTGAGATGTGGGTAGAGCCCTGGATAAAGTCATGAACTGAAAAAATGAGAATGACCCTTCTATCAGAGTAGCTTAAAAATAAAGGTCTGAGGCACAGATAATAAAGTAGCAGTACCTTAGTCCAGGATGGTGGTGCCATGAAAACTGAATTTTCTGGCTTTGGCTGGTATTACAAACCTTTAACATTATTTAAAAATCACTTTGTTGTGTGCAAATAGCCAAGCATTCCTGAAGGCATACTTTATGGGGTGGGCAATGGCAGGGAAAAAAGTATAGTTTTCCAAGAATGTGTTGTGATTATGTAATCTTTCAGTGGTGGAATAAGACATTAACTTTGGTTAACATTACTGCTGTTGAAATGGAACCCAGTAACACACATTAGGTATTTAACAGCTGCACAAAAAGTTGTAATTTGAGTGTGTGGTCTTACTGTTGGTCTGTTAAATGTATCATTTGCTGTAAGGAGATATCTGAAAATGATATATCTAGCACTCTATGAGGGACTCCACCACATTGTTGAGAGTTTCATGAAAATAGCTGTGTAAAATCTGTGTATCAAACTTTAGGTTTGAGTGTTTTTATATGGATGCACCCCCCACAACTTCTATTTTAAAGATAACAGTTTGTCGGATTTGTAATCCATTGTCTTATCTATACATTCTAATACTGAATTTTCCTCTTTTTTTGAATACCTTTAGACTATTTCACTCCTTTTTATTTATTTATTTATTTATTAACTCATTGTCCACTTTGAAACCTATTTATTGTAGAATAGGAGAAATATCTTTATTCTGAAGTGTTTGCTAGTATGACATTTGAAACTTTTAATGTCACCTGCAGTTAAAGGGGAAAGAAGCTTTGGGCAGAGGTAAAATGATGGATTTTTTCTCCAGAGGACTTATCTAAAATTTTATTGCCAGCACCAAGATCTCTATAAATGAAAGAGGTTATAGAAACAAGACTGCTTTTAAGGTTTTTGTGTGTTTGTTTGTTTGCATGACCTTGGTCTCTCTTTGCCTGGCTTTCCAGTTTGTGAAACTCAGACCATTTTGTTCTGGATAAATATATTGGTTGTTAATACTCAGATAATACAGTAGTACACAATTAAGAATAGGCTTCACACCTATTAATGTAAATAGGGGTGACATCAAGCCATTTGTTTTGTTGGGTTTCGATCCAGTCAGCTTTAGGCACACGACTATTTTTACACTTGTGATGCATATAACTCAGCTCAGTAGGACTAACCTTCTGGAGAAAATTACTTATTTCTGCAGAAGCTGACTCTTAGTTTTCCCTGTTTTTTTTCATTTTATATTTATGTTGTTTTAAGTGCCTTTAATGTAGTGGGAGGAAAAAAAGAAAAAATAGGAAAATGAGATTCAGGAGTATATGTAGTCCCTACATGACTTTAATCTCAACTGGGAAACTGATTGGCTTTATGTTTGATGGGTCCCTGTGAGATCTCTAACTTATAATCAACCCCATTATTCTTGTGACTTTTTTTTTACTTCTCATTATTGACACAAGCTGCTTTATTTCAGAAAATGAATGCAAGTTCTTTGTCAAATTCTGTGCTACAAAAATGTGGTGAGGCTAAACTGCGCACGCACTAACGGTATGACAATAGTTATGCTCTTTCACTGGGGAAGCATGCAGGAATTATCAAGTTAGACCCTAGAATTTGCATCAATTGTTGTGGTGTCAAACCTGCCATATTAATATTCTTACTTTTCCATTTCAGTGGGTACGCATAATACAGATCAATCTAACGAGGTTTTTAGGTACACTAAGTACTTCTTGGCTTCACAGCTCTGTGGTCTTGAGTTAAAAAAAAAAAAAAAAAAAAGCTTTTTAAAGCACACACCTACTAAAAACTTATAGTTTTGATTTACAAGTGTATTAAAGAAAGAAATGGGCAAATCAGTAAGTTGTGTGTTTCCTTTTCCTTTCTTTTTTAAAGAAATAAATAAGATCAGGTAACCCTAGTCTTTCCTTTTTAAAGAAACAAAACTATCCTGATCTGAGTTATGTAGTGCAGTATTTTATGTAGATTGGTTTAGTTTTGCCAAAGTATTGGTAGTAATGAGAACAAAAATGATGTTATGAGTAGCCAGTTTTAATCTGTTTTATTATTTATATATTTAATCTGTTTATTTTATTTTTGTTTTGCTGTCATATCTATATGTGTTTTCATATTTTACCACCTAACTACCAAGAGGGAAACAAAATTAAAATATGTACTTATACAGCCATCGTGTAACATTCAGTAGGAAACAAAAAGGATTTGCTGCCTAAATTAAATTCTGTAAAATAAAAGCCATCTCATATTTACGCTTGGTATGAAAACCTGTTCTACATCTAAACTAAGGCTCTGTTCTACTACATGCAGTACAGTGCATTTTTTGGTAATGTTACAGACGTTTAAGGATTAGAACCATTTTTTCTTCTTTCATCCCAACGCAACAGTCTAGTGACAGTGTCATTAGCTATGTCTAATAGATTTAAAGTGTGGATAGCTATTATATTTCCCCCCTCCTTAACTCTTTTCCCACTTTACTGCCCCTTTAGAGTAATGCAAACTTACATTGTTTGCATCCTGTGTGTGACTCGTAGACAAATATGGAAGCTTCTTTGGGTGGTCTCCTCTAGCGGCCAGAGGAAATTATTTGCTCAGAACTGTTATTTTATTATTAAAGCTGATTGATTTGAGGAAAATCAGCAGCAGAGAATTAAGTGTTGACTCAAGAACCTAAAGTCTGAGCAGTCTGGTAAATGAATAAATTGGCCTATCTTTAAAATTGACTAGTTTTAAAGAAATGTATCCACTTGATTTTTAAGAGTCCCTGTAGAACTGCTTTTAAGAAAAAATAACAAATTGAAGACACTATGCAGGTATTTATTTTAGACTATTACAAGATTCTAGTGCAGAACATGATAAGCACCGTATGGAACAGAAACCTTAATATAACCTTCACAATTATTTTGCTGCTACACAGCTTTTATAGAATCAAATAAGTTTAGTTAACCTTAGTCTATAAAATCATTTTTAAGACTGTTTCCTTGGCTGTAAAAGAGACAGATGAAAAGATAAACCAGAATAAGCCAGATAAATTTAGTTCATTCTAATATGACTGCAATAAATTGGTATGTAGTGGATTTAAAAAATGCATCTTCAGTGTTATCTTTAAAACAAGCTAACAGAAGATAAAATGGGACGAATTCACCCATGGTATAACAATGTAGTTCCATTGATCTTAGGTGGAGTTACACCAGGGATCAGTTTTTCTGCAGTTTGTTGTGCCTGTTCCTGAGGATGTAAAGTGAAGGAATCAGGAAATAACCAAGGGAAGGTTGGCTGTGAAACCCTAATTCTGCCCTGCTTTGTGCACAAATTATGGCAGAGTTTGAAATTAGGCTGCTTGCAGATGTGGAAAAAAACCCAGCGCTTTACTTTGAACTTGGTGCGCTCCTGCACTGAGCCCAGCACATGCCAGAAAAATCAGTGTCTTAGTTGCACCCAGATTTTTCAATTTCTACACAGATTGGGTGCTTTAGTGGGGCTTTTTTGGCACTTTTATCTAATAGCTGATTAAATCAGCTTTCGCTAAAAGCACCAAAAAGCCCAACTAAAGTGCCTGATCTATACAGATGCTGAGGAGCTGGGTCGAATTAACATGCCTAGAGCCTGCCTACTTTTTGTTTTTCCCCTATGTCTCTCAGTGCCCTGTATGGTCAGATACTGTGTTTTCTGAAAGACCTGAGTCTCATTCAGTGCACAAGAGTCAGTGAACTAGTCAGTTGTTCAGTATTTCTTTGTACTTTCACCGTGTAGTGTGTGGCCACCATGCTTCACTTTCTGCCTACCTTCCAATGCTTGCACTGAATGAAATGTTTTTCCTCGTTTCATAGCTTTTTGGAATGGTTTTCATAACTGAGGTACTTGAGTACTTAACTGGTCATGATGGAGTGAAAAGCAGCACTTGGAAAATGCCAGCTCTTATTTTCACTCATTTTTGACTGCAGAAAAATGATAGAACAATTCATCTGTTGCAGAGAATTCAGGAAGACAAGACAAAGTTTTTACCACTGTCAATTCCTAATTGAAATCTCTGGGTTTATCCTGTTAATCATGCTTGCAAACCTAACACTACTAACATTGTGTGGCACCCCACAGGATCTGGCACCCTTGTGGAGAATCACTGATGTATCACAACAATCATTTAATATCAAGAAATACAGTTATTGCTTCTTGTCCACAGTCAGAACAAAGCTGCTTTTTTTTTTTTTTTTTTTTTTTTAATCTGGTTAGCTGTAGAAAGCCAGTCTTTGGAAGAAGCAAAAAAGCCCAACATGCATCTCTTGGTTCAGCATTTTCCTTCTACAGTCATCCTAATTCATCAGGGACACACTATATGGAATGAGGCAAAAGAACTTTGGATTCCAAGCCAGTTTTCTCTGTAATTCAGGATCATTTTGCTGTGCAGCATGCAAACTAGGAGCCTGATTCATAGGCCATTTTAAGTCGATGGTAATCTTTTGAATTACTTCAGAAGGCTCTGATTTGGGCTTCGAGAGAAAGTTTTGAGTATGCTCTCAGAGCAGTGGTCCTGTAGAAATAGTACATTGCGACCAGGCCATTTAAAAGCTGTCATGCTAGAGGCCTTGACAAGGATGCACAGGTAACCTTGTTCTTTTTCTGTTTTCTGGTTTCTAAATGCTGCTTTTAACATAGATTTTGTTTTAATGGAATTGAGAAAACAAACAAACAAAAAAACATAGAAAGAAGGAAAGTTTCATTGTGTTTAATAAATTCCCAAATAATGGTAGAACTCTCTGTACTGGCTAGACTTTTTCCATATTGTGTGTATAATGTATAAAAAAAAACAATAACGGAACTTCTTCAGATCACTGTACTCCTGTATGAGCACTCTGTACCTGCTGCCTGGGAGGAGCTGCTTTCCTGCGTTGTTTCATCAGCTACAGCAAGAGCACGGTTTCCAAATCTAGATGAAAATTAAAATGGTTAATACTGTTGCTGTTAGTTGCATTTAGATTTTTAAAAGCCAGTAGAGTGTTGCTAGCCTAGTAGCTAATGAAAAAAGGCAGGAAAGCAGTTCCTCCCAGGCAGCAGGTACAGAGTGCTCTGTTCATTTGCTTATTGGTTCACTCTTTGCAGTTTAGATTAATGTGCAAAACCTGAATCAATTCAGCCTCAGGCTTTTTGACTGTCTGTACTTAGCCCTGGTGAACAACACATTAGCACCGGATTCTCTGATGCATCAGGATAAAATATTGAAACTACAAATAGTCAATTAAACTGAGCTTTCTCTGTGTGCATATGTATACATACACGTATACATATACACAGTATGTATCCCTTTAAAACGTACCTTCATCATGTGAAACATTTGGTCAGTTTCTTTCACTTCTTTTTAGAGTGCTTTTTGCACTCTAAAAAGTATCATGTCAGTACAGTTAATAAACAAAATAATATTTTTGAAAGTAATGGGATAATATGGTCTTACAATTTTCGTTGAATGGAGTTCATAATGTTTTGTCTATTCTCTTGAAACCAGATACAGATCTTTGCCAAGACTGTGATAGCTAGGCCTGTTGAATAGAGCTTGACAGATCATTTGTGATGAGACTTGCTACTGGTGTGGAGTTTGGATTTGCATAAAGTTTACCTTATTTAGACTACAACATTTCCCTCCCCTTTGCAAAAAAGTATAACAGCTCTTAGAAAACATACCCAATGGTAACTTATTTTTACAAGGCATAGTAAGGGCACATTAGGGATGACTGCCATGGAAGTAGTAATGTGACCTTTTCGTGTTAGGAAGAAACATGGTCAAGTTTAGTCAGACTATACATCTGCCTGCCATGCTCTCATTCAGCTTCAGAACAACAAACAAAGCATCTTGTGAATGGTACCTCTGCATCTTTCAAAGATGGTCATGGTTTGTTAGGAGAGGAAATTCTGAAGGTCACTATAAGGCTGAAGCAAGGGTTCATTTATGTACGCAGCTTCTAGCCATTGTACACATTTGACCTCAAATGACAAAGTAAATGAAAGCTCTTTTTCAAAGTAATGCAATCAGTTAAAAAATATTGTGCTAATAAAGTTATGCATTCTGATTGAAAGATTTATGGCAATCCATTTAGTTGTTACTAGGTTATTTGTGATAGACAGATGCAGAGTAACTTGATTAGAGTCAGCATTGTGATGACTTGTAGCTGCAGAGGGGAATAAAGCTCTAGACCATTGTCATAGTCCATTCTCTGAAATGCATTTGGAAGATGATTTAAAGGAAAATGCATGGCTATTAAACTTAAGTTTGCAGCTGCCTGCTAGAGGTTTGCACAAGCAAAGCATTACAATAACTGGTAGCTCTTTCTTTGACTGGTTAACTTTTAATACATAATTCAGATTTTTGCAGATTTAGTTGGAAAGCTTTTTACAAAATAGGAACTTTTATGTTTAGAGTTTCCTAATATATACGTGTGTGTGTGTGTGTGTGTGTATTTTTGTATGTTACAAGTGTTGTGTATAATAATGAAGTTAGTTGAAAGTTATGATTCCCAAATTTTTGGGAACTACCTGAAAGTAGCTGAAATATTTTTTTGGTAGATGTATCTTTGAAAAATATGGTATTCCTCATCATCATCATCATTGTTATGTATGATATCCTTATTCATATATATGTATATTCATACATATGCATATATATAAGAATGATATTTTAGACACAAAAGCTTCAGTGAAACAAAAAAATAGTCTGATGGATGTCTGAAATTGATTGAACCTAATAGGACATCTGGTACACGGACCAGGATTCAGTGGTTAAATATGCAATTAAAAGTAATATATTTCCATGGAGATGTTATGTATTTTAATTGTGATCCTTTTACAGGTCATTCTACAAGTGAAAAATAAGTTAGTTATGTGTCTTATCTGTTTGCTGAAACCCTTCATGCAAAAATCATTTAATATATTAAAAGGAAGACATTTTTAAATGTAGTAGGCTTTTATTAACATCATAAGATTAATAACATAAAGTTCATGAAACCTGCACTTCCATGATTCAGGAAACCTGAATACTTATGAGTGACGACTGCATGATAAGCAATAAAATGACCCAAGTTAAAGTTTATTGGCAAATGCTGCTTTCACCTCTTCTGATGAATACAGGACTTTCACTGTAAATTTGGTATGATATTCAAATTTCCCATTGAAATAGGTAGTGATCACAGTTCTTAGAAAAGACTACTTTGAAGAGCTACTGTTATCTTCAGAATTAAATCATTCTTGTGGTTATAATCTTATAAAATAGTACTCTTTCAATACTGTCATTAATTAAAAAAAAATACCTGCACTGATGTTAGAGGGTGAAAGAATGACTTTGGTACCTGTTCATCTAAAGACATCAAATCTGCCTTTTAAGGTCTTATAGATTCTAGTGATTACAAAGTGGTAGGTGCTCATTCTCTTTGACTCTCAAACTCCACAGTGCCTATCCTCTGGAGTATATAGATTTCTTTAGAAGTTTGAAACATTGGTAGTGAATCAGAATCAAACTACTGTAGTAGGAAATGCTAGACAGGAAACAATCTATTTAAGAGAAATATTCAGTTCTTTTAAAAGTATTATATGGATATATTAGATTGGGTTGATAGCACTTCTTATTACTAAGATTGCTTGATGTTTTCCACTGTTAAACCGTGTTTTCATTTTCTTATAAACCCATTCAATCATTTAAATCACTTGAGCTTAAATTTCCGCTTGCCAAATGTTTGCTTCGTGCTGAACTTTTGAGGAGAGGCTGAGTAAGTTTTGGCCAAGAAATGCAGCTGTTTCTATGAGCATGTCTGTATGAACATGTTTCTTCATCCTTTGCACCCAGGGATGGATCAGTGACATGATGCACCCACGTTTTGGACTGGACCATGATTTTGGAGCCTCTGAGGACTTTTAAGTAGTCCTCACAGTGACACATCCTCTCCTCTTTCTTTCCTCTGTACCCTACCTGCCAAGGCTACTTTCTCTGCTGTCCTGTCCTGCGGGTAGAGGAATCTGTAGAGCTGCTCCTGCCCAGTCCAGGTGGGCTGTATGGGGGCTAGGGCAGTGACAGTGGCAGCAGCAGTTTCCCATGCCTGCTCCTGCATGGCAGAAGCCACTGCCTTTGCTCCTCCCCTCCATAATCTAACATGGACCTAAGCTTTGCTGTTGATTATCCTTGGAGTCAGACCAGTATAATTTGCAGTTGGAGAGAAGGGGAAATGTTTAAGGTATGTGTGTGGAGGAATAATTTTTCTACCAGTCCTGTTGAAGTGCCTGTTTGAAACTGCTCAGGGGTTTGGAATGTTTGAATAATTCCCAAGGTGATGGATTAGTGTGCAGAGAGAAATTGAGGTGGTCAAAGGTGCATGATAAATGCCATTTATCACAGGGATATTACCACTGCATCCTATGTATATGTGTCTGTATGTGACTAGAGGAAGTGATGCTTCAGAATTGGGAGATCTTTTCTTAGAGGTACAGTTTTTAGAATAGGCAAATTTCTAATAATTAACAGAATTCTTCAAAAATAGTGCAACATTTTAAGAAAGGTGTGTTCCTGAAGTATTGAAAAGTGCTCATCTTGCACACACAAAATACCAAGAAATGAAAGCATAAAGAGATGCAAAATTTGTTAATCGTTTGCTGTTCATCACAGCTTTGAACATGCCTCTTACATGCAGATGTCAGAATGGTGAATAACCTCTGTTGAGCAGCAGAATATTGAATACTAACTTTTTAGACTAACTACAGACCTTGATCCCCCCCCACTACCTAACCCGGGGACTTTTTACATGCTCCCTAAAATCCACAAACAAGGGAACCCTGGCAGACCTTTCATATCCAACCATGGAACCCTAACTGAGGAAATATCAGGTTTCGTGGACTCAATCCTAAAACCGCTCGTTGCCCACAGAGCAAGTTTTGTACAAGACGCTACAGACTTTCTGCGGAAACTTAAAAACATAGACCAGCTTCCCAGCAACACCCTCCTAGCCACCATGGACGTTACCAGCCTATACACCAACATCCCACACCAGGATGGCATCCAAGCCTGCCTTACATATCTACAGGAACAAGATTACAACTCAGAATACAGACCCAAAGATATTACTGACCTTATACACTTCATCCTCACACACAACAATTTCACTGTTAATAATCAACACTTCCTCCAGATGATGGGAACAGCTATGGGCACTAAAATGGCCCCACAATATGCCAACCTTTTTATGAGCCACCTGGAAGAAGACTTCCTCAAGAACTGCACCATCAAACCCTTGCTATACTTAAGATACATCGATGACATCTTCATCATTTGGACTGAAAACCTACAATCTCTGATTGAGTTCCATCAGAAATTCAACAATCACCATCCCTCCATCCAACTTTCTCTAGAATACTCCAGCACCAGCATCTCTTTTTTAGACACGATGATCAGTATCCAGAATGATAAAATACAGACTACGTTATACAAGAAACCCCAAGACCAACATACATATCTGCACAGAACCAGCAATCACCCTAAACACACCAAAAAAGCTGTGATATACAGCCAAGCCCTCAGATACCACTGCATTCGTACTGAAGAGAACACCCGGGATCGCCACCTCACCAATCTTAAAAAAGGCTTTCACCCAGCAAGGACACTCCTCCAGAGAGAGAGATCGCATGTTTGAAAGAGCCACCTGGATACCACGTGAAGAACTGCTGCAGTACGGACACCCCCCCCACCCCACAAATCTCACACCACAGGTTATGACATATCACCCCTCCCTTGAACCTGTACAAAAAATCCTCAAACAACTGCAACCCCCACTAGAAAGAGACCCTATTCTTAAAAAGACCTTCCCAAAGCCACCCATCCTAGCCTTCAAACAAGCACCAAACCTTGCCAACCTCATCACCAGAAGCAAACTTCCTCAAGCCCAGAACACACCAAAAGGATCTAGACCATGCCAGGACAAGAAATGCAAAATCTGCCCCCACATCTCCACCACCCCCACTATTACTACACCCCACAACAGAGCCATCAGCATCCCTGGATCTTACAGCTGCACCTCCAGAAATGTAATATACCTCATCCAATGCACCAAATGCCCTGATAGAAAATATGTAGGAGAGACCAAACAACAACTGCACACCAGAATGAATGCACACTGGAAATCCATCAAAGACAGAAATACCCAATTACCAGTGGGGGCACATTTCTCACAAGAAAACCACTCTCTCTCCAATCTCTCAGTCCTGATCCTCAAAGGAAACTTACACAAAACTTCCCAGAGACAAGCCTATGAACTCCACTTCATCAACCTCCTGGATACTAAAAATCACGGACTAAATATAGACATTGGATTTCTGACACATTATAATCTGCCTGGCAACTGACTCCCCAGCCCAGCCCCTGGCTTCTTTACTTTTCATTCCATCCGGGAAGAGCACACACCAACTGCTGCAGCTTCCTTAGCCTGACGAAGGGTTTTTGAACCTGAAAGCTTGCTTAATAACTATTCTCCAACTATTTGGGTTGGTCTAATAAAAGATATCAGATTCACCCAAGGAACCTTGTCTGCCTATGTCCTTAGACCAATACGGCTACAACCTACACCTCTGCAACTTTTTTGAGGTGCACTCATTGTGGATATTTGAGTGAAGGAGAGAAATGGGGAAGGTGGAATAAACATTTAAACTCTTCTATATCCGTGCTGTCAAGCTTAGATAGAATATATTTCTAAAAAGATTAACCTAAGGGCTGTTGCACTTACTTTAAAGTTAGTGAGCCAAATCATGTGCTGGTGTCAATGGATACAGTGGCATTGCCTCAGACAGAGTCATGTATGTGTCTGCAGTTCTGGAGATCTACCCAATATTGTTTAAAGAAAAAGACTCAAATGAACAAATAAAACAACAGCAACAAAAACCTGTGCTTAACATACTAACAAGCTTATTGTTCATGTCTAATATTGGAAAATACTCAAGAGCCTCAACTCCTATTAATGTCAACACTTGGCAGGTTCAAATCCAGCAGTTTTTACTGAGATGGTTCTTTCGTGCACATTAAACATTCAGATTCTCTGTTGAGCTTTGTTTAGTCAGCATCTTCCAAATCTAATTTTCAGATCCCAAGAGTCTCTTCTGCTCTGAGTTTGTGCATGTCAGAGAAGTAAAGCTTGCAATCGGACTGAGGATGAAGAACCTCATTGTGTGTTGCCTGATTTGATAGCCTTGCTTTAAAATGCTTCGCCCCATCTTCAAAATATTAAAATGAGAGAGCAACACAAAGGCCATAAGAATGCAGTGTTACTTAGTTTGTCTTTCTTTTTTTTTTTTTTTTTTTTTTAAATGTCATGAGCCCCCAAATGACGCTTTTAAAGGCTAATTTGCTTTCTATTTGACTTCACCTGTACTAAATTCCTTCAAAACAGAAGTGGTAGCATTTATTACGTACTGGATTGGGCAAGCTTTAACTTGCAACTACATTTACAGTGCTCCCAGTCATTAAATGTAACCTTTCTCTGGTGGAAGACTCTCATTCAAACCTAGGAAGTAGAAAAGGAGAGTTGAGTCAGCACCTGAACAAAGCCTTTCTGGGAAAGCTTGGGTGTTTGCAGAAGCCATGTGCTCTTGCTGTGCCATTTCAATTATAAACTAAAAATGCTGCAATGGGCATATTGTGAATGTTCATGTCTCTACCTGTCAACACTTCTGAAACCTTTTCAGCACCCTGTTTCCTAGTGCACTCCCTGATCAAAGCATGACCTGCTTACTAAGAATCTCAGAAGATAATAATTTAATAATAACCCTGAGCCTGAAGACAAAGGGAAAGACAGCGTAGGAGGCTTGCTGCTAATTTCTCTCCCAACATAATCAAATCAGTACAGCTATCCAGCCAGGACTCATAACCCTTAATAAGTCACTTTACTCGATTAAGAGAAATTGATTTTCCTCCACTGTGGATCATAGTGATTATGATAAATATGGTATCTGCTGCTCACTTCCCTTTCTCCCCTGCCAGCGTCCATTTGTTTGCAGGACCGGCAGGTAAACGAGCTGGAGAGATGACGCCGTGTCATTAACTGCAGTCGGTGTCAGCACTCTGACAGCTGCAGAATTGAGTGGTTCCATAGATCAGTACAGAAGCCAGTCGTGAGGGTCTAGCACAGCAATTACGCACTTCTGACAACTGTACTGACAGGCTTAAATGCAGGAAACTATGGGGCAGTAATTTGCAATTGCAAGTAGGGAAGCAAGTTGCAATTGGTGATGGTGTGGTGGCAGGATATGAGCCTTAGTTTACAGGTTAGCCAAAGTGAGGGAAGATGGGAGCAAGGGACAGAGAGACTTGTCAAGTTGCAGCTTTTTCGAAACAAAAATATATTGACCCAGTCTTCCATCAGAGGTTACCAATGGCACTGTTTCCTAACAAGATTCCTTAATTTGTTTTGTTGTTTTTCTCTTTTCCCCATAGCTGTGAAGTCTTTAATTGGCTCCTCTGCTTAACTGTATTTGAGGAAATAGCTAGGATGAAATTGGAAGAGAATATAATACTGTTTTTCTTTGAATGTGCTATTTAAAAAAAAAAAAATCACATTACTTGGAATTCTCTGAACTGGTAAAAAAAGAGGTAATGAAAGAAAACTTATTATTTAAGTTGTTTTTCACCTATGATGGCAATGTTGATGCATGTCATGGTATCTCCTCTTGAGAAGAGGTGCTTAAACTGCAGACCAGATGTGAGAAGGCCTTGGAAAGCTGGCCAACCACATGTTTATGTCTTTATCCGATTTATTTACAGCAGCTAAATTGGGAACAAAAAATGCATCAGATTCATTTTTTTTGGAAACACTTACCTAAAATGAGGCCATTCACTCTATATTTTGGCACATAAGCAACTGGACAGACTTCTGAAGTACTTAATTAGCTTGCAGCTGATCATGGTAGTGTTGGGATTATAAACAAAGTCAGAGTTCACAATATCATTATGATCATCTAGTATGACATGGATAATACACACCGTAGAACTTCGCTCAGTATTTCCTATTGGCTGAATTAAGCTGTGTCTCAAGGAAGATATGTAGTCTTGATCAGTGTGGGATTTTGGTGCTTTTATTAAATTTAAATATTACATAATTCTGTGTGAAGTTTTTAAAAGAGCAAATGATGGATTAAACACTTTTCTTCCTTATGCTTTTCTAATGTAGAACTGGGCACAAAGCATGATATTGAGTTCCTGGAAAATTCTTCTTCCTTCTTCATCTTCTCTTTAGTGTTGGTCCAAAATCTATAATATTTTCCATAAAGTGGAAATTACAAGAAAAAATTGTTCCTAAAATGATGATGCATGGTCTTTCCAAAATGAAATATATTCCCCAGATGCTGCAGCTGCTTAGAGAAACTGACATGCACATCAGTTTCACCATTGCTATTAGCATCAGTGAGACTGACAAGCATGTCAGTTCCACTGACTAGCTGTCTGTGAACTGGTCTATGGCTCAGGTTAAAGTCCTGGCTACTTGGGTTTGCAGGCTCCTGGCTCTATGGCAGAAATTCTCCAAGCGTGGTCTAGATGGGTACTCTGGTGACCCAAACTCTGAAATACTAGAACATCTGTTTGATGAGGTAGAGACTTCAGTAGCACCAGTTTCCAGCCAGGCAATTCATCTAATGGGTTTGTCCTGGAGCTAGGGATTTCATCTTCAGGTAACTCAGCAGGAATCTCAACAGGCATCTATGGGATCCAAAGTATTTTGGCATGAGCTTCAGGCTCAGCATTTCAGCATGTTTCAACAAAACTCTATTGAAAAAAAAAACAAAAAACAAAAAAAAAACAAAACAAGAAATGGCTCTTTTCTGATGGATGATTACCCTCATGATTAGAACTTTGTATCTTTTTTCCAATTTGAATTTTTCTTGGGATTCAGTTTGCCACAATTGTACTTTGGTATATCTCAGCTAGAATAAAGAGCATCTTCAACTTGTATGGGTAATTATGAACCATGATCAAGGTGACTGAGTGTTCCTTTTGATATGCTAAATACATTTTGCTGCTTTAGTCAGTCAATGTAAGGTGGGTTTTCCAAACTGATTTAAAAAAAAAAAAAAAAATATTTTCTAATTTTTCAGCATGCTTTTTTCCAAACAGTGAATACCAGCACTGGAGACAAAAATGCAGGTTTGATCCTTTTCAATGCCAAAAATAGAGGAAAACATGTTGCCCCTTTTTTGTTGTACCAACATACTAGAAGCTCATGTTCAGCTGGTTATTTACTATAATTTCTAAATTGCTTTCAGTCTTCCATTCTGTAGATCTAGTTTAAATGTATGTTTTAGGAGTCTGACCTTTGTTTGGTTGCTTTAAAATATGTGTTTGTGACAGGGGGATCTCCCGGGGCTGAACTCTGTGGCCTGCCCGCCTGTCACCGTGACAGCAGGCCTACTCAGGGCCGAGCTCTTCATGGCCCGCCCACCTGTCTCTGGGCAACCGCCCGCTCATCTCACCCGCCACGCCTTTGATGATAATGAGTTCAATTAGGATGTTAATTAAGCGGGAGGCTGCCTTTCGACTGCCCCGGTGCCCAGGGGCACTCTGCGGCTCCGACCTCCCCTAATACCGCAGCCCAAGCCTCGCAGATGGCATCATGGTGTTCAACATCTCACCGGCCCCTGCACTGGGCCTCAGAATCTTCCGTGCAAGACCCCACTATGGTCTTCTCTCCTCAGGCGGCCACTCTGCCGTCATCTGGGCTACCTCACCCCCCCCCGAAGCTATTTTCCCCTCTCGGGTGTGGTTCCCCCGGAACCTTCGGCTACCTAGCCCTGGCCCACCTCAAGGCCAGTCGGGAGGCCAGGCCCCCGGCTCTTGGGCGTCCCTCGCGGTGGGCCCCTGGCCCTTTTGACCCTCACTGGTCCTGGCCCCAGCATGGGCCAGTCGAGGGGACTCTCCCCTTCGGGCTGGGTCTCTCTAGCCACTCACTAACACTGGGCCTCACCGTGCCACTACTCCCTTCCTCCTAGGAGCAACCGCAGCACCTCGCCCACATCACTCCTACTCTCGGGGTCCGCCCTCTCTGGGCCCCTCACAAACACTGGCCTTCTCAGCCCTCATCCAACTCAGGGGTCACCCACCCAGTGGTGGTGGGAGCTAGGGGTTAAGGCGCCCCGACCCGCCTTTCACCGGGGTGATCACTGATCTGGCATTTCCTGGGGGCTCCCGCGCCACTGAGAACCCCACCAGACTACCCACTCCCGGCAGGGTGCAGTTTCAGGTCATGCCCAGGACCAGGAGCCTCCTGCCAACCCCTTGCAGCTCCCCCTTACCTCCGGGATGTACACAGCAGCCCTAAGGCCAGGCAATGTTGCTGCCTGACCTCCTGCAGCCAAACTGCCTGGTTTATATAGGCCTCAAAATGGCTGCCACAATCAGGCACCTGGAGGCTGCCAGCTCCAGGCCCTTAAAGTGGCAGGAGCACCCTGTGCTCCGCCACAGTGTTATTAGATGTGTACAGCTTTTCAAGCAATCAGCACTTTGTATAAATCATTTATCCTCTTAATTATTTGCCACTCTGTGTTATCTGAAATCTGATCATCATTGATTTTATATTTTCCCATGGAGGGTGATACAAATATTGACTAGTTTTGGGGAGATAATTAATCCCTGAGGGATTCTATTAGAATAGTGGTGCTCAACCTTTTGGCTCTAAAATGGTGGGGCCGGTTTGCAGGATGGATTGTATCCCATGCACCAGAACCAGGCCCTGGGGCCTGTTCCCCCCCAAATCCCCACGTCCACCCACTGTAATCAGGCCCTGAAGCCCAGTACTACATCCATCCACCAGGAATGTGCCCTGGGGCCCTGCGCCTCCAATAGCAGTCCCATGTGCTGCCGTCAGTCCCCACACTGCCTTTGGTTGATCCTGTGCTGGGATCAGGCCCTGGTGCCCAGTGATGCTGCCATCTGGCCCTGTGCCTGGAGCTGCCTTGCACACCAGATGTAGCACACAGGGCCATTGCCTGAGGATATCTGGGGAGTCCCACAGGCCAGATGACATGGCACTGGGAGATGGATCTGGCCCACAGGATGAGGGTTGAGCACCTGTGTACTAGAAGTGCGTCTTCTTATTGATGATTCCCAAACGGCAGTTCCATTTTGTGTTCTATCAGCCTGCCAGGTTCAAATCCATTTCATGTGTAACATATTGAAGTTCTGTATTGCTGATTTTTTAAATAGAAGTGTGTATGGTCAAATGCCTCACAGAATATCACATGACCAACAAAATGTGTAAGCTGGCCAAATAATACCCAAACTGCTTGGAGAGATCTATTTTTTATGAACCATGCTGACTGCCTAATTTATGTATGGCAGCAATGTTTCAAAGTCATTGGCAGGGATCTGGATTTTCCGTTTGCTGCGGAAAAACACAGATTTCCTTCTATAAACAAAATCAAATGCCAAGATATATAGGTATTTAGATTTGATTTTATTATAATGATTGAGGCACTGGTAGACTTCCAAATTGTTTTAAAGTTGTAAATATATCGATAAAGCATTGTGTTCAACCTATATATAGAGTGGTGTTTCATTTTAATTGTGGCAAAAACATGCATTTTCGGGTTTTTTAATGAGAAAATTTGGGATTTTCTATCAGAATTTGGGGGTTTTAAACAGAGAAAACCAGGATCTCAAGTCATCGGTATCCACTGAAACTTGTTTGTGCAAACTAGAAGTTCAAGTCTTTCATTTTGGATTATTGGACTCCCTGGCTTCATTGTTTAAGGCTTTTCTTGTAGAAGGCAGAGGAAGGTTGTCTTCTATAATATGTCTACACTTGGTTGTGCTACTGAGGCTGTTTTAAATCTCAGAAGCCTGCTATTAGCATGGTGTGTTGGGAAGAAACTGAAATACTGCAGTTTTATTAGCTGGGAATAAGGAAAGTACAAGTACAAGTCCCCATTGTCTCATGGTATACACAGCATTCCCAGTCAAGCTGGGTAGCCACCCTAGGCACCAATTTGAAGGACGAAGGGAGGGGCAAAAATAGCAGCTGCTGCGCTGTTGGCCCAGTCACTGCTGCTGCTGCCACCCAGGGCAGAAAGTTCCCCAGGGTACTGTGCTTGGTATAGAACATTATAGAACATGAGTTTTTTACGTTAAGGAATGCCATCAATGTCAAAAGAGGGAAGCAAATGGCATAAAGCCACCTATGGAGGTTTTATGCACCAAGGCTTATTTTTAGGGACCATAATCTGGGCTAGGATATTAATTTTTGTTTTGATTAATATTTTCAACTGCCATTTACCAGCATACAAATTAGACAGGTAGAACCAGCAAGTTGGAAGTATGTTACACTGTTCTGAGAAAGTAAGCAGTTTGAAAGATTTCCTTTTTCAGTGAGACAGTATGCACATTTCAGTTCAAGTCAGTCAAAATCACTAACTTTCAGCTGCTTTAATTTATTATGGTGTCTCTTTGGGTTCCTTAGGTTCAAGAAAATAAAAGGGGTGCTCTTTTGTGATGAGCTGGATTTAAGAATCTGGCTATCTTAGTGTGAAGAGGATTTGGAGAGAATGAGATTGAGAGACTATAGAAGTCCCTCAGGACAAACAATTATCTGTCCAGGATACTTGCCAATGATAATACAGATTCCAACTCAGTATGTGTGCTCCTTGCCTGTTACCATTATTTTGTTTTCCTGCCAAGTATGATGTACACTTTTTCCAGTATATCAGCATCAACCAATCCATAAAGTTCCCTGGTATGTTGTGTGCTTGCTTAAAGATCTGCAATGATTAATGGTTAACAGCAGTTAACACTACAAGGATCACTATATTGGAATATTTCTGATAAATGTAAATATAAATAGGATAGTTTTAAGCTATATAAAATACAGAAGTCTTTTTTTATATAAACAATAAGCTGAAGGATCATTCTTCATCAGTGCTTTCTATGGGACTCCAGTGGAAATTCTAATAAATGTTAGTATCCTTCAGCTGGACTCTGTTAGCTTCTACCTGAGTATCTTGAAGTGGGATATAACTCTTTTTTATTGCAGCATCTATAACCCTTTCCCTTCCCCCCCAAAAAAACCTAGTTGCCAGTTGGAATCAGCATGAACCATTTCATTTTTTCCACTGGAATTTCCACTAGGAGGAAGAATGTCCCTGTAGTACCTCCAAGGCTTAGACATGTCCAAGACTAGAAGCAAAAAGGCGTAGACATGTTTGAGAGCAAAGCTATAGTGTTTTTAGGTCTGCAAAGTGTTGTCTTCAAAACGGTCACTTTTTGTGTGGACCATGTCATACATAAAATCACTATGCAGAAGCAGTATAAAACTGTGTTTCAGAAGTTTTTATTTTTAATCTAGTCTGAGGCAAAGCCAAGAATTTGTGTGCTAAGTTACAGCAGAGTACAAAAATTATGGTTGATTTACAAGCCCTTGAATGATGAGTTCAGAGTGGAAAAACTGACAGGTTTCATTCTACCATTAAAAAAAGCCATCATTGAAATAAGCCTTATACTCAGTAAGTATAACCACAAAGAAGTTTAAAAAATGGATGAAGAGTTGAACTATCCCTTCTTACTTTGGCACATTTCTTAGTAGATTTCTATGAGCTCATCTGATGCTGTAAACCAGGCATGAGAGCTTCAATGGGTATTTGGTGACTATTCAGGTACTTACTGTATCAATTAGAATTTTTAATAGAATCAGTTTGGGATATAATTCATTAGGTAATGTTTGTAAAGTGCTCTGTAAATGCTAGCTATTATGAAATAAATGGACATGGTATTTAGGAACCATGGTGTAAGCATCCTCATTACTGTAAATCATTATATTTACTGACATAATTCTACTTATTTTTAAAGAGAATTTATTACTGAAGGAGGGTCAAAACTGACCTAGGCCCTCAATTCCTGTATTTATCAAAGGCTGTGAACATCAACGTCAGGAGAAATATATGCCTTCCTTCATGGTACTCACAAGATACCCTAACCTTGACCTGAAAAAGATGTTTCTAGGTACAACAGGGCAAATTTTGCTCCATGCCTGTAACTTCTGGTCTGTCTGTTACGACTGCCAATAAGAGGATTAATTTTTTAAAGTCACCATTTTAATATTTGTTTTGTAGCACTAATTGTTCTAGATACTACACAAAGTCATAGGCTCTGCCCTAAGAACTTACAAGGTTGTATGGATGCTTATCCACTCAGAACTAGACAATAATCATTCACCTTTTCCCATGGGATTTTCTGAAGTATTCATGTAGGTGTGGGATTAGTTGTCAGAGTTTGTACATTTTTGTTCTATGTGTATGAATCAGCCAAAAGACCTTTTATGAATATAAAATGAAAACCCTCATTTTTTAAATCTGTTATTCATTTTTAATGTCTGGGCTTATCTAATTCTGCATGGAAGTCTGGATTAAGCAATGCTATTATGATAAATCAATAATGGAGTACTGACATCACTTGAGAGCTGCTCTGCAACAGAACATAATCAAGGATCCCTGCCTGTAAATCTGCAAGTGTAAATGTAAGACTTAAGTTTACAGAGACATGTCTATAAAAGCCATTGCAGTTTGCGCTTTTCCTCATGAAGTTGGGTAGCAGCAGCAGCAGCAGCTGCTTTTTTCCAGTCACTTTTCTTTGCTTGTTTTGATAATTATGAACCAAAGGTCAATCACTTTCCCATCAAGGCAGATTCTGACAGCCTCACATGTCAGCAAGTAAGCTACAGATGACATGCTTGTCAACATAAAAAAATTCTAGGGTATATCTTTACTTCCTCCTGACCACATGAAAGTCAAAACCAAACTGAAAACAATTGGGAGGGGAGGAGGGGCCTCTGTGTGTTCTCTTTGTTGGCCACAATTATGTAGCACTGTGGAATATTTCTCATTTTAAGTGCCACGAATGGACAATTACATTCCGCTTGTTAAACACGTGCTTTCAGTATTCTGAAAGAATGTGAATGCTCTAGTTAAAGCATGCCCTCGAGAGGCCTCTGTTTGAAGGGATGGTTTTATCAAAACATTTCCCCAAATCAGAGGCCAGTTCTTCAGATAAAGCTATAATACTAACATGTGACAGAATGTTATGTTGAAGGGCTTTAAAAAAGGTGTTTGTAAAAATTAGCAAAAAACAGATTGTGTATTCATAAACAGAGTGTTTGCACTGCAGCAGAGTCTGTGTACCCCAGTGATACTCAGGTGTCAGGTGCTGTACAAATATAACCAGCACAAGATAGTTGCCATCCCAAGGTTTATGTAATATTAAACAACGTTTAAGAGGATGACTTAGTTGATGGGGAATAATATAAGAAAGGAAACACATGATCTTATTATTCAATATCTGATATGCATTTCTTTATAAACTACTAGGTCCAGCCTGATAATATATTAATGCAAGGACTCCCCTAGTGAGAACAATTTCTGAAACATGTATTTAAGTGTCATTAGATTATCTGTTTAAGTATTGGTGTCTTCAGTTGTCAGGACAACTATGAACATCTGGGCAGGAGAGCAGTCATGGGTGTGAGAGTAAGACACTCTCTTGCATTATTAAATCAGCACAGACTGTTTGCATTCTGGTTCTGGGTTTCCAAACAAATGGCTGGGAGAGTTTTAGCTCCAATCTCCTCTTCAGTCCCAAACCCAAACTCCAATCCCCTGCCCTGTGATCCAACTCCCTCCCCACAACCCACCACCTTGAATATTTTGTCCAACCAGTCTGACTATGTAGTCAGGGTAAAGTAAGCTATAATTAAATCAAGGTTGTTAGAGGAATCTTTATCCAGATCTGTTCATGTGCTCATCTGTGTGTCCCTCATGTACTTGGGACTGACTTGAAAGGTTCCTTATAGCATCTGTAATGATCCCTACAGGCTTGGAATAGAGCTACCGGAGAAGTCCAAAGCACTGTAAATATTTTGGGAGGCCCAAATAAGCTTCCATTTGCTTTCTGGAATGGAGAACAACACACACACACTGAATTTAAATGAGGAACTGCATGAGAACTGGAAATGCATGCAAATATGCAATATCTTTGCACACCACTACTCAGTCTAAGACTTTCCAGACTGTATCTACCAATCATTGTACTCACCACTGAATCATATTCAACAAGACTGCACAAGTTGGCAACCAAAACAAAATAAGGAATAGTTTAATGGGAAGTGAAGAGTAATACTAGAAGAGGAGTATCTTCTCTACAAACATCATTCATAGTTTTATTTATTTGTTTGTTCCAGTAATGTGCTTCTAATGTTTGGAGATTCACATATTTGTATTGCATGCCTAGATTAGGCTGATAAAGATAGTGTATTGAAGTCACATCCTGTACCTTGCAGGCTTGATTATTTTCATTCATTTCAACATGGCCTCCTCTGTAAGTTTCCAGAAGACTGAAACCAAAAGACATATTGCCTTTGATTGTATTTTTATGTTGGAGATCTCTGCAAACCACCTTAAAAATATACCTCTTGATATCAATCAGGTTTATTCTTTTTTTTTCTTCTTTTTTTTTAAGTTTGGATAAATATACCAAAGGGTGGGTGTGGTGTGATTTAAAACTTACTTTCTATAAATGGATTGTGTTGAACTGCTTGCATTATCTTCCATTCCTATCTACTCAGGTTCTTAAAGAACCCATTCAATCATTCACCAGCCATGATATACACAGAAATAGAGTCAAAGACTTGCCTGGCAAATACACAGGTATTTTTGTCACTTTTCTCTTTTTTTCCCTTGAGTTATTCATTATGGTAATGGTACTTTGTGATGTGCAATTTCTGGATTTATGACCCATTCTCGATAAGCGTGAATCCAGCCTGCATGTGCATCTTTGATAAGGTTCTAATTGGATAGCGGTGACCTTTCTGAATGTAATTCTGGGAGGAAGATTAAAAAGCAGTCCAGAAAGTGACAGGTTTGGGACAATAACGTATGAATTCGGCTGTGCTGGCAGGCAAGAGATGTAAGCCATGATAAATTAGAGGCAGGCCAAGCAGGCTTGCTGAATGATTGTTCATTTCTGCTACCTCCTTGGGTAAAATCTATTGCATGAGTAGCACCAGCAGTGCCATATTTTCCCTCTACACTGTGTTGCTTGTTTACTGATTGCAGATGTTGGAAAATTGTATAGTTAATACAGTTTCATAAGGCACTAAGGGTTGCATAGTGAATTAGCAGCACATGCACCTGACTGATACTATCCCTTAGTGTGCTAGTGCATTCATGTATTTACCATCTAACATTAAGCAACTCTACAATTGCCACAAAGAGCTTTTTGCTGTCATTTATACTACTGTAAACAAGTGAGCAGCTTCATCCAGTGTCAAACTAAGTGGATCGCAAGTTGAAACATTACTCACCTTGAACTTGTCAGCCATCCATTTCTTCAGGATCTTTTTTTCTATGAAAAAGGGAATTGGGAAGTTGTCTTCATGAAAAACAGTTTCAGTTGGTTAGAAACAATTGGAGGCCTGAGAAAACAGTGGACAGAAATACAGCATACAAGCAACCTAAATAAATACAGCATACAGACAACCTAAAAAAAGGAATCACTATCTGATATCTAAAATTCAGCTAAACAGATTAATTCAAAATTGGGAAAAGTGGCAGGCACACTAGGAATAGAGCCATACATGTATTACTGCATTTTTAGGAATCTTTATATTTCTGGGCACAAGTCTTACTATAGTCATTGGGTGTTTTGCCAGGGACTTCAGTGGAGCCAGGATTTCATCCAGCATCTTTTCCTGTAAAATCTCTCTGTCTCTATAATTGCATCTGGATTGGAACTTGTTTAAAGATAGAAAGAAAAAATTACCATTGCTTTCCCAGTGGTGTCTGTACAATACAGCATCTTCATGAACTTTGGTATGTTACCATTTAGTATCTGTATTTTCTACTGCTAGTTATTGAGATGTGACAAAAATATTAGGGTTTGAAGCCTTTCCTTTGCGGTACCAGAAGTGCTTGCTATGCTGTATGAAATCTTAGAAGATCAAAGTGAAAGAAAGATCTTTGTCATTACAGTAAGTCTAAGTATGAATAACCTAGTTTAAAGCCTTTTAAGCTATCTCTATTCAGCCTCCTTGTTACAGAGTGAAGAATTCAAATGAACATTCCTGTAGCTTTCAAGATAAAATATAAGTGAAGAGAGGAAGAAGTTATGAATATAAATAAGATGCTGGGTAACTGTGTTGCTAAGGTGGATGTTACTGAAGTTGTAAACACAGATTTGTAGTTTTCTTTAAGTTTAATGTTAACTCTTTGGTTGGAAGAAAGTGATTTTGGAATTTGGAAGTCAAGACAAGCTTGTATTTAGCCCAGATCTGCTATGTTTTAAATCACTCCCCCCACCCCACCATATTGGTGGTACTTGCAAGACAGGGACGTAATTATTTATTAATGCCCCAGCTCAATGGAGCATGATGATAAAAATGAGCAGTGGCTACCTCTCTGATCGTTTGTTTTGTCTTATTTTAATCTGTCTTGAAACATTTAAAAAATGGGTCATGCTAAGAAGCTGTCAGAGGTTATAGCGCATTGATCATTTGCCTTTTGCTTTTAAATATTAATAGTCTGCATAATGAAGGTACTTAAATGCAAATAGAAAATGAATAGGAAATATTTGTCTGTTTTAATAGTTACAGAGCCTAAAATCTCCAGGAAAGATTTTAAACTGAAAGGCCAAATTACACATAGTCGAGCATGGGTGTGTTTAAAGAAAGGTGGTTGAACAGGGAATCTTTTTCATCATCCCTTTACTAGACATTGAACCCACGCACAAGGCAACCAGAATGTGACTATCTGCACAAGGAGATATGATTTAGGAGAATGAGATGTTTGCCTGTGTCTGTGTCCATGTGTCCATGCGTGACTGATGGCTGAGAGTCCTACTGGCAGAAGTAGCTAGTCTTACCAGGCATATGCCCCTATGGGGGTGTTACACCATACAGAGGCACACTGGAGCATGCAGGGTTCATGTTTTCAAAAGTGAAGTGAAACTCATTGCCCAATAGGATCTCTTAACAGATTTTATACCTTGCCTAGGCCAACACTTTCAAGTACTGATGCCTAAGATTAGGCAACTAACTGGATAGTTAATAGCCAAAGTAAGCAGCTTGATTTTGCCAGATTCTGAACTCCTGCTGGATTCACTGCCAATTTCTGGTTGCCCAGCAACTTTGAAATCCATGACACTTGCATATGTTGAAATGAATGTAGGTGCTAATGTGTGTAACTGTGGATATTTCTAGTATAACAGGACAGATTGTAATAGTTTCTGAGCATCCACAATTCCAGTGGACTTGAACAGGAGCTGTAGGTGCTTAGCCCCTTTGAAAACTAGAATATTTTCAAGGACCCCATCAAAGCACTCCACTTCTTCCCCATTACCTCTGATATTTAGGCTCCTAAATGCACAATTTAACCCTTCATGTACACTGACTCATCTTTTTTTAATTGGCATTGGCAAACAGTATTAGAATAGATTAGCAGAAATACTGTTGCATTTCCTGTTCTAAAGAAAACCAGTATCCCATAGTTGTAGTAAACCTGATATTAGTGTGACTACTTTTGGTGAATGTAAACTTATAGGAACAAGTAATGACGTGTTGTGAGATCATAGAGGCTTGGTGGCCATCTAATAACTCTAAAATGAGGAAAAATGTAGGTTTTGTTTGATTATGTAGTTCACAAAAATAACATAATGCTTAGAGAAACGTTAAAAAAAAAAAAGAGCTGAATTTCTGTCTGTTGTAAATAGATAGCACTCCACTGAAGATAAAGGGGTGATGTCAGTTTATCACAATAGTGGCTTTGACCCCATCATTTCAGCTGCTTTTAGTGAATAGTGCCATATTTATTTTTCTTTGAATCTGAACACACGTACATTTTACGTTATACAACTAGACCTGAGAATGCATATATATTGGAATGAAGATAATGTTGCTCAGATACCAGAAGTATAGTATATTTTCAGGAGAAATAAATGTGATTGTTATTTTACAACAGTTTGGGTTTAAAGCTTTAAAAACTGGTAACTTAAAAAAATGGAATTTGGCAGAAAATACAAATCCCCTCTCTTCCCCCCCCCCCACGCAGAATATATGCAATGGTCAAATTTTAATGATAGCCTTGAACCTCTTTCTGTTAGGAAAGAGATATTATATTTGTCTTGACATATTATTAGAAGAGCCAGTTATTTAATAGGGAAGGAATTTTTGTGGAAAACATATAATATGCAATGATATACTTCTTTTACCATGAGTTTCTCATGGTTAATCACGTTCCTGCTTTCAAAAGAGTGAGAGTTTGGGGGATGGGAGTGAAGGTAAATACATGCTGATTTGCATTTGCCCTTCCCTGGTAAGTAATTAATAAGAAATGCAGTCTCCACATCCCAGATACATCCTGATTTGCTTGCCCCAGTATGTTAATGTTATGGGGTAGAAGATGGTATTTCTCCCCAATCTGCAAACTCCCACGCTGCTATTGTCAAGAGCCAGAAAATTCAAAGAGCCACCTACTGACCCTACCTATTGTCTGGCCTTGTTGTCTTCTATCAGTAGCGTGCCACAATCAGCAAGATACATGTGTACCTCATGCTTGCTTGGGGTTTGCCAGACCCCTGTCCCTTGCACCTGTTTGCTTATGCATGAGCTGTGCATGTTTGAATCCAAATAGCTGACGGGGGAGAAAGAAAAGGAGGAGGGGGGAGAAGTCACTGTCAGAAGCTTTTCATTACTGTGCGTAGAAGAGCCCAAGCAGAATGGTGCTGCAGGGGCAAGGGAAACAATGGCAGTCTACAAGTGTATTGTAGAATAGGAATAGATGTGGGTGGTTAATCATGGTATATTAGTTAATAAATGAACTGTTTTTGCAAAAGAGTGGATTTTTTTTGGTTACTTTCATTTGCAGCTTTATTCTGTGAATCTATACTTTTGGGCTGGTTTTTAGCACCCTTATTGCTCTTTGAGTAGCACCTTACTACAAGAAAAGCCATCAGACACCAAGTAAATGAGTCCCTCAGCATGAAGAAGCATAGTGCCTGTTATCTGCTAGCAAATTAAATGTATCTAGGCCTGATTCCAGATCCCCATGTTTTATAGTTAACGTTGATGGAGTTCATGTCAATGATGGCATTTTCACTGATATGAGCAAGACTTGCTTTTGACCATTTATACTGAATGTTCTCTTGTCTGAATTTTTTTAGTTGTATGCATCTTATAAAACCCTGGGTTATGAGTATTCCTTATGTGAACCAGAGGGGCACACAAGCCCCTCACAATCAACTTTTGCCACTGGAGAGATGCTTATATACTGTAGAAGTTCCCAGGCTTCTAGTGCTCTGCAGACAGTACAGAGAATGCTGATTCCAATTCAGCATGAAAAAAAAAAGACAGGGAAGAGACAATGACATATATTCAGTCCTCCATATCCATTAAAGAAGTTTCTACTCCTTGCACAAGAAGGTAGTGTGCTGTCTTTAAGGTGCCATGTGTCCAGTGCTACTTCCAAAGTGGTGCAAATCTTTTAAATATGTAAATCCTAGTTCATATGCACTTGTATTCATGTTAGTATTAATTTTTATAGCACAGCCTTTATATCTTGGCATGAATCAGGGCATGTTTCGTAAGATGATAAAATATTCTGAAGAGGTTTAAGATAGGACTGCTTTCTTCCATATATGAAAGGGACTTAAAAGTGATTTCTTTTAAATGAGCCCCTATTAATAATAATGGGCTCACATGGCTGTTTTAAGTATCACTTTAAAACCTTTTCATTAGGTACCATTTTCATGCTGTAGAATGTAATTTCAGAAAGTATTTTAGCATATTAAGTTATATTTAATGTAATTTTATTATAGCATGTATGTATACATGTATAATATATAAACAGACACATACAAATATGACATATATGGAAAGTGACTGAACTAGTGTTTGTAAAAGGCTTATTCCAGTGTTTTCCCTCTAGTGCTTTGTGTTATACAGCTGTTATTTGACAAAAGGGGAAAAAAGAAAGCACTGTACACATTTCTTTGGTCTATCCCCACTCATTCAGCTAGGCTAGAAAAATGTGCTCTCTCCTAGTATTAAGAGTAGCATTTGAAGCTGAATGTACTGTGAATTCAGGTTAAGAACCTTTCTTCTGTACTCACAGGCACCTACATGTGTCACCATCTCTCTACCCCATGCAGGTTAAGCAAATGAACACTATTGAACTTTGTATACAGATTTGCAGTGGCTGGGCAGAAGGTAGTACATCTGCAGGTCCTTGCATGACTAATTTCATGTCAGTAACTGCTTTTATTGGCATTTAAATAAGAATTTATAATAATAGCTGTAAAGTTGCCAGATGTCTATATTGGTAAATTTCAAACCATATAGGCTTAAAATATTTAACTTCCCCCCTCCCCCCAACACTTCCACATCAAATATTTAATCCCTTTAAATCATGATGGACAAAAGGTTTTTCCATCTCAAGGTGCAAACTTATTTGCTGTCTTGGATCTCATGAATGTATGATAGACATTCAAACCATATCTCATGTTGGTATATTGTATTTGAATATCTTATTTCTCATCAAGCTAAGGTATATATTCTGCTCTAAAAACGCATAGCTCACACTGAAGGCTATGAGGAAAATTCATCTCCAGGTTGTGGCCTTTTTACAAGGGATCTGCCAGTCACAGAGCCAGAGTATTGCCACTGGGGAATATATCTGATCTAAAGGTGGTCCCCGAAAGACATACTGTCCATATAATTACGTCTGTGCTGGTCCCTCCAGTCATTCCCAGTCCAGGAAGAATGTTGGGGAAGATTCATAGATTGAAGGGTTGGAAGGGACCTCACTGGGCCATCTAGTCCTACCCCCTGGCCCTGGCAGGCAAGAAAAGGGTCACCAAACTTGGGATCATGTGATCCTAGCCAGGTGACTGTCCAGTCTCCTCTTGAAGACCCCCAAGGATGGGGCGAGCACCACCTCCCTTGGGAGCCCATTCCAAATCCTGGCAACCCTGACTGTGAAGAACTTTTTTCTAATGTCCAGTCTAAACCTACTCTCCAATAGCTTATGGCCATTGTTCCTTGTTATTCCAAGCAATGCCCTGGTAAACAGATCATGATGAATTTGTATGCTGCCACAAGGTCCCCTCTCAACCTTCTCTTGGAGAGGCTGAAAAGGTTAAGGTCCCTTAGCCTTTCCTCATAGGGCTTTCCCTTCAGGCCTCCTATCAGATGAGTGGCTCTTCTTTGGACTCTCTCTAGGTTGTCCGCATACTGCTTGAACTGCCGCATCCAGAACTCCACAGTACTCCAGCTGTGGCCTGACCAGTGCCGCATAGAGAGGGAGAATCACCTCCCTGGACCTGTTTGTGAAGCACCTATGGATGCACAGTAGTTGGCTCTGCTGACTATTCATCACATTGATGACTCTTGTTCATCCTGGAGTCAACAGTGACTCCAAGATCTCTTTCTGCCTCAGTGGTGCTGAGAAGGTCGCCCCCCAGTCTATAGGTATGATGGCAATTTTTCCTCCCTAGATGCAGCATCTTGCACTTATCCTTATTGAATTTCATCCTGTTGTTCTCTGACCACTTCCTCAACCCGTTGAGGTCAGCCTGAATCTGATTTCTCCTCTCCAGGGTGTTAGCTTCACCCCATATTTTAGTGTCATCCGCAAATTTGGACAGGGTGCTTCCCACCGCCTCGTCCAAATCACTGATAAAGATGTTGAACAGCACCGGGCCAAGAACTGAGCCCTGAGGGACTCCACTGCACACATCTTTCCAGGTTGACACTGGAAGGTCATAGGTATGGAGTTGGTACAGGGATTGTCCATGCTCTTACAAGCTAATGCTGTCAGGATATGTATAAGGACACAGAGTTGCTCAAATCTATAGTCATGACTGAAAGGACCCTCGGCATCCCCTCTAATCTTGGGGATGTGTACAGGTGGTTTTGCGCTTCTATATAGATCTCTGCTTCAGGAATGAACCAGCCCCAAATGGCATTGCATGTGTATATCTAAAGACTAAAATGATCTCCTCTGCCTTTCTCTGCCTTTCTATACGATTTTTATATTGAAAATGTAAAATTATTTTAAAATTAAAAAATAAAAATAAATGTATTGTGAGGAACCTTTTCTGTAGATGGTGAGCACTTGTTTTTCATTATAACATATCAAGTCTTCTCTCTTTTTTTTTTTTACATGGTCAAGAAACAAACAGCTCTCTGTGCAACCAGGATGGGCTATCAGCTAGTTACAGGAGGTATTCACTTTCCCTGGAGAGAAAATACAACATCTTCATGGTATGCCCAATCCCTGAAGGTCAAATTGGCTTGGCTTCTATAAATTGGTTGAATTCTTAGGCATTTTAAATATGCATTTTAAATAAGATTAATAAGGAACAAGGTATTGCAGTAGCAGCATTATTAGTGTAGATTCTTGCTAAGTTTTCAGAGAAGGAAGATTTGTTGAAGTCTTTGGCTAAGTACAGACTGTCAAAAAGTCCAAGGTTGAATTGATACAGGCTTTGTAGGTTAGTCTAAAATGCACAGATTAAACTGAAACAGAAGTGTACAGACATTTACTTTTAATTCAGGAAATGCACCCACATGCCTATTCTGGCTCAGGCCAGAAGCCAGAGGGTGCTAGAGCATGACTCTCTGGCAGTGCTTACTTCCTCTTCCTGCTGCCCCTGAGATCTATAGGATTTGCATTCCAGTAGGACAGAAACAGAACTCTTCAGGGTTGTTCATCATTTCCTCTTCCTGCTTCCAGGTGCCTCTGGGATTTGTAGTCCATAGTCACAGCCAGCAGTAAGTTTGAGTGGAGGAAGGGGTGTTTAACCCCTCTTTCTGCCCCAGACCCCAGCTGGGGTTTTCCTGTGGGGGGCTGTCCCGCTGTAGACTGGGCTGCATCCCCAGCCGGGCTTCCCCCCACCCCCCAGCCCCTTGTCAGCTAGCTCCAGCTAGCGAGCAGAGGGGCAGGGCCAGCCCCGCTCTCTGTAGCAGACAGCACAGCCCACCCAGTCCCAAAGCATGCTGGGATGCTGGGAGACTGTGATTTAACTTGGACCAGGAACGGGGCTGGGACAGAAGTGTCATAAACTTGTTTGATCCAAATCAGTTAAGTCTGATACTGCATTCAACCAGGTTTATCTTAAATCAGTTTCATCCATTTTGAAACTGGTTTATATGCACTGAACTTCTGTTCTGTTACAGGTTTAAACCAGTTTATGATCACTTAAACTGGTTTATTTGTAACTTCTGTCCCTAGCCCTCAAGTATAGACTTTGATTACATTCTCTTTTGTTTTCCCCTTCTTGGTATTTCAAGCTCTTGGTAAATGCCATAAGTAACATAAGAAAAGATGTGCTTATCCTTGGTCTGCAGTTTTTTATAGTAACAGTGGAATTCTGGTTCCCTTTGTGTGCCTAAGTGGCAGCTTTCCAACTGCATAAGTGTCATTTTTGGCACCTATGCAGTATGCACATGTGGTGATTCTGTTTTCCGTGCAATGTAAAAACATAAGCGTACACGTACAGGCTGATCATGAATATGGGTAAACACATGCACATTTAGGATGCATTTCTTCATTTAAATGATGAAAATGTAGCTAGCCAGACACCCATGACTGGACTGTAGGAGAAAGTAGGATCCTTCCATGTTTTTGCCCCAGTAGCAGAGCAGTTAGGACACTCACCCAGGAAGCTGGAAACCTGGGTTTTAGGATTCCCTTTCCTAGAGGCGATTTAAACCTTCATGTATCTGATTTCCCATCACAGTACCCTAACCACCAGTCCATAGAATAGGCACTGCACTTCCTCCTCTGTCTCCTAGACAGTAGAGAGAGGAAAATGTATGGACCCAGGAGGAAGAGAACAATCAGACGGTATACCTTAATGAGATGGATGCTGACTTGGAAGGGAGTAGATCCAAGATTCTGGTCTGGGCCCTTGCTTCCACAAGGGCAGAACCTTCCCCACTTCACTGATGACCTTAATCTATTTTATCCATTAATTAAGTCCAAGGGGATGCAATTCAGCTTAAATGGAGAAACAAAGCAGAACCTGGATAAATGCCTAATGTGTGGTACAGTGGTTTAAGTAGTATGGACTGGCAAGTCAGAGAGATGCAGGTTGAAACTCTTTCTGGTGGGGAGGGGACAGAACCTGGGATTCTGCTCTAACCGCTCAACTACTGAGATTAATGCAAAGGAAGGCCTCCTCCCCCTCCTCTTTCCCTCCCCCTGCCCCTGCATTTTACTGTGGCTTACGTTCAGGTATGTGCACATGTGGCTGAGTAGGTAAAATGACAGTGTGTAGCCCCAGTATGCATGCTCAGTTTACATGCACCACACTAATACAGTCATTGCATAAAGCAAGGGCCAAAACTGTCTACGTAGGTGGTTAGAAAACTACCATTTAGATGTACAACGTGAATTAGAATTCCACCCTAAAATTCCACTTCTTGATTACCTATTTCACTACTATTTTAAACATATACCTCTTAAAAATAAATTTTGGTGCGTTTCACTCACTGACTCTGATACCACTGTGGGCCTGTTAACTACAATATTTTGTTCGTTAGTAATCAAGCACATAAATCAAATGTTTGAAACCTCTGTTTTTTACAGATCTTGCAAACATTTTTGTGCAGACAGTAGTATTTAGTATAGATTAGCTACAGTGTCTTTGGGGATTAGTCTCCCTGCACTTGCTGAGCTGTTCTAGTATGTATCCATGTGCTGAGAATACACAGAGATGCTTTCAAGGCCTCCAACCTGTAAGACAATAAATTTATCAAGAGTCCAATAGTGGTCACAAGGGTGTATATTCCCACAGGTCAGTGTTGGCTTATACATCTTTTCAAGAGATTTAGATCCTTTTGCTAGCATTACTCAGCCTCAGACATCCCACTCATCCAATTCACAGCTTGAACTTCCTCACCTACCAATATATGTGTTTGCTGCTTAAAAAGCAAACTGTTGAAGGATTGCTTTAAGAAGGATAGATTATTGGCTTGGTTACATTCAGCTTTGTCACAGACGTGATCTGTATTAAATATTTTGGTGACTGGATCTTTCATTTCTAGTTTATCTCCCTTCCCTCCCCCCTCCCCATCCACCCTCTTGTGTTTCGACTGTCAATTAGTGTTCTTTTTCTCATTTTAGTTTACATTCTGCATATTTACTTCTTAGTTTAATCCCATTTAACCAGGGATGTAGCTAATTTGTGAAATAACAGGGAATTGTATAAAGAGCAGGAAAGCAAGAGAAAATGCTTCCTCAGGAAAATGTCAAAATTGGATGTTTTTTCTCTTTCTCTCTCAAATGTCTGATTTTTCCTCTTCACTGGCTGTATAATTACATCATTGTTTCAGTAATGTGAAAGAAAAATTAGATGCAGAAAGGAAAAAAAAAACCTAAATAGAGAGGACTATAAATGCTTTTTTAAAAATGAAGAATTTAACTAAACCACTCTCAAGTCCCCTGCTGAGCTCAGGCAAGCTGAAATTAATTCAAGACAGCAGATAAAAATTTTAACCAGCCCGAGTGGAGATGACGGATGTGACAGCTCTCAGTTAAAATGTCTTTTAGTGGCAAATGTATGCGTATTAGTTAAGTGATGTGACATAACTGTCCTGGATTAGAGAAGATGAACCAATGACCGTTTGCACAGAGAACAAAAGAAAATTCTTAAGACTAAAATGTGGAAAATAAGTCAGCATTCTAGGCAGGCTTTTTATGCATGTGTGTATCTGGCCCTCTATCTTAGAGGGTGTTGTGGGTGATGAGAGCTTTTCTTTCTCATGGAAGAATTAAAAAAAAAAATCCCCAGAAAGAAACAAGGACATTTGTAACTTGTCTTGAAGAGTCAACAAGAGAACTACATCATGAAAACTTTACTTTTTATCTGTATGTCCTTGAATGAAAACTTTAAAGCAATGTAATATTCTGTATATACTATGGCTCAACAGAATATGTTCCATACACAATTTTGCTTAGTAAAGGTAGTTTTGGCTCCTTCATTTCATACTTAGGATGAGCAGATGTAGATGTTATACTGTGAGTTGGATTTATTCAAGGCTCAGCTAAGACTTCAGTTCATTGCAAAAATGTGCAGCAGCAAAATAAAATAAACAAAAATGTCATTTTAAAATAAGGAAATAATTTGAAAAGAAACATGCTTAAATAATAGTAAGTGGATTTACCACGTGAAAGTCATTTTTAATATGCTTTAGAAGCAGATGCTACTGAGTCACAGTAACTCCCAGTTAGACCTGCCAGGGTAATTGAGTTTTCAGTATTATTCTGCTTATTTTCCCATTATAATCAAATTGTATTATCATAATTTTGTTACTAGAATGCACCTCTTACCGTGTACCTCAATAACATTCAAGGCCACATCTGGAATTTAGTATACTTCTGGAAAGGTGGGGGCAGGGCAAACATTCATTAATACTTTCGTTACAAAATAACATATTTAGAACTACAACTGTAGAAGGAATACTTCAGAAGGATTAATTTTAGAGGTAAGATTTTATTCTTAAAAGTCAGGTAAAATTCATTGGACATGTTTACATTTGGATGGCAGTTTTTACTCGCAGTTTCTCTTTCCTTTCTATATGAGAATGTGCATTAACGTGCATCCGCTGCATCAAACTTTAAACTGCTAATTTAGGGCTCTATTTTTGCTTCCGTATTCCATTTTACACCTTGTAGCTTTGAGGAGCATGACAGAACACTGATCTTTTATGTGAAACACAGTATTTGTTAAAAGGATTTTAAGAAACTGAACAAAGTACTGTGAGGAAAAAGGACTAAGTAGAAACTGGAAAATGCTGAACTATTGAAAAATAAATTGTGAGTCAGCAATCTGGTAGCAAGCTAGTCATTAACATTTTAACAAGGGTAGCTAATAACACTACTGCCTTATTATCTACAGTGCATATATGCTTGGGAAAATTTTACACTTCTTTTCATGTGTTTTTTTTAGTAGTAGTATAAAAAACTAGAGGTTTAGGCTGCTGCAAGCAATTTCAGCCAAACAGAATATGGACAGTCAAACAAAAGCAGAAGTTGGGATTTGCTATATGTCACTTGCTCTGTAGGAACTGTATTGCATGTCAGCTCATTAGTTATTACCAGGGCAGGGCGAGCGGGGCACCAACTAGGGAGGGCCCCCCTCCCTGGGAGTCTTTGCCAGGGAAGTGGGGGTAGCTCTGTGCTGATCTGCCCAACCTTAGGGCAGCACTGCATCAGGTAATGTATTTGGGGGTGTGGGGAGGGATGCACGGAGCAAGTAGAATGGTGATCCTTGCCCTCTCCATCTCCCCCTAAATCTGGGCACTCATTGAGCTTACTACAACTCTATGTTTGCTTCTATTCTGTAGTAAGCAGAAGTGACACTGGGGAAGTTAATCCCTGAAGTAAACAGGAATAAATCAGTGTGGTTTAGTTTCCTCTTACTGTGGGAAAGGAGCAGATATGCCAATAAGTTACTATGCAGCAAGTGGCACATATGACCCACTTCCCAACCTTTTAAGTCAATGTAATGTGTTCATCTGTCCATAGCATTGACAAACAAACAAACAAACAAAAAACAAACACACCTGAGAGGGGTCTAGAATTATTTGGGGGAACTGATTATTCAACCTAGACCCTAGTCACACACTCCTTGCTTACTGAAAAAAATGATCAATACATAAATCCATAAATCAGCTCACTTTCAAAAGCTAAGTTTCCCTGTCCTCTCATCCTTTCCAAGAAGTTTGGTCCTCCAGTTAAGATGTTAGGGAAATAGAAAACTGATCAGTTCTCTGCTCTGCCTAAGACTGACTGTGAGAGTCAGCAACTCACTTAGCCCTTCTCCCTCTGCCTTCCCCTTCACTTCCCCTTCTGTGTTTAAAGAGAAAAATGCAACACTGTTGGGTGCCAACACTGTTTGCAGGGTGGAGGGAGGCACGGTTTGATTGTTTCAGTCAGTGTGGACAAGATACCTTTGTTGCTATTTAAGGCAACTTCTCCAAATTAGGAATGGTCAAGGAATAATCAGTCTCTCCCTGTGTTCTCCCAATATATGATTAACTGAAAAATTCCAGTGTAATTTGGTTTGGTATATGTAAAATTCGGAAGTCAAATTTAGGTAAAAATGGCATGATTTCTCAGGACTAAACCTATAGCTCTTAAGCCTTAAGGCAAATATATTTGCAGCTGCATAAATAGTAAGGCTGTTCCGTGTGTTTGAGGAAATATTCTACTTGTTCAGTCATTCACAGATGACAGAGTTCTATCTAAAAAAATGTTGTTGCATAAAGCATCCTTCTCTTAATAAACACAGGAAAGAAAAATACCAACCTACAGCTATTGATGCTATGTATGAAGTTACTTTGATTAATTGTATAATTTAATTCAGGTACTCTGAAAGATTACCTAGTGGCCTATTTAGATCTTATGTTCTATTGTCAATAAACTTTTCAGGCTACTGGACCTTACTTTCTTGTAGATGCTGGGCATGTCTACATGTTCATTAATGCACCATGGTTACTGTGCATTAAGTTTAGTACTTGGTTAACCAAGTACACAATAACGTGAATTACTGCGCAGTAGCACCGGTGCATGGGTTTTTAGTGGGGTGTAGGTTGTAGCTGTGTTGGTCTAAGGACACAGGCAGACAAGGTTCCTGGGATGAATCTGATATCTTTTATTAGACCAACCCAAATAGTTGGAAAATAATTATTAAGCAAGCTTTCGGGTTCAAAAACCCTTCGTCAGGCTAAGGAAGTTTCAGCAGTTGGTATGCACTCTTCCTGGATGGAATGAAAAGTAAAGAAGCCAGCGGCTGGGCTGGGTTTTTAGTGATGCTTACTACACAGTAGCCTAATACTATTGTGCAGTAGTGTATTACGACAGCTTTTGCCCAGCGTGCTACTGCACAGTGTTTTTAGGCTACTGCACAGCTAGAGTCTTGTGTAGACATGTCTGCCGAGTCTAACTGTTGCATATTGCTGCTCTCCTACTTCTTAATGGTCAGTTCAAAAGATGGAGGATACCCAGAACCGATTACCTCTGCATAACCAGAAGCTAGTAGCCAATGCCAGAAGCCCTTGAAGCATCAAGCAACACTTAGAAGGCAAATGACTATAAGGTGTAATTACTTTATCTCTTTCCTTAAGCCTTTGATGAACCTGGCCTATTCCTCCTCCTTGAGGCTTTCCAATATTTTCTTACAAAATCAGAATACCATATTTACTCAAATACAAGACGAAGTCTCCCCCCTCCCCCTTATCAGCAAGGGGAAAAACCTCATCTTAAAATTGAATACAAGGAAACCTCATTAAATACATTGTCTATTGTTAAACTGCTGCCAAAAGTAGCATGTGCTCAGTAATGGAAACCTGCTATGAAATTCATGAAATACAGCCAGCACTGAGCATAATTCTTCTGCAGCAATCCCTCTGAGTTGAGGATGATTGTCCTTTATGATTGTCTTATCTGTGGGTCCAAAGATGGCTGATGAGGCTGATCTGAGATCAACACACTCTGCTGCAACTCAGGCATGTATTTCCATGCAGTGTGGGTGACTCCAGATGCTTGAAGTGGTCCTCAACATGCTTTTTCTGCCACTCCCATTTTTTCCTGTTGTCATCATAAGGTTTCAGAGTACTGATATCCTTGCAGCAGATGGTTTTTCCATTTGGGGCAGCCCTGGGTAATAGTCTACTGTGAGTTGATGTTAATGTTGTATTTTTTCAAGTTGGCCTTGAGGACATCCTTGAAGCACTTTCTCTGCCCTCTTGAGCATATGCTGTGACTGAGCTGGGAGAATAAAACTTGCTTTGGGAGTCTGGAGTTGGATATCTGGATGATGTGGCCGGCCCAGCAACGTCGATGTTGCATGATCGTTGCCTTAATACTCATGGTGTTTACTTGTGAAAGGACACTAATGTTAGTGCATCTGTCTTCCCACTGTATTCAAAGGATTTTCCACAGGCAGTGATGAAAATACTTCTCCAATGATTTCAGGTGCCTTCTGTACATTGTCTGCATTTCCACTCTGTACAGTAAGGTGGAGATCACAGCCACTTGATAAACCATGAACTTGGTTTTGGACCTGATGTCATGATCTCTAAACTCCTATTTTCTCAGACATCCAAAGGCTGTACTTTCACATTTAAGGTGATGCTGGATTTCTTTGTCTATATCAGCATTCTGCAAGAGATGGCTTCTGAGGTACAGGAAATACTCAGTGTTCTTCAGAGTCTCACTGTGAATCTGAATTACTGGAGCTGAGGATTGCTCAGCTATTGCTTGTTAATGTTAGTCTTGTTAGTCTTCTAAATGTTAAGCGTCAGTCCCATTTTCTGGGTAATGTCTTGGTAAAGGCATTGCCTGCAGGTCTGCTTTTGAGTGAACACAGAATATAGCATTATCAGCATACTAGAACTCGGTGATTGAAGTCTACGTGGTCTTGGTTTTGGCTTGGAGTTGGCTGAGATTGAACAGCTTGCAGTCTGTTTGGTAGTTTAGCTCCACTCTGACTGGAAGCTTATTGGTGGTCAGATATAGTAAGGAATATTGAGAAGTGTTGAAGCAATGACACAGCCTTGCTTAACTTCTGTCTTAACCTCAAGGCATCAGTGAACTGGGAACGGTCGCTTACATACCATCATGGAGCAGGCAAAGAATGGTGATGAATTTCAGTGTGCGTCCTCCATAGCACTTCTCTGTTGACAGGGTTGAAGGCTTTCATGAGGTCAAAGAAGGCCAATTAGAGCATGACTATAAAACACATGGCCCATATGGGGAAACATACTGATGGAACCTACCACAAGAATAGGTTGGTATAGCCCATCTAAATAACGTACACGACAGTGCTTTCTTTCCTATTTCCAATGAGTCCTGTTTCATCACCGGCCTGAAATGTCTAGAAAACATCACCAAACAGGACCCCAAACAGCTTACCCAGAATCCCTCTGTAATCCTCTCTCTCAGCCTGTCACATATTATTAGTGTGGCCTTGCTCTCCATGGGGTGGAGAAGAACCAGGTTACCCTGCATCTCATCTGTATATAAATTTTTGGAAGATTACAGGAGTGGGGGTCTAATTAGGGGGGCTGTATCTGGAGTACACACACTCACTCACTCACTCACTCACTCATACTCCCCCCCCCCCTCAGAAACATTGAGCTACAGGATCTCCAAGGCTTGAAACAATGCTGATTCTGGTGGGGTCCAGCCCAATGAACTATATAGTAAATTATGAGCCTTTTGGCTCTGGACTAGTAGCATGCATACTTGGCCTCTTGTGAGCTAAGATCAAGTATAGTCGCTGTGCTGGCACTCCTCCCTAGCTTTCTCCTGCGGCCATTGGTTGAGGGCAAGCGAAACTCAGGGGCCTCTAAACCCCAATCCTTCGGGCTTGGGCTGGCATGTAGGATGCCTGCCAATGGAATTGGAAGTATCTGAAGCCCCAGGCTGAAAAGTCCAGGATGGAGGATACTTGCTGGTAGCAGGGCCACATATAGTTTTTGAACAATCTGAAGGATTTGGAACTGATTTGGCTAATTTGACCTGGAACATTAAAAATTCTCCAAAAAAAAATTAAAGTAAATAAGTACACAAGTAATCCTTAAAAGTGTGTTTATGGAACACCTGTGCTAGAACTTTCAGCGGTTTCCAAAAATGGCAAACTGCATCACTTCTGGATGGATTACATCTGTGGGTATCCAGTAATTTTCCTGTGTGCAAATACTACAGGTATGTTTATTTCAAAGTCCATGTTTTCAAATTTGCTCCTCTACTTCCATGGTCTCAGGGAGAGCAGGATCTGACAGTAAGGAACTTGGTGCAGGGAAAAGAAGTTTTGGGGGCAGAGGGCAAGGGGGCTATCTGACCCCTCTCCCCCTGATTAATTTTCCTTGCTGTTACAGGGGGATGAAAAAAATTTAAGGCAAACCTCCAATAATTAGATTTTATACCTGAAAATTGTAACAAACTGATAGATGTCCATCTATAGAATCTAATTGTTGGGGTGTTGTCTTAATTCAGGACTGTCTTAGATTTGAGTAAATATGATAAATCATTTTGCTTCAGAAGTCACTACCCTCTCACATTAGAACCTTCTCATTCCAAAAAATTTGAACTCAGAAGGTCCACACGAGTAGAAGGCAAATAATATCAAGAAATCGCCCTGCGCTTGTAGGCATTTTGAAACATTGAAGCCATATGTCAGTCCACAAACATCAACCTATTACACACGTTATAACTCCAAAACTAATTTGAAAATTTCAAAGTTAGAAAACAGTGGGTTTTTAATTTCTAGGGAATGCAGTACATTCAAATGTACATATAAGAATTTATTCTACTGACAATTTCTTTTTAATTCCACATTTATATTCTGGTATTCAGTAGCTCTGAACATCAGTTTTGACGTAAAACATTTGCATGAAAGTTTGACTTTGACTCTCAGTAAAAGCTTTCTCCTACTAAAATTACAGTTTTGGGATTTGGTATACAAGGTATTTATCTCACAGAATGAAAGACTACTTAATTTGTTTTAGACTTGCTGATTTAAAAGAAAAATGAAAACAAAGCCTTTACTTAAGCATGATCAGTGTGGTGGGTTTTGAGTGAATTTAAGGGAAACAAAAACACACAAAAAACTCAGACCCTTGATACTGCTGAACAAAGACTGTTCCCCTATTGGTTGAGAACAAGACTTGTATCTGGTTGAAAATAACATACATAAAGGAGAATTTGGTCCTGGGATAGATAGTGGGAGAAGTAGTAAGTCAGTAATGTACCAGGGCTGAATTAGGCCCATTATGAGTTTTTTACTTTTGAATTGCAACCTGAGTGCATTTCAAGCCATGAAAAGTAGGTGATAGGCAAAGGCATCTACCAAATACATACTTCTTTTTAGATATAACTTACTTTGCATAGAACTTCATGCTGACATTGAGTTTCTATTATAATACAAGTTTCTATTTGCATACTAGTCTAACCAGTAGTGTAGAAACATGCCCACATCCTTGTAATGAATCATTAACGTCATTCATATAACTTTCCACGTTACTTAAAAATGTATAGATAGATGCTTATTATGGTAATACATATTAGAAATAATGTACATCCAGTTCTATAGTAATACCGGTTTTAAAGAAGTATTTCTAGTTATCTCTGGAAAGTTATCTTCTGAGATGTTTGGTTACCTGCACTTTTCAAGCACAAACAGCTATTGAAGCCCTGGGTGACATATAGAATGTATTTAACAGAAATGATACACTATCTGCTGTTCACTGCTGCTTTTATCAGAAAGTATCATTGCTGTTACAGGGGATTTTTCAGGAATGGTTAACTATTAAGAACCCGGGTGGTAAAGCATCGTAGGTGTCTCTGCTTTCTAATTGCAATCCCTTTTTCCAAATGTGGTATGTTAATTCATATTGGAACTACACTGTAGACATTGCTTTACTATTTCTTACTGTTTTTAACTTGCTCTTTGAATAGCAGCAGCTCTGACATAAGGGAAGATCATAAGTGACCCATGTACTAGGCAACCAGGACTTGTAGTATAGATGATATCTTTTATTAGACCAACAAGATATTTGCAAAATAAATAAATAAATAAATAAAATCTTTAATTGCAAGCTTTTGAGCACAAACACCCTTCATCAGGCATTGGAGAAAAGATTGTAAAAGTTCTCCTGGGTAGAAATCAAAGCTCATATTTCATAGGATTTCACAGAGGAGTCAATAGATGGAAAACTCTTCTGGGCAGTTAGTTCATAGCTGGTATGAAGCCTCTCACCTCCTGTGAGGATCTCTGATGATGCAGATTACCTTGAAACAAAGGAAGGAGCAGGATCTCAGGTTCCAGTTACTTCCTGCTTGGGAAAATATGATGATTTCATTAAAAAAAATAGTCATGTACTAGGTTCCTTTTCTAATCCCATCATTTGGGACCAGATCCACCTTCCATTAAAGAGAAAAGGAGTCTTTTCAGTCACGTGAAAAGATATGGACCTCCACTTATTTGAATACCTTTAATTTTCAATGTAAGAGTCTGTCATGATATGTTTTCATATAGTTGTAAATACATAGACTTGCAAATGCAGATATTGGCCCTTAATCCATTTCAAAGCTTTTGTTTACTTGCAAATAAGGGAGGGGAAACTAGGATCAGGTATGGTGTTAGGTGGAAACCAGTCTGTTGAATTAATTGGAAAAAACTTGGGCAGTTTAAATGAGGACTCACCTGCACTGCAGTTCCATTCAGAAGACTTGTCCTTAACAAAAGCTTAAATTCAATTTTAACAAGTGCAAGTCGCAGAGCTTTAAGATGCACCTACTTATCTGTATTGAAGTAACATGCAAGGTTAAACTTGAACTAACCTTGAATGGTTTAGAGATGAAAGATGATGCCAATAATATATTCTGTAAGAAATTATTTAAAGGTACTGGAAGAGGGGTTGTAAACTTGACTTTTTGGCTGTGACACAGCTGTTCTGATCTCAGAATGTGGTGATTGATCTAATTTTCTCCTGTCAGAGTGAGAAGCAACAGAAACTACTGACAAATTCTGGAAAGAAGTTTTCTGTGCACTCTACTGCCAGTAATAATACTGATCAACTCATCTGTTGAATTCAACAAACAAGGTGCAATATGCACCTGACCACAATCCAACTGAATAATATGAAAATTGGAATACTTTCAAGTACATTTATAATTGTGTTTATAAACTAAAATATTTTAATTGTACTAAAGGCAATACATCAAAGAAATCTTTATTTATTTATCCTTCATACAAGAGTGTTAAAATTCAATCACGCTTTTTCTTATTCTATTCTTTGCCAATCCCATATGGTGGAAAATATTTGATAAGTTGAATCTTGATTCTCTCTCAGAGGGATCAAAGCAATACTTTCACTGAAACCAAAGGAGAGAAGTTTTACTTCCTAATGCTTGATGAGCCTTGATCTGTTATCAGTTCACTTAATTAAAAAAAGTGATAAATCTTGAAGCTACAGATGACCCTAATTTTAAAACTATACTTCTGTCTGAAGTTTTCCACACTTATTCTGTTACTTTAACATAAAATATGAAATGTCTCATTTTCACTTCTTGAAATGTTTTCCTTCCCTGCTACTGGGAAATGATACTTTCTTATTTTCATACTTTTGCCATTAGGGTATACTAAAATCCTAATTTCCATTTGCATTGTTACACAGAACCTAAAGCACTTTGCAGTTCCATTAAAGATAGGGAAAGTGAGGTACAGGGCTTTATGTAAGATCACAGACAATTGACAATGCAGTTAAGGAGGAGTTGAGATGTCCTACTTCTCACTCCTCCTTTCTGTCTTCTAGACCCCACCACTGCTCTTTAACACAAGAAATTTGATGGTACTTTGGGCTAGATTTTCTCCTTGTTATGTGAGAAGGGGAAGAGAGACAAGACTCAGGTGTCAGTTCTTGATACCAGGAACCCACCCTGGCTCTAATACCACTTCAACAGCTGCTGGTCTTCTCCAATTTGTGGCCCTGATATTGGGTATGTAATAGAACCCCAACTTGGCAACTCTATTAATAACCTGCCTCTTTGAAGTCAGCAGTGTTAATTCACCTTATCTTTTCATTCAAACCAAATGCATTATTAAACCATTTAAGCAGCCCAGGTACTGTCAATCTTCATAGTCAATTAATGAATCATTAAATGTTAGAAGAATTCTTAATCCAAATTAATTTTTAAATGTTCGAAGTGACCTGAATGCTAGAATATCAGTAGTTTTGGCAAGAAGATGGTGCGTGCAAGAGCTATAATGGATAATCAACTATTTAGTTATTGATGTTAATATTTGGCACTTTACATGGCATCCTGGCTGTGTTGTCATCTGGCATAAATTGGCACAGATATTACAGATGATGTACCCCAAGGTGAAGTTGGTTTTATGATTTTTAGTAGATCTACATCAGAGCCCATCCTAGTAGGTATTGAGCATCTCACTGGGTAAGTTTTGGCATCGGTTGTAGACATCACCTTGAAATTTGAGCACGTATTTTTTTCCTGCATAAGGATAATTTACTTTAATAAACTGCAAAAAGTGGAGCTTTAATTATCAAGGATATAGAAATACTGCTCATTTTCCTGCTATTTTCCATGCAATGCATATGTATCAGTTGGCCACATTATCTTTCCTAAAAGCCCATGATATCATTGCTCTAAGACACACAGATTTTCTTGTTAAATTCATTTAAATATTGTCCATGGTAATAGATCTATAAATGACCACTGATATGATCATTGCTGCTGTGTTTCATAAAGTACTATGCTATGAAGAGACTAGCCCAGTCATGATAGTCAGTTGCTTTTTTTGTTCTATACATTTGGAACTAAGCACATCTATGAGAGTCCTGTTTGCAGGGACTAAATTTCAATCATTTTTACAACCAGGGGATAAAAAAGGGTTGATTGTAGGTTATAAGGAGCATTCAGGAAAAATTGACAGCTGCAGTAACTGTCTAAATCATTGTTGGAAATGAATTTCTGCATGATGGATGAATGCTACTGGAAACAAGTTAACACCGGAATATCTGTATTAAAGTAATGTTCAAGTGACCCATCTTCAATGCTGTGAGTATATGCATATAAATATTGTAGAATCATTGTTATTATTTTGTGGATAGATGTTGGGATAAACACAAGATTGAAATGACAGCTTTTCTTTTGTGTTCTGAAATACTCCATCAAATAGTTTGGGCCAGATTCTCAGCTGTAGACATCTTTACCATTCCACTGACTTGTGGAGTTGCTCTTGATTTATAGTGGGTTAAGTAAGACTAGAATCAGGGCCCTCTATACTTTATTGTTTTTTATCATCTTTTTGTTATAATCCAGTTTTTGCAGATAAATGAAACCACTGTAGCTTCACAAAAGAAATGCATTCTTTTTATTCTTTCCTTTTGTCCTTATGCCAATGAGCCATTGCCATCCTGAGAGAACAAATATGTTAACTAATTTAAACAGCCTTAAATAGAACTTGTGGTGGTGTTGTTGTGAATGTCAGCAACAAATCTCACTGTTTCTCCACATTAACACAGTTGATTTCAACCTTGAAGAAAATTGGTAAGAAAAATCCTTCTTAGAAAATAGATTTTATCACTACATTTTTAGGAGTGCTTTAAAACATGGATTACTCCTTATAAATACTGTTAAGAGACCTTAAATTGTGGGTTATTGATCCAATAGATGGTGTCTTTCTCTGCAGACATTCTGTTCTGTTCAGCAAAACCTCCTTCTGTAGGTTTCAGATTATTGACCCAATACGACATTTCAGTTATCTCAATGGAAGAATGATAACATGATAACATTTTCCATTGTAACAGATAACTGTAGATATAATGCCTCCATGAACCTGTATTTTGTGAGTTTGTAATCTGTGTGTTATTGACACAAGCTGCCTTTATAGCCATTAGGTCCTTACCTCTCATTGGGTATTTAGAGTATTTCAAAATCCACAAATAGTTGGTAGGTTCACAAACAATACAAAAATGTATTTTGATTTGAGTCCTTTATGTATAGAAAATTGAATTGATGAGACACCCTTCAGAAGCTTGATTGTCTCTGTGATTTGGATGGGGTATTTAATTTGTCCATTTTTCATATCTCAGAACCTCCTGGGGAAAGTAAATATCCCAGGCCTTCCTGACCTCTTCCTTCTTTCACTGTATCTTCTCACCTGGTCTCACCCAGGCCCCAGTGGTGTACCAGCAGCTGTTCAAGTGGGGACACTCTGAGGTTGTATACCTGGTTGTGAGGTATACAACCAGTCCTATATCCAGTATTTTCCCCTAATTAAAAGGTGTTTCACTAGTGAGGTATGTGAACTTTGTTATTCCTGAATGCCCACAGAGGAGGTTGAGAGACCCCCAAAATCCAGAATCGGAGTCTGAGTTCTTACAATCTAAAGTAAACCAATTGCAACAGAAAGTGGAGATAGGCATAAGGGGAGCTTGAGCATAAATGTAAAGGTAGCACAGCCATTTTAGCAGTTTCCTGGTGATTTAATTTTTTGGCACTGCTATTAATATATGGAATCCAAATTATCCAAAACTGCCTTAGAAGCAGGCTTTTTGTGAAGGGACTTAGATGAGATGGCAGATGGCGGTCAGAGAGAAGTCTGCAGGCAAAAGCTTCTGCCTGAAAGCAGGTATGAACTGGGCCTGAGAAAATGGCACAGGAGGGATTATTCTGAGGTTTCCTAGTATGTTATATAGCTTTCAGGAGTTTAAAAGAAAAATAAATACAATTAGCCTGCATCGTGGATGAACAAAACAGTGTGTGATAGGGAGGAGGCAGGAGAGAGCTTTTGAAATACGTTACTAATTAATTATATATTTAATCAAAGGTTTAGCACTGATTCATCATCATTTTCCACCTGCTGTTATTCACTGCTTAACTTTTGTCAGACCTGTAATGTCATAAATTTATGAACTCCCAATTAAGCTTTTTAAATGCAGAGGTTGAAAGTAGCTGTCTACTAGGGGTTTGGGATGGAGAGGCTTTCTTCCACCTTGAAAAAAGATTGTAAAATACCTTTGATCCTTTTTCCCCATGCTTCTCTTTTACTTTGCTTTTTCTCTACAATCTCCTTGCATTTCCCTCCTGCTTTCCTCCTCTTTTATTATTAATCATTATTTAAAAATTACATTGCAGTGGCATTTGGTAGCCCCAATTAGGAATAGTGCCCTGTTGTGCCAGCTAATATATTGAAACAGGCAATGGGACCCAGGAACCTTAAAAAGTAGAGTTTATATTCTGAGGCTTCTATCCTGCAAAAACACATATGATGGTCTTTAAATATGTGTATAACTCCATTGGCTTTACTCAAATTACTCACATGATTAAAATTTAGTGTGTGTCAGTGTGGACAGAGCCTGAAACTTCTCTTTTTTGCATATAGAAGAACATCTTTTAATTCTCCATTCCTTCTATTTTTTCATATTAGTCCATCCCTTTGAAGAAATACTTTAATGCATGTTATAGTAAGGAAGAAGAGAGGACAATGGGGAGAGAGAGTGAAGAGAAGGGGCTGAGCATTTTATGCTAGTTTTCAATACCTTTCCTATTTTTACAGTGTTCATGTATTGAAAGAAGCTCATAACTCCCTCTGTAAATTATTTAACCTTTCTGATCTTGTCATCTGTTTTCCTATTGTAATCTAAATATGGGCTCTGGTATTAACCTAAAGAAGACAAATTGCTTACATGCTCTTTGTAACTATTTCCTGTACCTTTTGCATATAGAATAACATTAATGTAACCATCAACAATGCAATCCTATGATGAACAAAGGATGTACATAATTATTACATACAGTAAAGTTTTTTTGTAGCAATCTGCCATTGTCAAGTAAGAAATTGCAGATCTGGATTCTGTGAGTATTTGTACATTTGATGGTTGTCATGATGTACATGTGACCAAAATCTAATTTGCGTTCCTTAATGGCATCATGCATTGCACGTGCCCTAGTTCCGAGAGTTTGAAATGACTTTGCATCATTGCAAACTAAACTACAGCTGGATGTAGTTTCATTTGCAGTGTTGCAAAATGCAATGATGCAGCTGTCAACTCACCTCTTGGCCGCAGGAGAGGTGGGCAGGCTCCACAGAAAAAAAGGATCGGGTCCTTTCAGCAAAAGTGGTGAGGGGCCTGATCCTTTTTTTTTGGCAGATCCTGCTCGCCTCTCCCGTGACCAGGGGGCAAGATGCCAGTGGGCCAAGCAGACCGTGAACTGTGGGGAGTCCTGGTCCTTCCCTTTGCAGCTGCAGCATCCCCTGGGGCTGCCTGGGTGGGCTGGTAGGAGGCCAGTGCACTGCCCCAGGTTGGAGGAAGCATCCAGCTGGATCCAACTCTTCCCCGACAAAAAGGAAAAAAAAAAAGAACCGGGCCCCTCACTATAATGTGACATTGTGTGATGGAAAAATTGAAAAGTGGGTTTCAATTAAAAACCTGCCATTTCAATTTAGGGGGAATAAAGTAAAACCTTGGGGATTAAACCCCTGTTGCATGTACAAGCACCCTGTCCTTTTATTAAGTAAGCAGATCTGCACATGGTTTAGATGAATTTTGTGGGACTTCTGGTTTTGCTAAGCCAGAAGTGCTGAAGAGGAGTTTGGGAAGAGCAGGGCTCACTGGTTGCTGAATGACTTGATAAGAAAGGCAATAAAGAAAAACACACAAATGAGCAAAAATGCTGATTCAAGGAAGGAAGTAGTGAAAAGCATTAGATAAATAACTTGAGAAGTACTGTAAAAAGTAAGAATTCACTAATGAAACAGAGATGATAATGATCCAGAGTTCCAGGTACATGAAATTGGCAGAAAGGCAAATAGAAGTGGACAGCTCAATAAAGAAATAGATAAAAATTGGCACAAGATGAGGGTGTCCTGGGCATAAATATGGGGGCTGCGCTACTTGGTTTCTATAGTGACCTCAGAGAGTATGGCTAATACAAAAGAGTTGTTATCATTTTTCTGGGCAGTTTCACCTAATTGGGCTGATTACTAAATAGGCCAGCTAAGAGATAGTAAAATTCTCTGAACTTTTGCTACCCAACACGAATTTTAGTTGTTCTGTCTGAGTTGCACCTGGGCCGCAGGAGGCTGTATGCAGGCCATAGTCTCTTTAAGCACAAAGACACAAGTCACCTGAACACTCAGAGTGGCAGTAAGCAAGAGGCTACCCAAACACTCCCCCATGCCTCAGAACAACAAATGTCTGTACAACTTATTGAAAGGTTTTCCTTTATTTGTGGTAGTTGTCAGACCCTCTCAGGGGTTGAGAGAGGCCCGGGCCACTTCCATTTTTTGAGGCTCAAAATACAATGCAATAATTTGTAATAAATGTTCCTTTTTTATTTAACAAGTGCTTTTCTAGCTTTTTTCTTCTTCTTTCAATCCTGTCAGTGTATCTCTGTGTCTGTATGTATAACCTCATTTGGAGATAATGTCAAAAGTCTAAATTTGAGGCACTCCGTGAATGAGAGGCCTGGGCCAAATGGCTCTCCTGGCCCCTGCTGTGATAGGCCCTGGTAGTTGTTAGAGTGATACTATCTTGCAGTAAGTGATAAAGACGAGATGTTTGGGTACATAACATCAGATAATGCCACCTTGTAGTATCAGTTTTGTCTATATTGTACTGACATGAACAGATCCCAATTAGAGACTGGGATATCCTTGTGCTTGTGTATACTGTCCAAACGTACACCAAAAAGGTGGTGATCCCTAATCCCTGATATTATTGTTCTTCTCAATTCTTTGAATCTCATGATAAACCTCACTTCCAATACCATCAGCACACTCATCAATTTTATCATTACTGTTGCTATTAAGCATTTATATGGCAACAGAAACATACATGACACTTCACAAAACAAAAAATATCTTTTCCTGAAACACGTTACATAATGCAGCCAAGGAAAAGCATTGTAGAAGGGAGAAATTGCAATGAAAACATTGATTATGAGGAAGCATTAATGGAAGAAGTGGGTTTTAAGTTAGGATTTGTAGCAAGCAAAAACATGTGGTTGTCAGCCACAAAATAGGACATATATCTAACTTTTTTTTTTTTACCCGTTTTAGCTCTCTGGAACAGCATTCTAAAGGATATATTGCAGGTATTCAACTCTGAAAATGGAAGTTCCATTGCTGTGAAAAATCATTTAGAACCCATCTGTTTATATTTCACAGACGCAGCAAGCGCAAGACATAAATGATTGAAGATGGTGTGACTTGCAAAGGGCAAAAGTAGGAGCATGGCTGTCTGCTTTACTTCTGTTGGAAAAAAAATGCATTTTATAATCCTATACCTAAAATGCTTACTACATCTCCTGCCAAAAAAACTAATTAAAATTAACATACACAAGGCATGTTCCGTAGCTAGGATTTTCAAAAAGAGCCTAAGGCTGCATCTAGATGTGCAGGCACATGTGGTTTGTGGTGTTGCAGACCTCTTTTTGGCTCCACAAACAGCATGCCCAGAACATTAAAATGTGCCCTATGCTGCAAAATTGCAGTGTGAGGGCAAATTTTGCTACTGGAAAATCTGAATAGCAAAAAAATACAGTATAAAAATGGTGCCATGGACGTGAGAGGAGCGTGTGCCAGCAGACACGGAGGCTTAGTCCTCCCGGGAGACACTCTGGGTCACAGCCAGAGCGTCTCCACTCCTTTAGTTGTTCTCTGGCTCCTCCGGAAGCTGGGAGGAGCAGGGAAAAGGCAGTTTCCCCAAAGTGGGGCAGTTTGTGCCACACCAAAGTGCATGTGCAGGGGCATGCACTGTGGCAAAAAGTAGCATCACAGTAGTGCCCTAAGGGAGCTAGGAAAATAAATCGTATTGATTTTTCAGTTGGAATTGGTCCTTTGAGATCCTTCAAGAAAGACACCTGTAAGTGTTGTTAGGAGCTTAGATGGTGAGTAGTGCTGTCCGGTGTGCCCCATCTGAGGAGGAAGGGAGTGATTGAAAAAAGTCTTGTGTTCTTTGGGTCCATTCATACAAGGACTGTCTCTTGAGTTCAAGGACTAGGACAATCTAAGGCTCAAGTTATCCACCCAAAGGAGTGGGCAGTGAAAGACTCACCAAATAATATAGACTGTCCTGTTCAAAGGGCACAGCAGGGATGTCTATGCCCCCCTTTATTTTAATGTCCCAGGTACGTTAAGAGTGGGTCAAAACACTTACAGACGCCCCTGCTGTGGTACTGTCCACCCTCCTATTATAAAAGGCAGAGGTGTAGGAAGACACCTCTGTGCCTGGGGCAGTCACATGGCACCTGAGGAGATGAAGCTCCTGCAGTGCTGATTGTAACAGTGTGATCAGCTGCTAGTGATGAAACACTTGCCCCCCAGAAAGGCTGCTTTCCAGGTCTCCTCCCCATACTTCACTTATACTACTGATAAGAGCTGCTTATAAAGAAAAAATTTAGAACTTGGTCTTAAAAAAATAACCCCCCTCCCAAACAAGCAGCAAAGCAGTTATAGGTTGGACCCTCAGTGTTTGTATATTTTGTGTAATTCTGTTGGCTGCCCTTCTCTTTATACCTGCTGCAAATTAGGAGTGTAAATTTATGTGGGGCAGTTTGCCCTGTAGTGTTTATTTTGGGGGACATGTGCAGTATTATATGTGTCGGGAACACAGAATGTACTCTGTTAGGTTATACTGTCCATTGGGCATGTCTGCATGTGTATTTACGTATGCCTAAACTTAATGCACCTTTACTTAAGGCACACTAAGGTGATTTAGGTGTGCGTTTACACATGGATGCACTAATATGCATTGAGGAGCATGAACTGCTGAGTTGCAGTAGCGAATGTGTAGACGTGCTAATGCACATGAACACGGTGTATATCCATTGATGTACACTGTGTTAATTTGCATTAGTGCATCTGCACATGTGCTAATGTGACTTAGCTGTTCACACCTAAATTTGATACCTGCTTTATGCAGGTATCAAATTTAGGTTCACATAGCCTTAAATTGCCATTTTTGAGCCGCATTAAGGGCATGCAGACCTTAATGTGCCTTAAAAATGGCTATTTTAGGCTAAGCTTGCTTAAGAGGCACATGGAGATGTGCTTATTGAGTCCGACACTAGATGACCATAGCATCCACTGGTCTCTCCTTCAAAGGCAAGTGGAATCTACACACACACACACACTTTAATAAAACATGTAGGGCCCCCTTCCCTTGTAATGCATCTGCCTAAAGACCTTAGCACAAGAAGGAAAAGAGAAGGATGAGAAGGAGAGTCACAAATTTACTGTTGCTTTAAACAGCTCTAATACCAGCTCATCTTCAGTGCTGTACAGGTGCTCAAGGGAAAAGGAATGAGTGGCAGCATGGGGAGAAGAAGGGACCAAAGGCTCATAAGAGTTGCTAGCTGGGGAGTTTTTCTGTTTACTCTCTGATTCTATTAAGTTATAAACATGAACTCTTTAGAAAAAGCTGTTGTTGACTTCAGCTTTTTCCTGTTGAATCATTTTAATAGGTTGTGCATTATTGACAAAACAGAATGAAACAGCTTGACCCTGGACCCTGGATCCTAGGAACCCAGTAGTGATATAGCAGCATGATTCAGCAGATACTAAGATTTGGTGAGAGAGCTTTCTGTGCCCATTGACACTGCAGCTTCCGATGTTCTGCCTTTGTTTAGTGAGAAGCTTCTTCTTGGACAGAGCACATTTTTTTAAAATGAAATGTCGCACACTTTTAGCATGCTTGTCAAAAAGTAAGCTTAAAGGTGCAAATAGGTTGTCATAAACACTAACCTCCTTTCTTGTGGCTCAGAAAATTAAGCTTGCCAGTGGAAATATTTTTTTTTTTAATTTACAGCCCAACAAAGATGACACTGGCAACTCTAAACTTGCTAAGAAGTTTAGTCTATCATGCTTAATTTGTTACCTGTAGTAAAAAAACAGAAATGCTCAACCTGAAATCAGTGTAGTACACAGTAGGATAAGCAATAATTTAAAAAAAGGAACAATCCCCTATCTGTTTTTAAGTACTGGGATTGTGAAAAAAAGGCTCCAAAGTTTGGTTATGAAGATTATGGAAGCCTTAATTCCGAGGTTTTAGATCTGTTTATTAAGGAAGCATTGTTATTTTTAAATAGAAAGATGTGAGAAACAGATGCCATATTTCATATGTTTAGCAACACCCCTCTCTTAAGCCGTCATTCTCTATTTACAGCACTGCATCATGAATAATGTGTTGTCTTGCTGTTAATTCATTTGCTCCTATATTGCCAACTAGGCTTTAATAGTTTTCAGTATAATATATGATCAAATCTGGGAGCCAAATTAATGGTTTAGGTAGGGTCAAAGGCTTGGGTATTAGTCAAGACTCTCTGGGTTTAGATGACTTCAGAGCTTTTTCCTGTTGGAAAATCTGGCCTGTTCACTGCTTAAAATTCAAGCTGTTTTCAAAGCTGCTACTAAAGGACTGCTACTTATTTAATTGCAATTTTTATTTTTATTTTGATGTGATTGTTCTTGGGATAATATTACTTGATGACAGGTTCTAAGATAAGATTCTAAAAAAAGCATATGCTTTAAATTATGAGAGGCATAGCCCAGTGTGCTGATCACAGGGCTTGGAAGACTGGGGATTCCAAGGTACTGCTGGTGGCTTTGATAGTGGCTGTCTGTGACTTGGACTCAGATTCAAAATCTGCCTCAAGGCTTCCTTATGGTAAGAATTGAGCTGGTTCAATTTTAAGTGCATTTTAAGTGAATTTAGCTGATCCAGTAGGAAGAGTGTTTATATCATAAGTGAAGTAAAAATAGGTGTAACTGAGGGCTGTCCAACTTATTTGGTTTGATGGGCTTGATCTGGACTCAGGAACTTCTGACAGGCAGGATGTCCCACCTCCAGCAGTATGGTAGTAGTTTGGCAAAACTGTCAGAGATGCTGCAATGGCACAGCTCTGGAACCCTGGAAGTGAATGGCACCACCTCTTGTCCCCCAAGTGACTGAAGACCCCAAATTTGGTGACAGCCAACCGGGTGCTGGGACAAGCGATCAGTTCACCCCTGGATTCCAGAGCTATGCCATTGCAGCCCCCCAACAAACACCCTGTCCCTGTTGGACATTTCTAATGTAAATAATTCAGTTAAACTAAAGTTTGTGTTTAGACAAGATCTCAGTTTATATAACTGGTGAAGTGGGATAGTACTTGCAAACCTGAAGGTATGTTGCAAAGGTTCAATAATATTTGTAGAGCACTCTGGAGTTCAATTCTGTCCCAACCTTTTGCTTTCTTTATTATTGATGTGGGGTTCTTATTTTTATTTTTTTTAACTTATACTTTACTATTCTTCTACTACACAGTTCATATCTATATGGGAATGTTTTATCAAACTTAAATTGCTTTTTGAAATACTCTTCATAAAGAAGGTAGGTTCCTATTTTCTTTCAAAAGTGGCTTCATACTTTAGTTGAAACTCTTTCTTAATTGACTGTATGTAAACCAAAGTAAAGCCTTTTAAATTTAAATAAGAGTGTTTCCACCATTGAATGGATATAAAGAAATAAGAAGGGAGAATAGTATTTTTGAGGTATTTAATTCTCAATATTTGTATAATTTTTATTTTGTTTCCTAGAATAAAGTACACATCAAAGCTTACAGAGAGTCAGTTTAAAGCCATGTATTTTATATATAATAAAATCTATTTAAAAGAAATGGATCTAAAAAGAAAGATGCTGCACAGGTTGGTTTCATATGATGGAATTATGCAATTATTTGTGCGTGGTTGTGTATGCATGAAAGTAACAAATTCAAAGCAGAAAGCGGAATCTAAAATTATAACAGCATGTTTAAGATTGATAGCAGCAAAGACTTCCAGTCATATTGTCTCTAGACTGGGAGCATCTGATTCCAAAATGGTTTTTTTCTGTACCCCTGATCTATCTGACTAATGAAAAGGTTTTTGTTGTGGCATGTCATACTTTGAGACCAACTTACATGGCATATGACACAAATCATACCATAAAAGCAGGATTCTGGGAGATTATAATTGTAAAAGCCCTTTTGGATTGCTCTAAGATGGCAGGATGCTGCGTTTCTTAGCTTAATGGTACTTTTTACATTAATTTATAATGCTGCTTCCTACTTATGGGCAACCTTACTGTTTCTTATTTACTTACTAGATGATATGGCTCACAGATTGGGGAATTGCTTCATGATTCTTAATACAAATCTTGTTCCTATTATGAAACATTACATCATGCTAAACTATAAGAGTCCTTCAGTAACAGACACTTGTAATAAACACTCCAAAATGGTGTACTTGTTACGATAAAAGATCTGATTTGTATTCCACAGGAGAAGGAAATTCAGGTTGAAACTCCATCTTCAACTCAGTTGTGAATAAGTCCTTATGAATTCTACAGCTAATATGTCAGGCTGACCAGTGTTTGACCTCTGAATTTGAATGTTCATTATGTCAATAAGCCCATTAAGTTTTTGCTGAATTTGTCTATTTTTGTTAATATGCCTTCACCACATATTCTGTCTATTAGAATGCATATTAACAGCAGTACACATTTTCAGTTTATGGATCCATGGTGCTAAATGTGCAAAAACTCCATTGGAAAAATTATTGCTGTCTGTGGGCAGAAATCTTGGTTTACATTGCATTGTTCTAGACATGCTAACTCCTTCTGAAAGATATTCTTCTGTAAGGGATTTGCTTGCATTATATTTCTCCATTATAGGAGAATCAGGTATGCCACATACTAGATTATGCAGTGTGGGGAATACAATAAATCGTCAGTGGTCTCTTAGCTATGAAACACTTTCATTTAAACTTAGCTGTAAACTCTGGGAATCATCAACAGATCAGACACATGCTAGCTCCTAGCTGGAAACTGGAAGAACCAATCACCCTAAAGGATAAACATAGTTGGGAAAATAAAATTTCTGTCGTTCATTTCTATAAACATAATGTTAACAGCAGATGTCACATGACTGATTTGAGCAGGAGAGTTCCCCCATGAATGGAAACCAGTTGTATATGGTAATGAAACCAATCCACAAATGAGATTTTAAAGGGTGTGATACTTTATTACCAGAACCCTTGTCATCATGTAGGCAACCCTTCCCTCTTATTTGGAGTGGAATGTGATTAGTTGCAGATTAAGAATGATGACAGAATTGAGTTCAAAGCACGCCCTCAACAGTGTCAACAGGCCTTAATGATAACATAGTACTGCTTTCCTTAAAAGAGTTTCATGTCTTATTCAATGTAAATGGTGAAAATGTGGCATTTTAGAACCAATGATGTGTTTTTCTATTGATGCTGTCACAGTAGCCAGCTGCTAAAAGAAGAGCTGTTTGTCAGATTCCATTTTCCTCAGTGATTCATCAAACAGTGGCAGTTCATGCATGCAGTATCAGAACAGGAATAAATAACTTACAGCCCTGCATTGACCAGCACAGTGTTATATTAAACTACCACCTCACCTGATGCCGTGTAGGATATTAGGACAATGTTTTTTCGGTACATATGCCTAGACCTGCATTTGGTAGTCTATAAACTACATGCTTGCTTTTGGGAGTGGTACTTTGGAGATTAGAATATTGAATAATGTAGGTAGGAGAAAAACAAAGCTCAGCAATTCTTTTATCCCAGTTATAAATAGCTTTGCATTCATATCGTGAAAGGTAAGCATCAATATACATCTTTTTTCAGCATTGGTTTTTTTTTTTTAATAAATGGTATTTTAGAGAGGAAAAACTCTATATAATAATGTAATACAAAGGAGAAGAAAAATGATCTACTAACATGCTAGGCAGATATTTCCTAATACCTGAGAAATGTATAAATTGACATATTAGCAAAATTAGGCTTTCATAGGGTTGCTGAAAGGCAGTCATGTTAGGCAGAAGTCAGGCTTAAGGCGTGGCAGGAGGGCACCTTAAAGACTAGTTTATTTGGGTGCCTCTGAATGAGTTAGTCTCTAAAGTACTACTCTGTCCTGTCTTCTGTTTGAGGGTATTAGGAAAGTCTGCACACTGACTGGTAAAAAGCCAGTGTTATTCAAGTTGAAGGAAGATGCACTTGCTGGGACAGATTCACAATTAGTACAGATCAAAGTATATTCACTGAAATAATTTGACTTACTGTCGTTCACACCATTGGATCACTGTTTTAGAATTAGGTTCTGACCTCAGATATGTATTTGCATAACTTTAACAGGTACAAAATTTGCCCTTTAATTTTTAAATGCCCTGAAAGGATTTGGTTAATTGGTAAATGTATTTTTCATTACCTGGGATATGAGACTAACTGGGTGCATCTACACGTGCAATTAATTCAAAGCAATACACTCTGGAGCAGTTTGAGGCAGAGTAAATTAGTCCCGGACATAGCATCAACACATATGCCCAGGACAGCAGCAGTTTGAGCCTGAGCAGAACAGTTTACACCAGGGCTGCTCCTACCCTACTCTGGCCTGGGCTGCAGGTGGCACTGTCAAGGCTGGTTTTAGCATGAGGATGCTGAAAGTATGGCAGCTGCATGGCTAGACAGCAGGCAGGAGTCTGGCCCTCTTCTGGCTGGGCTGACCAGGCTCAATTTATGCCCATAGTCAGTGTCTACACATGCTTTTAATTGAAGTTAATTACTCTGCCTCAACAGTACTATCTTATGGTGGTGTTAATTAGTTTATTGCATCATAATACCATTGAACATGTAGATGGTGAAGCTTTACTCCGTAACTAATTAGCCTACTCGGCAGTAAAGTATATGTGTAGATGTGGCCACAGACTAGTATCAGAGGAAGCAAAGGGATCAAGCAAAATAAAAGTGCATAGGGTTTTAAGATTAGGACCTATTGAGAATGCTAGGTAGTAGCCCAAGTTGAGATAAAATAAAAGAAGAATATAAACATTGTTGAAAACTCTAAATTTTGCAAATTTTGGTGAGTTCTTTTACATAGCACAAACTTTAATAAATGCACTGAATGCTGTTTCTCCAAGTACAGAGATCAAATGACATTCAAAAATATCAAATAAATAATACTATTTGCTGGACATTTGCTATGCAGGTCACAAGGCCAGCATAAACATGTGACTGCCCTTTAATTAAAGAAATGTTTCTATTTTACAATAGAAAGTGTACCTTAGACGTAAAATTGGATTGAGCTCAAGCTGTTGCAGTCTGTGATCTGTCTTCACAACAGTAGTTCCATCAGAGTATGGCATGCTTTTCATGAAATTATTAATATGTAAAGTGTTATTAAAGTATCTTTTATGATTGAATGGTTAACTGGTTACACAAATAGGTAAAGGAGAAAGTACTCCAGTGGACTGGAGGAGTCTGGTAATTACAAGTCTACTTTAGATAGCTGCATAGCATGTGCTCCTTGAAAGACAGAGCCAATGAAGCATGACTGCCTAGGGCCTGTAGGTCCCAAAGGCTTTAAGTTGTTTATTTAGGTTTTGAGAAAATCACATTATGACCATAATAATAATTATGCATTTTGAATGCATTTTGAATGGGATTTTTACATCTACATCACAAAGTTCTATCTTTCATTAAAGTGCAGCTTCAGTATAATTTCATGATGCTTCATTTGCTAATGGAGAAGCTAAAACTACTCAAATACAAGCATCCAATTGACAGGGAATGTTATTACAGTTAATTTACTAAATATGTTAAGCTTATGAATACAATCTTTTCTTAAGAAACATTCATGGTTCATCTCTTCGCATACTCACTGACACATCAAAATTGTCTGACGATTTAGAAATATTTTGAAAGTCAAAATTAAATGTTTTCCTCTTTTGCCCTTAGGGAGATAATATTGGTTTAGTTCAAAAGACTGCCAATAGGAAGCTTGTTTTTTTTCCCCCCCCCTCCCTCCACCACTGCCACTGAATCCTGTTTTGAAGGCAGACATTGGACGGATGCTTTGCTTTGGCTTTGTATAGTGGTAATTTAGGTATTAAACCTCTCTTTCTGTCTTGTATTATCTATAAAATGAGGTTTATAAATAACTCAGTCTAAACAGTGCTTTCATGAATGGTATGTCAGAGGGTAAACTATTCTAATTGTTATTTTTCTTTTCCCATAGGTGACCAAATATGTTATCTTATAATTAATCAATTTCCAACCTTCCCTTGCTTGCTTATATAATACTGGTATTATTTTCCTTCATATTGCTTCTGTTTTGATCAAATGTTTTTAAAATCTGGTAGTAAAAAACATAGTTTCATTTAGCTGTGAGTAGTGAAAACAACTGAGAAACCAATAGAAAAATCTTGTGGCCTATCACTGAATGCTTTTTGTTGATTTTTTTCTAGCTGCTGCTGTATCTCCTACACTTCTGACAGTAAGCCAAGAGCCCTGGTATAAGAAAGGAGGTTAAACGCTTCTTTTGCAGGACAAACAGCTGTGTGATAATAAAAATGAAAAACAAGTACTTGGTGGAAACAGAAACATTCATTTTCTCCTGTTATCCATTCCTGAATCTCTGTTCACAAAATGGTGCACATGTATTATTGTCCCTTGGCTCCTTTACTTCTGAAAGAGCGAGCTGAAAGCATAAATGCATCTCTCTTATTAAATGTATATAGTGGGACTCTCTCCCTCTGAACCATAGCTAGATCTTTCCCCAGTATTGTTAATTTCAAGTTGCTAATGGGAATCCATCCCTTACTATGAGGGTGGGTTTGATGCATTTTTTTTTATCAGAGTATTCTTTCTTAATATGGTGTATCAATACTTTACCAATACAATACCCATAACAGAGAGAGCTGTAAGTATGGGAGGTGGATTTACAATTAGAGTGGAAACATTTTTTCTTCCTGTGGCCACTTAAAACTTTGCATGCCAGATTGTGCCTTTGATTTGAAGGACAGTCACTCAAATAATATTAAGCTGTGTAATGTTAGGCATTTGATACCGTCTCCCACAGCATTCTCGAAATCAAGCTGAGGAAGTATGGGTTGGAAGAATGGACTGTAAGGTGGATAGAAAGCTGGCTGGAGTGTCAGGATTAACGGGTAGTAATCAATGGCTGGATGTCTAGGTGGCAGCCAGTATCAAGTGGAGTGCCCCAGGGGTCAATCCTGGGGTTGGTTTTGTTCAGTATCTTCCATAATGATGTGGAAGATGGGATGGATTACTCCCCCAGCAAGTTTGTGGATGACACCAATTTGGAGGGTGTACTAGATACACTAGAGGGTAGGGCTAGGATTCAAAGTGACCTAGGCAAATTGGAGGATTGGGCCAAAAGGAATACCATGAGGTTCAGTAAGGACAAATGCAAAGTGCTGCACTTAGGACGGAACAATCCCATGTACTGCTACAGCCTGGGGACTGACTGGTTAAGCAACAGCTCTGCAGGACCTGGGCATTACAGTGGACAGTAAACTGAATATGAGGCAGCAGTGTGCCCTTATTGCTAAGGCTAATGGCATCGTGGGCTGTATTAGTAGGAGCATTGCTAGCAGATTGAGGGAAGTGATTATTCCACTCTGTTCTGTACTGGTGAGGCCACATCTGGAGAACTGTGTTGGGCCTTTCACTATAGAAAGGATGTGGACAAATTGGAGAGAGTCCAGTGGAGGGCAACAAAAATAGTCAGGAGGGTGGCAGCACATGACTTATGAGAAGAAACTGAGGGAACTGGTCTTGTTTATTCTGCAGAGGAGAAGACTGAGTGGGGATTTGATAGTAGCCTTTAACTACCTAAAGGGGGGTTCCAGAGAGGATGGAGTTAGACTGTTCTCACTGGTGAAAGATGACAGGACAAGGAGCAATGGTCTCAAGTTGCAGAAAGTTTAAGTTGGAAACAGGTTACCTGGAGACGTTGTGGAATCTCCATCTTTGGTGATTCACACTTAAAAATTGCTAAAGGTTTTTAAGGACTGACTTGACAAAGTTTGGGCTGCGATGATCTAGTTGGGGATGGTCCTGCTTTGAGCAGGGGGTTGGATTAGATAACCTTCTGAGGTCCCTTCCAACCCTAATTTTCTATGATTCTATGGTAATGGTTATGATTTAACATGTGGGTAAGGAAATGATGTATAATAATCTTATCAAGTTATATAATGGGTTAATAAATAGTTGGGTGGAAATGTAGGTAGATGGGTACTGAAACTTAAACATCCTTTCATATCCTTGACCTCCAAGTTCCCCATTTTTCACATAGCGTATTAGCCCCGTCTTAAATTGTTTGTAATGTGTTCAGACATTTTCTATGACTTCAAACACACTCTATGGGAAGAAAGAACCTGCAAAAAGACCCTGCAAATGTAACTCTCCATTAAAAATCAAACATCCATGAATATTATATGAATGTGAATTGACAGTTCCCACTAGTCAGAAAATATAATAAAACCAGCTGAGGTCTGTCACAGAGTATTTTCTCCAATCATTAAGCCACAAACTTACATAGTAACAGAAACTATAACAGACTAATGACTTATACTAAGGTATAATGCCCTAAGCTGTTCATTTTATAATGCCATATATTTAAAAAAATCTATAATCAATTAACAGAGGTCATTTATCCCTACTGAAATTCTGATTTTGAACTGTGTGCAGTTCTATGCAGTTAATTTCACACAGACGTTTTCTTTCCCCCCACCCCCAATCCCTGTCAAACATTAACATTAAAAGAGCTAAAGTTTCTTAGTCACAACAGGAGATAATCTGAAACACCTCTTGCTTTGAATTTAAAGTGGGCTGTTCTAGCCACTTTGAAATTAAAATTAAATTCAAAATTAGTCCCCTTGATTATGATAAAGAGAGAGAGCAGTCAAGTGTGATTTTTCTGAACAAATTAACCTTCCTTAATATGCTATGAGCAGTACTCAATAGTTACTCGCACTGGACTGGATTGTGACAGGTCCTTACACACATGCACAGAGGTTGTGTGTATATGAAATGAGCCTTCCTCCTATGCACTCTCAGGATAGGGAGGTGACTGGGCATGTACAGTACCTGACCTCAAGGGAAGGCAGAGGCAGCCCCTCTAGGCACTTTTGGGATTGCATCCCCCCACAGTGGATGTGGGAAACTGGAGCCAGCAGCTTTTAATTCTTTACAGCGGGTCACAGATTGGTGAAGAGTAAATGGCAGTGCCAAAAGAGTGGTGTGTAAATTATATCCTTCTTGGGAACAACAGAGAATCCATTTAGGGATTGGATTGATATGTCCAGGATCAGGCTGCCCGATTATTAACATTGCTCAAGTCTATCACTTATTAGAGAGACAGTTTTGTGCTTTCTGATAAAATGTAGAATGACTTGAATCTTGGGTCTTTCTTCAGGGTTTTTTTAAATTTGTGATCTTTTGAAATTGATTGGAAATAATACATTCCTTTCACATTACAGAATTCTGAGGAATCTGGATATTATTCATATTTCTATTATTGGTTCTGTTTTGCTGAGAAATATAGAGGTAGATTTTGATACAAGTGCTCCAGATGAATAGCACTTGAGTTCACAAGGCGCTCCACTGAGTTCTTTGAGCCTACTTATGAAGTAAGAAGCTATTCAGTACGAGTCAGATCTATAACCACTTGTTTTCTCATATTTTTGACTCTGCACTAAAATATAAACATGTTTTGGAGAGGCTGTGATGTATGTTAATGAATAATTTGCATTGTGCAACTAACATGCATTTCAAAAGTAATTCTAGTGCTTTGATAAGGTTTTGATATAGTCACATTCACAAACCTTATTTTATCAACTTTCTAAATGTAATACTGTAACATTTGTGGAGTATTTCTTTAAACTTGCAACCCTTAAAAAAAGGTTTTAATTAGCAACGTAATTCTCAGTGCTATGGAGAATGTGGCTGTGTTTGTTCATTAAATGAAGTGAAATTAAATAACATGTTTTGGTTTTGTAGAATGTGCACATGTTGTGACAAGCGTGAATATATTTCTAATAGGGTTTATTAGCCTTTTGGCCTCTTTACTTAATATTTTTGTCATTCTTTTATGGAGGTTCCTGAGTGCCTCCCATCAGGGTTATTGGAATTTGGAACCTTATCTATAATTGTCTACCAATAGGGGTGACACGATGTCTCTCCGCTGCATTAACTTTATCGTTCCCTGTAAAACATTAACATAGCAAAAATCTGAGCTTGTAAATGAGAGGCCTGTCTTCATCTTGATCAGAGAGATGAAATTTGTAATTCAAATGAGAAAAGTTAATGAACTTAATGCATAGGCCAGAAAAATGTTGTAATGTGCCAATTTGGTCCTCGTAAGGATGCTTCCAAACATTCCTATTAAGGTATTGATTGTGTCCATTTAGTGAAGTAAAGAGGACAGCGAACTCCCTAATGGCTTGCACGTTACACCATTAGTGTCTAGATCCCAAACAAGAAACCCATAATGAAATGCCTTAAAACACCTAAAAATGAATATAACAACTAAAAATACAGCTGTTGATACTGATAAAATGCTTTAGTAAAAAGAAAGGGATACTTGCTATACACAGGTGTTATTGTTGCATATATTATGGTGTGCATCAAATGTATTTCTCAAAATTCATACCCTACTTCATGTCTGATGACAGTAGGTCTCTGATGATGATGTAAGATGATGTGGATCAGTAATGGTGAGCAACTTCAGAGTCTGAGTTGTTATCCTGCAGTATGGGAATTCAAAATATGTACTTTCTATCATATTTTATTTCCATATGGCAGAAAAGCAATTGTCAGATCAGGGACTGTCTGTGGTAGTTGAAGCTTCCGTTCCTATTCTGCTTTCCCCTTTTTGTCCTCCACAGTACCAAATTATACAGGGTTATCAGCTGGAGAATATTTTCAAACCGTCCAGGTGTTTGTTTGTTTGTTCTTGTTTCAGGTAAAGGTCATCCTTGAGAGATGACGCATATATTACAATTTTCAGAAGGTTAGTGTTACCAGTAGGATGAGTTTATGCAGTCTGTGTAGGAGACCTTGATTTAGCAGCTGCCCAACACTTTCCTCCTTAGGGGGCTCATGTTAACTGCTGCTGACTTTGCTCCTTACCCTAGCTGGAAATACAGGGATATATCACATGGTAAGACTGACACTGGTATAGCTTTTCAAGTTGGGGAGTAGGGTCTGTCAGCCACATCCTTCCTCTCCAAGGATGAGACATTTTGCCTTCATGAAATACTCCTTCCTTGTCAATGACTAGTGAATAGCTTGTCTTCTCTTCTGTATCTTAAGCATTGCGGGTGACAGTATATTGTGCTGTTACTATACTACTAGGCTGTTTGTCCAAATATTCTGGGACTCTTATGGTGATGGGCAAAACTATGTGAACTTCATGCTTAACAAATTGCACTGTTTACCCAGATGGCATTTGCAGAGTATAGGTCACTTGAGTGTAGACTAAATTAAAATAGCAGGCATCATATTCTCCACAGCATGAAAGTAAATGCAAGGCAGCAAAGGATAAATAATAAAACACTTATTGCTATTTAATTTTTTTTAATGATAAGGTTAAATCACCACCAAACTTAACATGTAATTAAGCAAATAAACCTGCTAGACTTTCTGGGCTTGGAAGTAAATCTGCCAAATTAATGAGAAAAGGGGAAAGAAATCTGTAAAGAAAAATACACTTTCCCATTCTTTAAGCTACATGAGATATTTAAAGTCAGAAAGAACTAGAAAGTGTATGAAAGGTAGCCAGTGTTAAATACAGACCTTGAGCAGCGGCATGCTTGAGTGCAGAACAAGTCAGCATACTATTGATTAGAGTATGGTGGGATAAATGTGTGGCTTCTGCTCTTAATGGAAGCTGATTGTTCAGGGATGTGCCGGCAAGGCTGGTCGATTCTTTAGCTGTTGTTTACTGGGGAGGACGATATCAATTTTCCAGAGGGATGATTGGTGGGATGTCAAGGCTGTCACCCTTTTCTTCTCATCACTGACAGACAGCTGAGTGACAATTAGGGTGATGGGACATAGTCTGCATTGGCATATACACCAGAGGATAACTGGCAAACAAAAAAAGGCAGCAGTGCTTTAAAAAAGATATAATCAGCAGTTGTCAGGACTAGTTACATATATGATGTCTGAATAACAAGGCCAGAGTGTCCTGCCTCAGCCATTGACACACACTGTACTGTGTATGCCTCAGCCCACATAAGAATTAGTGCTAGGAAAGTTAGTGGTTGGCGCCAGCAGCCATTGACAATCCTGATGGGAAATTAAACTTCAAGGAAATAGTTTCTTATGTAGCTCTTTTCCTTTAAAAATGGGTTTGCATAGCATTTGAGATATTGGCAAGACTCAATATAAACTTTGAAGTCTAGGGAGCGTACTGAAAGTGATAGCTTACCTCGCTGTCAAGATCCTGAGTTGGAATTTCTTCTGGATGCTACAAAAGGCAGGTATTTTGTAATGTCTTGCATCAAGAGACCTGTCAAGATAAAGTGCTCTGCTAGTTCATATCTAGTACATACTCTTTTAAAGGTGTATTAACCTACCAGAGGAACAATCATAGACGAGACTACATTTTTTGCCTCATCTCATAAAATGACTTAATTTGTACTATTTACTCTACACAGAAAAAGATGTGTATGCTCCCTAGTTACCACGTATTTGTATGAGCCCAGTGGTTTTATCTGTGCTTTAGGCTTGATCCTGCTCCTACTGAAGTCACGTTGTCATCTCCCATTGACATCAGTGATACGTGATTTGACATTGCAAAACTAAGCCTGAAAGGTGCTGGGTGCTCTCAACTTGTAACTGAACTCAGGACTTATTAAATCAAGATGAGGGCATAAAACAGTGAAGTACAGGAATCCTTTATGTTTAGTCCTATAGCACTAGATTTACATGGACAGTAAGTGACTTGTTTCCCCTTCCTCCACAAGAACAAAACAATTATTTTTATTTAAAAAAAAAAATTCTAGATTAAGCCAACTGGCCATTTCATCTCTTTAAAGAATATTTGAACATACTTTCCATAGTCACTTCAAATACCATTGCAACAGATCTTACATACATTACAAACTTTTTACCTCAAATACCTATCTTAACAAGAGCTTGCTTGAGACTGTTTCAAAGACTCTCTCCTGTGCCAATCTCTAGAAAGAACTGAGCACTCAGCTACTTATACAGCACTTACACTATAAAACTACTAAGGATAATGGAGATACATATTTTAGGAATAATCGTTTTCTTTTACCACAGGCCTATATAAAAATGACCTGGAGTTATTACCTCACTGTCATTTGGACTCCATATCAAGCCAAAATGAATAAGAAAATAAGCTGTGCTGAATAGTTTGACAGAATTTGCGGGTCTTGGAGCATGAGTGTAAGAATATGCCAAGGGAATGTGAATATTTCCTGCCTGCTTTATGAGCTCTAAGTTAGAAACCATTTGGCTTTGAGAACCTTTGCCATTTGAAAAGACAGCATTGTTTTTTTCATGCTATCTGATATAACGCCACAACTCATATTGAGATATTAATTAGTTAACTTTGAGCCTGGCTAAAATGTTAATTGTTTTAGTATTTATTCCATGTAATATTCATACAAATATTCACATATTATATACCCCTAAACATTATATGTACAGGGTGTCAGTGTCTGTATTCTTTTCCCTCAATTTAAAACTTTTCTGTAGTGGTTGTTTCAAATTAACTTCAAATTCTTGTGCAAGGGATAGAAGAAAAACAGGTTCTCTGTTTTATAATGTAGATTGGTACAGTTTGATGCCTGATTAAATCCTTAAAATACAGGTTTTGTTTCTCTCCCTTTTCTTGTATGTCTTCTATTCTTCCCTCAGATCTGTTTCTGTGTGTCCAGACATTCTCTCTCTCTCTCCTCTCTTTTCCACATACTGTATTTACTTGAATACAAGATGAGGTTTTTATTCCCCTCAATTGGCAATGTGGGGGAAAGCCCCATATCTTATAATCGCATACAAGGAAATATTACTAAATACATTGTCTATTATTAAACTGCTGCCAAAAGCAGCAATGGAGACCAACTATGAAGTTAATTAAATACAGCCAACACTGAGCATGGCTATAAAACACATGAACCATACTGGGCAAACATGCTGATTGGGAAACTTTTTTTGTTTTTCGGCCCTTAAAAATGGGCAGGTGTTTCCTTCACAGGGAACTGTCTCTGGGCCTGGAGGTACTGCAATACCAGGCTGGCACTGGAAGGACCAGAGCATGCCCTGATACCCTCCCCTTGGTGCAAAAGATGCTTTATCTTAACCAAAAGGCTAGATGCTGACAGGAGCCTACCACAAGGACAGGCCAGTGCCACCTATCTGAATAAGATGTATAGTAGGGCCAGCCATTAAATATATTCCCCTCACCGCTTCCTCTGCCTGAAGAAGGGTGTTTGTACCCAACAGCTTGAAGAATATGTCCAACTATTTTAGTTGGTCTAATAAAAGATATCATATTTACCCAAAGAACCTTGTCTGCCTATGTCCTTAAACCAACATGGCTATGACCAACACCTTTTTCACATCATGGTGAGCCATAACATTGCATACATTTTGACTTCCTCTTTACTCACAGAACTGAGGTGTGCCTTTCTTTCCCATTTCCAATTATTCCTGTTTCTTCACCAGCCTTAAATGCCTGGCAAACATCACAAAATGGGGCCCAAAATGGTTCATCCAGAAGCCCTCTGTTGCTCTCTCTCTCAGCCTGGTGCTTATGATTAGTGTGGCCCCACTGTCCACGAGGTAAAACCAGACCAGATGACCCTACATATAAATTGCCTCATCTGCATATAATTTTTTGGAGGACCCCAAGACTCATGGCAAGATCACCTGATTGCAGCTATGAGTCGAGTTAGCACGTGGATCCTTTGTGGTGGGTATCCAGAGTACATTCACATACTGAGCAGTGCTGAGCTATGGGGTCACTGTAGCTAGAAATGCTCTTGACTCTACTGAGGCCCAGCCCAATGAACTGTGTGGTAAATCATGAGACTTTGGCTTTGGACTAATATCATACATAGTGGCCAAGTCTACACAAGACACTGACTGTACAGTCATTACTGCACAGTCATTTACTACTTGTATAAACAAATACTAAATGACTATGCAGTAACCTGTGTTACTGCACAGTAGCACCGATGAATGGCTGTTTTGTGACACTGACTGCTCAGTAATCTGAGACTACTGTGCGGTAGTATCGCATCATGGTTTCTGAAATGTGATGCTACTGCACAGTAGTCATGGACTACGGCACAGTCAGTGCCTAGTGTAGATGCAGCCAGTGAGTGCATCTACGTGGGCAATTAATTTGAAGCAATAAACTCTGGAGCAGTTTGAGCTGGAGTGAACTAATATGGGGCACAGCACCTACATATGTGCCCAGGACAGCAGCAAATTGAGCTCAGGTGGAGCAATTTACACCAGGGTCGCTTCTGACCTGCTCTGTCCCAGGCTACAGGTGGCAGCATTGGGGCTGGCTAGGGCATGAGGGTGCTGAAAGTGCAAAGCCGTGTGGCTAGGCAGCAGGCAGGAGTCTGGTCCTTTGCTGGCTGGGCTGACCGGGAGCAATTTACACCCGCGTATACATGCATTTAATCGTGGTTAACTACTCTGCTGTAAGATTGTTAATTGGTTTACTGTGGCCTAATACTATTGCATGTGTAGATGGTGACACTTTACTTCACAGCTAGTTAGTTTGCTGTGCTTTAGAGGAAGAAACAGTGTGTTAGTTACACCCAGCTCTACTGCATCTGTATAGAGTGGATGCTTTAGCGGAGTTTTTTTGAGCTTTTATCTAAAGCTAAGTCAATCAGCTCTTAGATAAAAGTGCCAAGAAAGCTCCACTAAATCATCTGATCTATACAGATGTTGGGTGAGCTGGGTCCAACTAAGGTGCTCCCTCTTCTAGGTATGCGCGGGGCTTGGCGTGGGAACACTATGCATTTAAAACAAAGTACCGGGGGGGGAGGGGATTTGTTGTTGTTTTTTTTTAACGTCTGCAAGCAGCCTATTTTGTTTTGGTTTTTTGGTGGGGGAGGGGTGGTTGCTTTCTGACACCTGGTTCCTCACTCAACTGAACACGGTCAAATGAATCATAATGATAAAGTAGGTCCAAAATTTGGGAAAAAACGAGTTTTGTTTATTCCTTTGGACCCAGTTAATTTCTGCTGGGAAACCTGGTGACAGAAAGGCAGTGAGAGTTGTAATGAGCATTTTAAAGCTGCCCTTCTTAGCAGGAGTACAAGAGTGAGAGAATGTGTGGTTCTAATACCAATTCCAAGTATAACAACCCATGGATGTAAAAGAAGATACAGTTTTCATTACCCTGTTATACTGAATTTCTTCCCCCACATTCAACTTGAATCACTTTCCATGATCTCCTCAGTTCTTCTATAATACATTACTGTAGTTGGCAAGGTGTTACATTTTCTTTGCCTTTTAATAACTAAATTTTGTGTTTTCATGATAAAAAAGAAAAAAAATGAAAAAAACCTATGCATTAAAGGTTTGTGAAGAAGAATCTTCACAAAAATGGGTTATTATTCAAGAGCTTTTAGTTTCCAGGTACATAGAAAATTGTATGGTAAATGGCATTTTGTAAAGAATTGTTTAGTGCAGAGAAGATATAATAATGTGACGTACATGGGCAGGTCTATGATTTTCATAACGGTGCAGATGGTGTGGCACAGCAACACATTTTTCTTCAGTTAAAGAGAAACTAGGAACTTTACTAATATACTATGGGCCTAGCACTATATCATTCAGTGTAAGTTCAAAGTGAAAAGAAGTTTAACTTGATCGGAATGTGCTGTAATTTGCAGCTAGATTATATATAAACTTTTAAAAATACACAACAAACTAGGCAACAATAGTAAAAAAGTTATTGTTTCGTTAGTCCTGTAGTTATTGTAGTTAAAATGTACATCTCTTAGGCCCCCTCTGCACATGCAGGATCTAATGGACAATCCACGCAATCGTGTCTCCTGTCATTCCACACATGCCTGGCAGGAGGTTATGACTGTGTCCCACCCTGGGCTCCCCCTGCACCAGCAAATAGGGGACTTGCAGCCCTGGCTGTGCCCCACATGTGGCTGGGGCTACAAGTCCTGGCAGCTGCAGGACTGTGATCTCCCAGCTGCGGGGAGCATGGTAAACACCTCATGTCTGGGAGATCACAGCTGCTATGATCTATCAGGCACAGGGTGTGTAGCAGCTATGGTCTCCTAGCAAAGGGGATCTGTGAAACCCCCCCAGAGCTGGGAGATTGCAACTTCTTTGAGCTACTTGACAGTGCGTACTTCAGTGTCAGTCATTTCCACACCTCAGTTAATGTTCACCTGATTTAATATTACTGCACCTGAGTTAAGATTTTCAGCTAGAACGAAAAATGGTCTGCAGGGCAGTGAAACAGATGAGAAGCATTATCTGGAATGGCTAACAAACAGCAAAACTGAAGAAGAAAGGATAGCTTGAGTAGTGGAACATCAAACCTGTTAAAAAGGAGGGAGGGTTGTTAACACCTGTCCAGTGAAGAGAGATTAGCAGGAATCAGGTAGATTATAATGAGCCACAAAGTCAGTTGGCTTCCTCAGGGCTGCTTGAATTAAAATGCTGCTACACTTCCAGGCATTTGGATTTAAAGTTTAGATGAAACAGGTCTCAGAGGGAGGTGCAACTGTACCACTGCATTGTCCTTGATGACATATAGCTGTCCCCCAACTAAATGGCATTAGAGAATTACATCAGATGTGTATCTTTTCTTCTTTCTTTTTTTTTTTTGATTACTGAAAATGTATATTCTTTCATTTTTTCATATTTTTCTATATTACAGCATTTTCAGCTCACTGACTGATGTAAAAGCCCGTGATTTGGATTTTTGTATTTTGTATTAAAACAATGGTTCTCTGGGCTGGCAAAGAATACCAATACCGTTGATTAATACTGAAGGTTATTTTTGATTAGTCTCATGAAAATGCCAAACAAAAGTGATTACTAATTTCCTCTTCTCAGCCGCTAGCTAATTGATTTTTCACTACGCTCATTAAAAATAGATACTTTTCCTTTCAGAGGACTGCCTCAGAAATCTGAGGCAGGACATGAGTCCTCTGGGACACTATCAACTGACCATTCCATCAGACAGGGAAGAGCGGCCATGGTGCATGTCAGACCTGAAGTATATTTACCTCTCTCCCTTCAGATAAACATTTGCAAGGCAAATAATAAATTAGCCATTAATCAGAAGAGTGGCTGTATTTGATGAACTCCAAATAGAGTGTAGATGTCAGGTAAGACAGTAAACTGACATAATGGATTGAGGAAATGGCTGCCAGCAGTTTTGACAGCTTTTGTGCTGTGTTTTCAAGAGATTTTCAAGGTTAAAGTAAAAAGACCAAAGAGATTTGGCAAGCTGGGATGACAGTGGTTTGCAAAATGATAATGTTATGCAATCTTCCTCACTGTAATTAAATCTGTACACAAAATCCTAACACAAAAACACATGATCTATAAATGAACATTCTCAGAGACACAGTACAGAATACCCTATTATTATCAATTTATTCAAGGCTGTTTTGTGGCATAAATTTGTATGAACTTAATGATCTGTATTCATTTTAAGGTTAAAGTTCAATATCTTTGTTAACAATGGTCCTTAAATGTTAATTTCAAAGACATGAATTAGGTAGGTTATTTGTTTCAGATTAAATAAAGGTGTTTTCAAAATGTAATTGAGGAAAGTAACGAGAGAAATTCTGATCTGTTGGCCAGTTATGCTGAATCTTTACTGGACTTGTTTTTAAAGGGACTGTATGATTTTGGCAGTGCAAATTTTGGGTGCTCAGCTTGACATGTCTTGAGCCTGATGTTTAAAAGTGTAGTAGTATAAAAGGCAGTGAAAGTCATTGGTAGCCCTGAATGTATTGTAGCAAGCAATAAGATCCAACATTTTTCAGATTTGGTGATGTAAAATCATTATCTAAGGTGTTTTTTTGTGATGAAATAAGGCTGGTCACAATCCTCCCTCTCCCCACTTGTCCCTCCCCCCCCCCAAACTAAACTTATTTAGGAGAAAAGTTATTTTTGTGTGACTATTTTTCCATGCAAAATGTCTGTTTCTGATGGAACAATTGAATTTTTCACTGAAAAAATCAAATCTGTGAAGAAGTTCCCACAATGCACTGTTTCTGTTCTCTCCCAGACAGCCTAACCAAGGAGCCTGCTTGCTAGATCAGAATTATTGGGCAGCTGAAATACAGTTCTTATGGCAGAATTTATAGTAATTTTATATAACCTTTATGTTGGCTGACTTTTCTTCAACATTCAAATTTCAACCAAAAATGCAAGATTTTATAGGAAAGAGGAAGGAGAGGGGCCGAGGCGCAGGGATTTCAGGAATTTTTGTCAATTTTTGGAGAGAATAGAATAGTAATGCAGTAATATCCTACTTAGATTTGTTGATCTGTGTGCTTCATACCCAGTTCTGTGATAAAAGAATGATTTATTAATTTAAAAATGAGCTTTGTGGGAGGCATGAATTCAGCCTTAATGTAGTGACAGAGAGAGAGAGAGAGAGTGTCTGTCTGTCTGTCTGCCTGCCTGTCTGTCTGGCATGAATTACTGTCTTTCAGACTTGCACATTAAATTGTGTGGCTCTTCACAGTGCAAATTCCAACACCTAGACAGCAAATGTGAAAGAACGCAATCTGGCATAGAGAGAAAAATTCCAGGTCAGGAATGTGAAAAAATCCAAAAATTCAAATATAGTTTCAAGATTTTAAAATAGATTGAATACACAAGAATTCTTATTTCTATCTTTCACAGTTATTTCATAGCTGTTAGGGGCTGGAAGGGACCTTACAAATCATTGGGCCCAGCCCCCCGCTGCACTTGGGCTTCCTTCTCCAAAGCAGATTTTCCAGCTGGAGCTGGATTGTAGATTTATCTGAGTTACTGTTCATCTCTCCTTTTTCCTTGACTCATGAAAGCCTTTAAGTCATTAATTTTAAATTAACACGTGCGGTTCATTAGCACAGCTTCAAGCAGATGCTTTGAAGGTAAGCTATTACATATTACTAGTTGCTTTCTCACAGAAGTAATGTATTTAAAAGTAAAAGCTTACTGATTACTAGGATATTACTGGTACATTGTGTACGTGGGCTATCTAATGAGACTCTGGTCACTCTGGAAACCTTGTTTTTAACTCTCACACATGAGATGGGAATTATTTTTTCCTGACAATCCTGTAAATCAGAAATCTGTGAGAATTTTTTAGGTGAGAGGATAATGAGACTTCTTCTCAGAACTGTATGTCTAAAAAGTAGTATTACTGGTATTGGTTGCTTTAACAGCTTGAGAAGAGCATCTATATCTCTAAAAGGTCTGCATTGTATCCTATCTTATGCATTAGGAAGCATCATTTCACTATAGGTGGAAGTTCTGCTGCAGGTGAATGTCTCAGCAGGGAAAATGCATTCTTTGTGCTGTCTTTCTGAATGTGTGGACTTTAATAGAAAGGAAGCTGTGGGGAGAGAGGGGAGGCCAATCTGTGTGAACATAGAGAAAAAAGATACTGATTTCCATGTGAGAAAAGAAGTGCAAAAAACTAAAAAATAAACAAGAAACTCAACCCCCCAAAAACCCAGACCAGTAGAAGAAAAGAACTGGAAACAGCATGTATGCTGTTTGCAACATCCAGGTTGTTGACTACATCCAAATGTAAATTCTGGTTTTAAATAAAGATAAGTATTTTCAGGTAATATGTCTGCTCCTGAGTCTACTTGCCAATTACAGACACGTTTCTCTCCCTCTTTTTAATTTTTTGTTAACACCTTGTTAACTTTGCTTTCCCTTTGTGCTGTATGGAAAACTAACATAATGATAATTGTGAGTGCTTTACACAATATCTCCTTTAAAAAATACCAAATTTTACTATGGTCGCTTTCAGACATTGTCTCAAATGTTATTTGTACCATAGTAACACACAATTTAGCCCAAAATATGATTTTACTATAAGGTTACTGAAACAACCTTTAAGGTTGTCTTCTAAAGGTTAGCAAAATTCTTAACCTGACAAACTCACAAATGCTGCATTGACCTTTGAAATACACGATAAATAAATACAAAAATAATAACACGGTGTCAAATTATGGCAAACAAGCTCCTTCTACTTGTGAACATTTTTCATAACTTCAGCTTGACATCATGTATCATATTCAGCAGTACCCTGCAGCAGTACCCTGCAGTACCGTCCCTCCCCTCCCCCCCCATACCAAAATAACTTTAATTTAGGCATAAGATGACAATGGTTTGGAAATCAATGAAGGAGACTCCCCACAAACTGAGATGGTGGCAAAGTTGATGCTAAGGAACAGGGGCCATCATTTCATGGTCTAGCAGTTAGGCACTTGCATGGGAGTGAGGAGTTCTGGGTTTTGGTCCTGGATATAAGGGTTTTTTCTGTTGTTGGTGATTATTTAGTCCTTGGAGCAGGTGTTGGAACCAAGACTTTCCCCATTTCTAGCAGTTCTCTCAAGCACTCTGCCAGAGTCGTGCTTTCTTATAAATATTCTCATTGGTTCAATGAATTCTTGCAGTTTTTTTTGCCCATGAGCACATGTGTAATGGGAAGGGTGGAGACTGGAGAGTGTCTCCACCCAGAATAGCTAAGGTTGGGATTTAGTGCATTCTCCTGGCAGGTGGAAACAGTGGTTTCAAATAATTCTTCACAGAGGCAGGAATTGAACCTGGGCAAGTGAACTGAGCCTGGGCTCCAGACAACTATATAAAGGGAGGCTTCTATATAAAAGGAGGGTATTAATCTTTCTAAAACAAAATTTGAAGCCCTGTAAATTTCTTTGCAAGAAAATTTGCAAAGCTATACTTCCTGGAAAGATTTTAGGCCTGTGCAAATCAGTGAATGAAGATACTCCTTGCAGATCTGAGTAAAGTGTCTCCCCAGCATTTCCTGTTGGCTAGATGAAGACAGTTCCATCCTGAATATGCTGACTTAGTGACTCACTTTACTGTGTGCTATTTTGTATCCCACTCTGAAGTGTCAAGTTCATTACCTGACAGTGTCAAACTCATTACCACATTATCTGGGCCTATTTGCTTGACACAGGGCTCATCTACATGTGCTATTAATGCTATTGAATAACCTCTGGCGCAGTTTGTGCTGGAATTTATTGCTTCCAGGTTCTGTGTTTACACGTGCACCCAGTGATGATTTGAAAATTGTTTTTAGAAGTTTGCTTTAGGGAATTGGCCTGTAGGTAAAGTAGATACTGAATTAGAACAATGGTCCAGGGGAGCAGCAGGGGTTAATTGATTTCTAAAAGCCTGTTTGTGACCACGTTTCCTTCAAGGCCCACTGTGTCGAACACAGGCAAGCAGCAAGCAGACATACAGGTTGGGAAATTGAAGACATGTACCACATTGTTCCATAGGAGAGATAAGGGACTCTGCAGCATTAGCATCAGGTTACAGTGCCCAACTACACTGACCTTGGGATTTCCAGTTTTGGTAGGTAGACCAAATTAGGAGAAACTGGTAAACAACCAAATTAAGATGTATGCATGTTATGAATTTGTGAAACAAAGGAATATGCTGACAGGACACAGCATGGATGATATGATCACCTGAGAAGGACCAATCAATGATGCCCAAATATGAAGAGTCATCAGAGGAGAGAGAGAATTCAAAAGGAGAGATTTCAGAGCATCAAAGGGTCCCCAAGAAGGGAACTTGAGGTCACCATGGACAGAAGGCACACCACCAGCCCATCTCACCTAACTCACTGCTAATACTGTGTATCAATAAAATTTGCCTATTATTGAATAGAGAGGTCATGATCAGTCTGATGGCTTGAGTCTGCTCAGAATAAGGTATATGGGTCATAAATCCAGTGCCAACACCTAGGAATTCAGCACATTGAACAGAGTCAGAGCAGCCCTGGCTGGCAGGGGACTTGGGGGTAAGCCTCCGAGCCCGAGGCTGCTCCAACCTGGCTCAACTTGCTGCTAAAGGGCTAGCTAGGGCCAAGAGGTGCTATAATGTGGGGATAACCAACAGGCATACCCCACACTCAAGAACCCTCATGTCTCAGCCAGCCCCATCAGTGTCTACACGAGTGTTGCACTAAACACCATCAGAGGATAATGCTTGTGTTAACAAGTACTAACCTACAGCAGTGTTTATTAGTTTACTGTGGCCTGATACAACCACATGTGTAATACTTTACTGTGGAGCTAATTAGGCAACTCCTCAGTAAACCTCTTGTGTAGATTTCATAGATTTCATAGACATTAGGGCTGGAAGGGACCTCGGAAGATCATCGAGTCCAGCCCCCCGCCCAAAGGGCAGGACGTCAGCTGGGGTCATAGGATCGCAGCAAGATAAGCATCCAGTTTCAGCTTGAAGGTGTTCAATGAAGGCGCTTGAACCACCTCCAGTGGCAGGCTGTTCTAGACCTTGGGGGCTCGGACAGTAAAGAAATTCTTCCTTATGTCCAGCCTGAAACGATCTTGTAGTAGTTTGTGACCATTCGACCTCGTCATCCCTTGGGGTGCTCTGGTGAACAAACGTTCCCCCAGATACTGGTGGTCATCCCTGATAAACTTGTAGGTGGCCATCAGATCGCCCCAGGACTCTCAGCCTGTCATTGTAGGGTCTGCTTCCCTGACCTCTGATCATGCGCGTGGCTCTTCTCTGGACTCTCTCAAGCTTCTCCACATCCTTTTTGAATTGTGGAGCCCAAAACTGGACGCAGTACTCCAGCTGCGGCCTCACTAAGGCCGAGTACAGGGGGAGAATGACGTCCCGGGATTTGCCTGAGAAGCATCTATGGATGCAAGCCAGCGTTTTGGTTGCTTTACTAGCCGCAGCATCGCATTGCAGGCTCATGTTCATCTCATGGTCAATGATGACCCCCAAGTCTCTTTCTTCCATAGTGCTAGCCAACATAGCACTGCCGAGCCTATAAGGATGCTGCAGGTTTTTTTTCCCAAGGTGGAGAACCTTGCATTTATCGGCGTTGAACACCATCAGATTCTCATCCACCCACTTGCTGAGCCTGTCCAGGTCAGCCTGGATCATCCGCCTGTCTTCTGGTGTGGATGCTTTGCCCCAAAGTTTGGTGTCATCGGTGAACTTGGCCAGTCCGCTTCTGACTCCAGTGTCCACATCATTAATGAAGATGTTGAACAGTATGGGTCCAAGGACAGAGCCCTGGGGGACCCCACTGGTCACAGGACACCACGATGAGTGACTTCCATCAATTACTACCCTCTGGGTCCGACCCCGGAGCCAATTTTCCAGCCAGTGGATCGTGGAGGACCCAAGACGACAAATGGCCAGTTTCTCCAAGAGATGATCATGGGACACCAGATCGAAGGCTTTTTTGAAGTCAAGATATATGACATCAATCTCTTCTCCCTTGTCCAGGTGATAGGTCACCTGGTTGTAGAAGGAAATGAGATTGGTCAAGCAAGACCTACCCGCAACAAACCCGTGCTGGCTATCCCTTAAGATGTTGGCGTCGGCCAGTCCATTAAGGATGGCCTCTTTAATAAACTTTTCTAAGATCTTCCCTGGGATAGAAGTCAGGCTGATGGGCCTATAGTTAGCCGGATCCACTTTCCTCCCTTTCTTGAAGATAGGCACCACATTGGCCTTCTTCCAGTCTTCGGGCACTACACCAGAGCGCCAAGAGTTTTCAAAGATCTGCGCTAGAGGCTGGGCTATGATGCTCGCCAGCTCCTTGAGTACCCTGGGATGAAGATTGTCAGGGCCGGCTGACTTGAAGGTATCCAGCTTCTCAAGATGTTCCTTCACGAAGTCAGCATTAATGGAGGGCAGGGGATCACCCTCACCCAGACTTCCCGGCCCTGTAGCGGGCATGGGCGTCCCACGGGGCTGATGAAAGACCGACGCAAAGTACCTATTTAATCGGTTGGCTTTTTCCTGGGCGTCAGTTGTCAGTTGCCCCATCTGGTTCAGCAGGGGTCCAGCGTTGCCCCTGCTTTTCCGCTGGCTCCCCACATATCTGAAAAAGGACTTTTTATTGTCCTTGATGCTCAAAGCTAGCTGGAGTTCAGTTGCAGCCTTGGCTTTCCTGGTCTGCTCCCTACAGGACCGGACCAGTGCAGAATAATCCTCCTTGGAGGTGACTCCCATCCTCCATCCTTTGTAGGCCTTTCTTTTAAGCCTCAGGAGGTCTGCTAGGTCCCTGGAGAGCCAGGGGGGCTGCTGTGCCCTCTTGCTGCCTTTCCTCCGAGATGGAATAGACTTAGTTTGTGCATTGAGGATCGCTCCCTTGAGGAGCAACCACTCTTCTTGAACTCCCCTCTCCCTGTGGTCACAGTCCCTTAGGGCCTCACTGACAAGCCTTCTGAGCTTGTCAAAGTCGGCTTTCCTGAAGTCAAAGACTTCCATGTTGCTGACTGACTTGCCAGCTTTTCGGCGGATGGTGAAGGTGATCAGCTCGTGGTCGCTGTCATCCAGCTTCCCATCGATCACTAGGTCACCGACTAGGTCATCCCCAGTAGCCAGCACCAGGTCGAGCAGCACTTTGCCTCTCGTTGGCCCATAGACTTCTTGAGTCAGGTAGAGGTCATCCACACACGAGAGGAAGCTCTGCGACCGCTCAGATTTTGCTGAGCGATCCTCCCACGACATGTCTGGGTAATTGAAGTCACCCATGACAACCATGGTCCTGGAGCGAGCTGCCTCAGCCAGTTCCTGGGCAAACTCCTCGTCTAGCTCAGGACTTTGGGTGGGAGGTCTGTAATAGACTCCCACCATTGTGTCCCCTGTGCCATGTTCCCCACGGATTTTAACCCAGAGGGTCTCCAGCCGTCCACCCTGGTCACCAATATCGGCTTGCAGGGACGCGTAGCTTTCCTTAACATAGAGAGCTACACCCCCGCCCCTTTTCTCTACACGATCCCTCCTGTACAGGGTATAGCCATCTATCCCCGTGGTCCAGTCATGGGTGGAGTCCCACCAGGTCTCCGTTATCCCTATGACATCGTAATTGTTTGCACTGAGCAGGAGGATGAGCTCCTCCTGCTTATTCACCAAGCTCCTGGCATTAGTATACAGGCAGGCAAGTGCCTCCTGGGGGGCTCCTTCCTTGCCCACAGATTTTACCAGGGCTGGGGCTGGGGTGGGCTCCCTTGAGTGCCATGATCCGCTGGCTTTGCAAGGATTGTTCAGCGGGCCAGCAGTGGCGGTAGTCCCCCCGTCCCCCAGCGGGCTTAGTTTAAAGCCCGGTGGAGCAGGTCAGCCAGTCTGGCTGAGAAGAGCCTCCTCCCTAGGGGAGAGAGGTGGAGACCATCTCTTCCCAGCAGCTCGCTGCCTCTCTCGCCAAAAAGCGGGCTGTGGTCATGAAAGCCAAAGCCTTCCTGACGACACCAGTGCTGCAGTCTTTGGTTGACCACGTGGATCCTCCTCTCCCTCCTCGGCCCATAGCCTGAGACTGGGAGGATCGACGAGAACACCACCTGTGCCCCCAGACCCTTAAGCCCCGCTCCCAAATCCCTGTATCGCCTCATGACCTGGCTGGGAGTGCTCCGAGCCATGTCATTGGTGCCCACACGAATAAGGAGCATGGGATAGTGGTTTGTGGGTTTGAGGAGCTTGGGGATCCTCTCCGCAGTTTCCCGGATGCGGGCCCCTGGGAAGCAGCAGATTTGCCAGGCTAAGGGGTCGGGGTGGCAGATTGGCCCCTCCGTCCCCCTCAGGAGGGAGTCTCCCACAACAAACACCTTACGTTTTGTCTTGGGGAGAGCAGGGGCGGGAGCTGCAGTTAGGCCCATGTTGCCTGTGGGGGCCGGCAAGTCAGCAGGCTCTGCTGGGGCAGCAAGAGGTGCGTACGTGTTGCTCAGTTCTGGCGGGGGAGGGGCCTTGGTGCGGCGGGCCTTAGGGCCCTTGACCACCTTGGTCCATGCCCCTGGCTGGACACAGCAGGAGGTCCCAGAGTCCTCCTCTGACCTGGAGGGAGACTGCGATCTACCCTCTGCCTCCCGGGGGAGAAGGGCCTGGCAGTAGGAGTCTATCTCCTGCTCGCAGTCCCTGATGGCACGCAGTCTGTGGACTGTGGCCCGGAGCTCCTCCAGCTGGCGCGCCAGAGACCCCAAAATGGAGCAGACCCCGCAAGGGGAGGTCGCCATGCTCCCAGGCCCCAGAGCCTGAAAAAGGGACAGGCAGCCCCCGCAGCAGAGAGCCAGGGGGCTCCGTCTGCATGGAGCCCGGAACCAGGGGCTCCGTCTGGGTGGCCGTCTCTGAGGTGCCAGAGGGGGGGGGCTGTGGAGCCTGAGGGGACCCTCGGGGTGTGGCGCATGCCCATCCGTGTCATGCCTCTGGTAGGCTGGCTACAGCTGGGACTGTCTACCCTGGGGGGTGCGCAGGCAGGGTCCGGCGCCCTCCCGCACGCCCTCCCGTGCTAACTCCGCGCTAACTCACGCGCCGGCAGAGAAGCGCGCCTGTTTGCGCAGCCTGTTCGTGCGGCTCCGGTCACGTGGCTCCCTGGGGGGCTGGGCGAAGTAGGGGCCTGGGCGGGGCTTGACCCGGCCCAGCTCCACTCAGCCGCCGCCTCCCACACACACACTAAGGGGTTAGCCCCTTCTCTCCACGGGCCCCGCTTACCCCAGCTGCGCTGGGGGTCAGCGGGGGGGGGGGCTCCGCGGCTGCTGGAGGGTTTCTGGGGGGCTTCGGGGGAGCGGGGGCACAGCGAGCTTTCACCCGCGCGTCTCTCGCCGCTCCCACGTCTAACCCCGCTCCCGCGTCTAACTCATAGATACACCCATGGGATTCTGAATTTCCGTCCAGGGTTGGGTACTTAAAATTTAAACATTGTGATACCTTTATTGGTTCTTGTCCTAAGTATTTTAGTAGTCTAAATCTCATTGAAATCATTGAATTAGGAATCTAAGGCCTTAGGCAGACATTGAGTAAAGGCGCAACAGGATCTGATTCTTAATTTCAACAGTCATGCCTCCTGCCGTGCGACATGTGAATGTCAGGAGGCATGATTTGTAGGATTAGGGATCAGATCCCTATCATGCCCTATTTCTGGTGCAGGGAGATGATCCTGGGCTTTCCCTGCACTGGCAAGTAGCAAACCAAGGGCCCAGGGGTACAGTGACCAAATGTACCATTTTAGCTAGGACAGCTCTGGATTTCAGACACTGGTCTCAGAAATGCAGGGGCACAGAATGCATTCTGGCTAAGATTCAGAGTGACATGGAGTGACTTGCAGGTGGGCAGGCAGGCATCACTGCCTGCCTGTCATGCACCCCTGCACTTTCTGACTCATGAGAGCAGGGGTGGCGGGCAGTATCCTGGATTTGCTGGATAATGTGTCAGATTTCCAGGATTTTCATATGGTAAGCCTACACAGGGGTCCTGAGTTTGAGAGAGTTAGCTGATTTGTGCTCCCAAGTTTGGGAGCACACCTAGGGGTTAATCAAAGGGCTTAATCATGTCTGAAGTGTAATGTTTGCTAGGGGGCCTTAGGGCCTTGTTTCATGGTAATTTTGAGCAGCTCCTAGATATCTTAAAACCTGGGTTGTCTGCGCATTAACACTTGAAAGTAGTTTTAAGTGCTCATTATGTGGCTCAAAATTTATGCCACTCCAGGGCAGGTTTATCTCTGATCCATGTTATCCAGCTCATGTTACTCTGAGGTGCAGCCTATCTAGGCTGCATCTTAGCAACCCACCCCATCCCCCCCCCCCAGCATCCCTGATCCCCACTCACTGCTTCCACTCCCCTCCTCCCCCCCCCTCCAGTTACTTGTAGCTGCCTGTACTGTCTTTTCCAAGGAAGCAGGAAGGGAAGGGTTAACCTGTCTGCCTAACCATGACTGCTGCTCTCTGGGGAGGCTCAGCTCAGAGAAGAGCAGCAGCCTGGCATGCAGCAGGGGCCAGGCATGCTTCTATCGGACAGACAGTGCAGGCAGCCACAAGTAAGCAGAGGGTGAGGAGGGAGCCCCAAGGGCAGGGGAACCCCAAGTGGTAGGCAGGAGCCCTGGGTTGCTGGGGGGGTGGGTGCTGGCTAAGTCCCAAGCGCAGGGGTCAGGGGAGAAGCCTGGAATGGGAAAAGGATTCTTATCTTTGTCCTCCAAGCCCCTGCTGGCCTGAAGTATGTCTGCTCCAACCTTGAGCTAGCACTAACACTAACACCTATCAACATTTGTGTGGCTCACAGTGTAAGGTGTAGCAAGTCCCTTAATTGCTTAAGGGCTTTGTTACACCTAATGCTGTAAGCCAAACAAATGTTGATCAGTTTAGTGCTATGTTGGAGTTTGGAGCAGTAGCATTTTCAATTTGAGTGGCACATCTGTGGGGAGTGGCCATGCCTTAAAGAAACAGGAGCTGGGTAGTACAGATCAAGAGAGAATCCTGTCCTGGAGTCACGTAACTTTGAGCTGCATAACGAGTGCTTTAAGCCACTTCAAGTTGTTAATATATGATGATAATCCAGGGGTTAAGAGCTCCAGGAGCTGCCCCAAATTACTGTGTATAACAAAGCCCTAAGACCTTTAATTATTTTATACTAGATCCTCAATTGATCCAAACTAGGCAGCTCCACTGGAGATAGGCCAGGTTGTAACAAATGAGGATCTGATCCATTGTCTGTATTTATAGTCAACCTGAGCTCTTTAAAAAGATTATAATAATAGTAGTGTCTTTTTTCCAGATTTTTTTGTTTTAGTTTTAAATTTAAACATATGCATTGTTTCACTTTTCTGAATCCATCACCCTATTTAGTTAATGTTGGGTTTTAATTTTTATCAGCAGATTATTTTCTGTTTATTAACCAGTGTTTTAAGGGGATCAGGGCAGTCCACTAGCAGTGAGATACCGTAATTATTCTGTGAGGTCTCTTTGTAAAAAATGACTAATCTATTGGAAAGAAAAAAGTCTAATCTCTTATCATCCCCTAATTTATTCCTGACACTATTTTTGTCTGCATAAGAAAGTTGAATAGAAGTGTCAGCTTTTGGGAGATGGGGAAAAGCATTAAGGAAAGTCACTGATCTGCTTTGCAGGTCTTAAACTGATCAAAGATACATTCAGTCTTCTTTGGTTTTCTTTTTCCTTTTATTTTTTTTTTAATTGTCAATTACTTCTTAAGGGGTTACACAATTAGTGGGATGAGGTATTTCTTTACTTTGAAATTCTACTTTAACTATTACAGATTACTTTTTTACTTCATATTTAAGATTGCAGTTATGCATCATGACTAACAGAGCATTACAGGAACAGCTCTATCATGCTGTATGTTTGTGAATTATTCCAGTAGGTATCAGAAAGTGATCTTTCATTGGTTGGCCACTGCTTTTGTATTGATCAATTTATTAACAAATTAAAAGAGGTTTTTGTGCAGGAAGCCTACCTTATGTCTCTCATTCTTATTCTATAATAAGCACTTTGAATATACTTTGCAAGTAGAAGATTTGTTATTAAACATAAAATTATTTGTATTTCATAACTGTTTAGACAATAGGGAGTGAAATAGGATTACCTTAGATTCTGTCCCTGTGTCTGAGCCTTTAGTAAGAAGAGATGTTACAGTGATATGCCAGGAGCGGAGAAAGTCACCTCTACCTCCTCCTTGCTTTCAGGGTTGGTGATTTACCACTGACATTACTGCCCCTGGCACAGTGATTCACTGTCCTGATTCCCAGAGTTGGGAGGAAGGTTAATCTATTGATTAATGAGCTAGTTTGGGATTTAGGCTTCCATTCCTTTCCTACCAAAGACTTGCTGTGTAACTTTGGGTGATTCCTTTAATATGTCTGTGCTTTGGTTCCATATTTGCAAATGATGATTGGATTACTGTGGTACCTCCTAAGGATATTGTAAGAAAAATAAATAATATAAAGTGCTTAGATATTATAATAGTCAGTGGTATCCCTTTCTTTCCCCTCTCTATCCATCATAAATTGGGGAGAGAGAGTAATCATTGTCTACCTCTGACTTATACCTGGATTTTCCTTAGAAAGGCTGAAGTGGTTGAGGTATTGATCCCATGTATGGGTATGTATTTACCCCTTAAGACTGGAAAACAATGGTAAACATTGTTGTAATTGCAATGCACTATTTAGTCATGATGTACAGCACTAATATGCACTCATTCATTTCTGAACCCACTTCAAAGACTAGATATTTAACTTGTATTTGAATGTTTCAGTGTGAACTTAGCGCCCTCTGGTAGCAACTTCATACCTGTAATGATCGTAATGTGAGCTGAGTTGGCTGAGTACATCTCATGATCACGCTAGGCTACCTCTTGGTTCCCAGTAAACTTGTGCTCTGTGCTGGTTCCAGCTCTATGTGGTTTTATCTTTTCTCCTGTCATTGTTCTAATGCTTTGCTCTTGTATAAAAGTCCCAGTGAAGTACCTGTCAGTTACATTTATATTAGCTTTCCTTACCCTCGCTGTTGTTTCCTTAGATTCTTTCTACTTCAGATAAGACATTTTATTGTAATAGCACAGAATGTACCTCAGAGGGTTTCATTTTCCCAATAAGACAAATCTGCCATTGGAACTCCAAAACTGAGGGATGTGCAATTTGAGGTCACTGTGCTGTCCCACCTGGAATCCCATGCCTTCTTGCCACCTTGGGATAAGACCATTCTCCTCAATTTCTGACCTGATTTTCTGAAAACAAAACTCACAAAAGAACTTAACTCCTAGGTTCCATGATTTGACTAGAAAAGCTGTAGAAAGAACATCAGCTCCTAGTTTGTTAAATTGCTGGGCCAATAATATTTTAGGCTGTCATTTTGCCAGGGACTAAATCAAAATTTTACACAGATTCCAAGAGACAATGTATAACTTTCCCATGGTAATTTAGCTCACATTTTTTAATCTAGTTTACTTTTTTTCTGATTAACCATATATATGGTATATTTGGATTTATCACTAGGAAGAAGGACAGATGAGAGAGAATCTTACTAACCCTTAAAAGACTCCCAGTTCATTCATTAAGAATCTATTTTCCCATTGGTGAACCCACATAAGTCCCAATAATATTAATAGAAATTTGATTGAAAAAATAGGTCTATCATAATAGTTCTGCAGTTGTTTTACACTTGGCTCACTTGTTTTCTCCCTCTTTTCTTACCGCTATATTTCCCTAACTTCATATCAGCTACTTTTTCTATAGGGTCCTTTAGGCTCTTGTGGTTATCCATCTCTAGGCCTGCTATTAAAACAGTGGGTAAACCTAACAACAGGTTGATTGCAGTCAGGAATTTAGATGTGCAATGCCTATTAAAACCATCAAGGCACCCTAGATTGTTTGGGGAACCTCTGCCCTATCATTGTTTTCCTATATTTTTGCCAATAAAAAAAGGATTTGTTGTCACTTCATCCAATTACTGTTTAAAGTGAAATACATGCACAGTCCTCTTATAAATAACTGGAACTCATGGGCTTTTCTACATGTGCAAGTGCTGCAGCGCTGGGTGCTTTGAAAAGTGCCTGGCGCTATGACGCACGCAGTCATATAAGCAGCGAAATATGCATCAGCATGAAGAAAATGGCAGTGAAGAAAATAGCAGTGGTGTGCTTTTGAACAAAAATACCTTGCTTATACAACTGCATGTGGTGCAACCCAGTGCATGTCATCTTGTGTGCGGAGCAGACTCGATTAATCTCTAGCGCATTGCGGGACAAAAAGGCATGTTTATAAATGCCCCATGTGTTTACCCTATCCCAGGTGTGGTTCCTAGTGAATGACTAGACAGTCAAGCTTGATTTTATGTTCTCTTCCTCTGGCCCAAATGTAAGGTTTTCCTATGCAACGTGGAATAATTTCACCAGGAGGAGAGAAGACTATTTCCCACCCCAGAAGAGCCTCTAGCTTGATGACTAAGGTATGGGAAGTGGGTTATTTGGGTTTGAATCTCTGCAGGCATGGAAGAGATTTGAACTTAGGTTTGGGGGTGGGAGGTGGAGGAACTTTATGAAAGAGGTAACGTGACAGTCCATCCTCTTCCTCCTCCATGGCCATGTTTTAAAAAAAAGGATTGACATCTGCTTGCTTTTTTTTAAATAAAGGACTTAGGTGCCTGTCTTCCTCCAAGTAAAGAGAGGCATGTCAGAGGAGAGCTGAAGAGGGCTTTGTCCTCAGAAAATCCCTTATTTTCTTTCTTAAATGGATTCCTTCTTCATATACAGTTTTTTTGTGAATCCCTTGTACCTTGCAATTCAGTGGAGGGAACTTTACTTAGAGCAAGGGTTGGCAATATACATCCCATAGGCCAGATCCATCCCACAGAGCCTCTTGGATCTGGTCCATGGATCTGGAAGGCTTTTCCTGTACCCACACCCATGCTGGGGATGGGCAGCTGGAAGCTGCACACTCACTGCCATTGCTTCTATGTGCCCCTGCTCCCTACCTGTAGCATGGGTGCAGCTTCCAGCAAATGGGAAACTGAGCTGGGGCTTTGTAGCTTCCAACTGCACCTATGCTGAAAATCAGAGATCTGGAGTGGGGTAGGGAGAAGTGACAGCAACGTGAATACAACTTCCAGCTTCTTGGCCCCAGCATAGCTCTCCACAGGCTGGAAACTATGCCTGTGTTGCAGCCAGGGAGCTGGGGGCTGGGAAAAGTGGCAGCAGCAGCATAGGTATAGCTCACAGCTGCCCAGCCCTGGCACAGCTCCCCTCTGGCTAGAAGCTGCATATATGGCACAACTGGGGAGCAGAGGACTGGAAAAAGCAGCAGGGTTGGCAAAACTCCTAGCTGCCTGGCCCTAGCACAGGCACAGGCAAACATCACTCATTGCTGATGAGCCACCAAACCTGGGTTGTTCCAGTCTGTGGCTTGAAAAGGTTGCTGTCCTCTGACTTGGAGCATGTTGGTAGCAAAAGCTTAATAACTGAGCAGCCTGCTTCATTTCATTCCCACTCCATCTCAGGTTTGGCTTGAGATAAGTAACTATTTGCTTATAATTTATAGGAGCTGTCAAAATTTAGGTTGTTTTCAAGGGTCCCATAAAGGTGACAAGTTGTCAGTTTTCCTCACTGTGCCTGGATGAAGTCACTTGTGGTTGTATTTTTAAAATATGTTATTTGATATGTCATGCCTTCCACACACAAATTGCATGGGCTATTCTAATAGAGAGAACGTTTAGAGGAAGCAACCTCTGGCAGCTGAAGAAATCATATGGATGAGTTAATCGGGCTGCTAAAACTTGCAGTTGAAAAGAACTGTGTTAAGGAGAGAGAGGTTTTTTCTTCTTCTTAACTTGAGTCCATTTGTAATTAGATAAGGAATACTGACAGGAACAGTGAGTTAGTGGCTCCCCTCCAATGACATCTATTGACTGAACACTAGGTTGTGCATGAGATGGTGATGCAGTCGATAAAAGCATCAGGCCTTGTTTGGAGCAACACTGCCGATTACTCTCTAATTTGTCGCCTGGAAATGAGCCACCGACATTTCTACCCTGTCTTTAGTGTTGACGAAATCTAGAGCTTACATCTAATCTTATGTTTACTGGCAAACCTTGTGTAATAAGGACACCGTGCCACAAAAAGGAAACTCTCTGATGGGTCTAAATTGACACAAACTGGGTGCATCTACTTGTGCACTTTACTAAGGAGTAGGCTAATTAGGTCTGCAGTAAAGCATTGCTATCTACACATGTGCCCCTATTAGAGCACAGTAAATTAATTCAATCCAGTGTAGGATACTACTATCTTGGACAAGTATTAGTCTACAGCAGGCTATACTATCCTACAGTGCTGTCCTACGGTGCTATCTTACAGTAAGCTGAAATGCATACGCAAATGGTGACTGGGGCTGGTTGGGGCATAAGAGTGCTACAGCGTGGGGTGCCTGCCAGCTTGCCCTGCACTGAAGCACCCTCGTGCCCAGTCAGCCCCTTCTGCAGCCTGTTTTGCCAGAGCAGAGCAGCCCTGGGCTGGCGGGCTAGCAGGCTGACACTCAGGGCTGCTCCGCCCTGACTCTGTGTGCTGCAGTCCTGTGTGTATGTGTAAATGCTGCATCCAGGAGCAGTAAACTCCAGCACAAACTGTGTGGAGTTTATTGCTACATTCTAAGTGCATGTGAAGATGTTCCCACTGTGTACTAACTGTAGTACAGGCTATAGATTTGGACCCTTCTTTTGCAAAGCATGGCCCAAGGCAGAGTTCCAAGGCAGGATGGAAGGTGAAGAAACTACGTTTTGATTAAAAAACAAAACAAAAGACTATGCAGACATGGCCTCAACTGCATTTAAGGCTGATAAGGCCTCTAACCTGCAAGTTATTCTAGACAGGAGAACTCTTCTACCTGCTTGCAGGCTCCCAATACTGTAAGCTGCTTACTATAGACAGGCACTTATCTTGCATAGTAGCATTTCATGCAAGAAAAGTGCCTGTCCATAGTAAGCAGTTTACAGGATTGGGACACTGAGCAAGGTGCTTTTCTTTCATTTCAGTAAACTCTTTAAGTCCATGATCTTTAATTTCATTCTCAAGCATGTAAAAGATACAATTAAAAAGGTATTTTTGTCCAAAGGATTTAATATGAACAAAGACTAACAGTGATGTACAGGTCTGCTGTATATTTTGTATACAAGCTAACAATATTCAGTCCAGAAGCAGCTATACAGGTCGTCTGTGCCTGTGATAGGCAATGTCAGATACAGGGTGGAAAAAAGAAACATTGATTTTATTTATTTATTTATTTATTTATAGAGGGGAAGTGGGTTGTTGTTGGTAGTTATTGTTTTTAAACATGCACCTTTTCTTTTATGCCAACCCCCCTAGATTTCTTCCCTAGTACCCCTGTCTTACTGGAAGTCAGCCAGCTGAAGTGTATGAACTTGAAAAATCCTCACCCTCCTACCACATTAATCTGAGCTAACCCCACAAAATAGATTGAACACAAAAATAAATAAAGGGGTCAGGTTAGCTCAGGAGATTGGTAAAGGGATATAAAAGCTTTTAACCTCTAGGCTGTTTATTCGATTCCTGACAGGGTCAGTAGAGTGAGTGACCAAACATTTCTTGCTATATTCATGGTTTTCTGGATCCTGTCTGAAATGAAATTGGTGACCTTATTGCTACTTCCAATAGTCTTTATTACAAAAATCAAAACAAACAAACAAAAAACCCAAATCTCAAGTAGTCCTATTTGGCAGCCGTGTTATTTCAGAAGCGGTCAAGCATTGAATGGTCATGGACACCCAATTCCTTCATTGAATTGACAGAGGGAGTGTTGCTTGTAATGACAGCCTCCCTGTTCAGGAATAATTAATAGTGAAGGAGTGTGGCTCCCCTTGCTGTACCCCTTCTGAACATGAAAAAATGCAGTTTCCAATGTGACGATTTGAGGAACCTATCCATGTGCAGTTTCTGAATTTCAACGTATATTGTGGTGGTGGTGTTATAGATAATTAAAGACAGTTAAAAAGCCCGAGGCTGAATCGATTCAATTTTTGCAGGTTAGTCTAGGCTGCGTAGATTGAACCGATAAGCAAGTGAACAGACATTCACTTTTGATTCTGGAAATGCAGCTCTACATGCCTTCAGCGGCCCAGGCCAGAAGCCGGGGAGTGCTAGAGCATGGTTCCCTGCTCAGCTGGGGCAGACATCTTGGGCCAAAGCTAGCCTGCCCACTTGCAAAATGTGGGAGTGGAGGTGCAAAGCATCCTGGGGCTTGGGGTCTGTGAGTTAACTAGAATCTGAAGGGGATGTGGGACTGAAGTTCAATAAACCAATATAACTTAAATCAGTTAAGTTTGATACTACATCCATCCAGGTTTATCTTAAACGGGTTTTGGCCATTTTGAAAGCAGTTGAAGTGCGCTGAACTTCTGTTGTGTTATAGGTTTGAACTGGTTTCTGATCACTTATAACAGTTTATATGTAATTTCTGTCCTTAGCCTATGAATGCTATCTTTTAAATCCCTTTATATGAATTATCCAACAGTGTTAATAAGGGGTAGACCTTGTCTTCTTGGACCAAAGATAATTGGCAGTCAGTGGTTCTGTATTAAAGTGGAACCAGTTTGGAACAAATGCTTATCTGGAGCTCGAGAGAACCAGTTTTCTCTTACCTGTCTTCAAGGAGGAGATATGGAATAGGTGAAGAGTTACCAAAGACCAAATAAATAAACTAAATTTTGTGGTGTGAGTCATAGGGGTCAAGAAAACCTCACATAGAAACACAGAAAACGTTGGACTTTGTAGTGGGTAGAAGGATGTGGCTTAGCAGTGGGTCTTGCCAAAATCAGAGACCGTGACTTAAGCTGAAAAGACTTTCTAATGCAGGAGACCAAGCTTGAGCTGCAGGAGAACACTGTTCATACCCAAAGGATCTGACCTCAGCACAGTGAGCATCTTAGAGTCATAAAGAACCAGGAGAACCAAGTTTAGGGGTTATTCTTGTCTAAACCTGTACTTGCCTTCTGTTAAGAAAACATAAGTACTGTTTTAGAAGCACAGTCTTTGCAAGGATTTCATTTGCACGCACCTAGTGTGTTTCACATTAAGGAGTAACTGCAGATCTTGGAGTATGTACAAAGCTGAAGTTATAGGAAGGAGTTTAAGCTACTATGGCATCTTGAGGGTCAGGACTAACTAGCAAAGCCTAGTGTTGTTTTAATGGAGTGTCCCATTTCCCTGGGGAACTAACACATAGACAGCCTGTACCCACATGCATGATTATAATAAGTAAATGCAACTTTTAGATCTTTTTTGTGCCTTTAGTTCATTTTTTTACTGGATATCACAGACAAATAGGTACCCTAACTAGAGCTATATTTTATGATTGTTAGTAGTAACTTTAAGTTGTATTTCCAAAAGTTTACAGCACTTTCTGCAAATATACAGTAAGACATGTTTCCTAACTCAAATTTTCAGTCCAAAATTCCCAGCTTATGAGGATCAAGGCTGATATCTGCAGTTTGCACTATTAAGGCATCGGTACATGCACAGTGGTATAATTCATGTAAAAATACATGTACAGGTATAAGTGTTTGCATTCCAAGTCTGAGGAGACAAATAAGCACAGAATGTGATGTAGGGCAGAATTTTCATACAAAAGAAGGTGTGCGGATCATAGAATAGATTGGTGGAAAAAGAGGTCATAGTACTTGAATCCTGAGAAAGAGGCAGCAGTGCAAGGAGAAGAACTGAATTCATCATATGGAGAGGGCATACAGAAGTATGCTGTGAAAGCAGGAGTGCTAGGAAAGAAAGCCAGGGGACTGGCAGGGCTGGCATAATAGACCGTGGTCCTCCGTTTGGATATCTTACTAGTATATTTCATGGATAAGGGGTGTCAGAAGACTAACAAATGCTCAATTTGTGACTCCAAATGACCGTAGACAGGATTCAGATGCTAATACACACACTTAATTGAAAATGACAGACCTATTGAGCGTGTGCAATTTCCAGTTTTGAAACCCATTCCTGCCTCAGTGTTTGCAAGTAAAGAGATGTGCTGAAACATGTAAGACCTTCTTGTAAACATTTATAGAGGAATGTATTAAATCACGTATTAGTGAAATGGTACATAAATTCTGACTAAACAGTGGCTATGATATACACATCCCTTTTTGAATCTGGGCCCTTGGTAATAATCATAAAAGGTCAGCCAGCTGTGTCTTGGTAGAGTTTACGGCAGAGAGAATGAAGATTTTCTCTAACTCCTTCACAGCTGTGATATAGTTCTGCAATCATTTTATTGTTGTTTCTGGTTTTTGTATTGATAGTTTTCTCATCTTATGGTCTTTATGCTTCTAGTGCTATATTTTACTGTTGAACTATGGTGGTTTTGTGTTCTCAGCGTTGGGAGGGGATGCCTTGGCTGTGTCTTAATAGTTGAATTGCTCCAACAGACCACCACCATCTGGTCTAGTTGAACAGTTTAGAGCTTTGACCCTATGAGATTTTATGTTTTGATTTCATAAGATTTTGTTTGCCAAATGTATAGCTATACAGGGTTATTATGTTACTGTAATTTTCATACATCATTTCTTTCATTTCAAAAAACCTCTATCAACTACCAGCTCATGTACATTGAAACTAAATGGAACAGTACAACTTAACAGCACCTAAGCAAGAAGTAAAGAAGCGTAGTTTTATAAAATGAAGGTATGGGAGATCATTTAGATATGCAGAATGCAATTTAGATAGATTGGAATTTGACCTGGGTTTTGAGATTAACTGCTCTGATTATTAAGAATTAGGTCATTAGAAACCCGTTTATTAAAACTGGTAGACTGAATAATCACTCTAAAGGCATTGTTATTGCTGGACAGCATTTCTTCATTCTGTGCCATATAGCATCAAAAGGCAGAGCTCCCTTAGAATACTGGCCTAATACACCCTTCACTGTCATCTAGTGCCTCTTGAAGTTTGTAGGGGAAAAGTCCTATTTTCTTCAATGAGCTTTGGATCTAGCCCCAAGAGGGAGAAATGCTGGGAGGTACTGAATCATGAAACCACTTCCTGCAGCACCTGTGTTTTCTTTGGAACTCTCTCATCCAGATAGAAACTAGACGTGATCTTGCTCAGCCTGTGGGATCTGGGAAGATCAAAGCACAAGGTGGTATGGCTATAAGGCATGAACTGAACAAAACAACAACCCATAATGCAAACATTGTGTAGTAAGATTTCCTGTGGGAGAATTTTTCAATTCTACTTTGAAATCCTAAACTGAAAGGATGAAAACCACAAATATGGAGAGAAACAGTGTAGAGGTGAAGACTTTTTTTGTCAGGACTTATGCAAGTAATACATTTTCTGTAGCTCTATGAATATAACTATCGAAACACATGCAGAGTCCTGTACAGTAAGTAAACAGGTACATCGCTAAAACTTTACCTTAATGTAAAACATTGCTTTAATCTGAGTACTGTAAAAAGGGCTACCCCATAGCATTCTTTAGCACAGGACTTGGTCAGTTTGTTTCTATTCTGAATGATTCCAGCTTTACCAGTGGAATAAACGCTGCTACTTTTGCTGCCCAGTTCTGATTTCTTCAGCCTTTTAAATAAGGACCTGTCTTCATTCTTTATAACATTCTTATATCCAAAGTACATAAATGTAATTAGGAACCTGTTTATTAAGACTGGTAGAGTAAATAATCACTCTAGAGGCATTCTTATTACTGGACAACACATCTGCATCTCCAGAGACAATCACATTAATTGTAGAGTGTGTATTTTTTCCCTATGCAGCTTACATCAGCCTACTTTATAAAGGCTAAAATCGGCAAACAATTTAGCTTCATGGAGATGGAAATAGAATGTGTTTGTGCACATTTTAGATTTTATTTTTTGTAGTGGGCTAAAAAAAACACCCTTCTGTGATTCAGGGCAATAGTGAGTCATTTTTAGAAGGGGACTCAACATTTATTCAAAATTTAACATTTATTTTTATCCTCTTTAAACACTGGAGAAGAGTCCCTAGGACTGTGTTTGCATAATGCATGGCAAATGACCTATTTTCCAATATATATGGCAATATATAACATCCTTGATTTGGAGTATTTTGTCAATAACAAATAGTGAGCTGCTACATTTCATTACCAATGAAACCTTGAATCAAAGTAGCAAAAAATGTACTGTGTCATCTTCATCTGGATCGCAGCTGTGTTGTATGAATCTTAATGTGAAAGAAAATAAAAAATGCTATCAATCTGGGATACTTATATTGTCAATTACAATACTAAATCATAAAATAAACTTGAAACATACAATTGTACGTGCAGTCTGAGAGTTCTTTCACCTAGAGCCTCCAGGGCCCTGTTTTAATAAATAGATGAATATAATGGGCTGTTTTATTTATGATGTACTCAAGATGCATTACATAGTGTTCTGAAGATCACAATTTTCAGTATTGCATAGACTAGCCTAATAATGATTTGAAAATGTAAATTTTAGATGTCTAATATTAATCCACACAATTATAGGCATTACCTTTAACTTTGTGTTTACTTATGGGAGACTATACTTTGAATTATAAAAAGTAACATGGACATTTTTAATTTGACAGCACACTATTCACTACACCCTACTTTTAATATTGTTTATATCATTTCTATAACAGAATGTCCAAGAAGCTAATTTTTGGGGATGGCTATAGAAAGGGGCATTATGTTCTCTCAGAATTAGCAGTGGGTACCTTCATGCTACACCAAGATATAGTCATTGTACCCAAGTTCGTATTGTATTGGATCAATAGTATGGTATTGTCCCACTAAAATGATAGAATTATTTCCTCTGTCATTGTATTTGGGGATGGCTAGAAAAGAGCAGTATCACAATCTTCTGCCATTTTCTTGCAAATTACAGGTCAGATCTTAAGCTAATGGACTGTATTGTGTGTGGTGTATCAGGTACCAGGCTGTTGCCATCCCCACCCTGTTATATGCATGTGAAACTTGGACAACAAAATTGTTCACTGGGAGCCCCAGGGGAGGACAAGGAGCAATGGTCATAAACTGTTAGAGGATGGTTTCAGGTTGGATGTAAGGAAGAATTTTTTATGGTAAGGGTGACTAGAATCTAGAATAGACTTTCCAAGAAGGTGGTGCAGCCCCCAACCTTGGAAGTCTTCAAGTGGAGACTTGACAGACACCTTGATGGGATCATTTGATCTCAGCAGTATTCCTGCCCAGAGCAGGGGGGTTGGATTCAATGATCTTTCAAGGTCCTTTCCAGGCCTTAATTTTTATGATTTTCAGTGGGTCAATGCCAGTTCATACTATACACACAATACACTCTTTGTATCATGAGCTAATATTCTATATGATGTAGGATTACAGTGAGAACACTCTAGAGCAAGGGTGGCCCACCTGTGGCATGTGTGCCCCAACTGCATGTCGCACATGGTAGATCAGGGTGGAGATGGGCAGCATAGTGGCAGATAGAACAGGAAGCAGAAAGCAGCAAAGATTGGCAAGAAGCACAAGGGCACAGAGCAGAAAGCTGAGCAGCAGATTGGGCAGGGGAAGAGGGTCGAAGTAGGATTTGGAAAGGCGTGGAGCTAATTCATGGAATGCATGCCAAAAAGGTTGGTACCCACCATTCTAAAGCAATGCCATAGTTGATATACCATGTTTTTTTTCTGTGGTTCATTCAAATAAGACCAAATAAGAAAATTGTCTTTTACTTTCTAACCCTCACTTCCTAGTTTTTTGGGATATAGGACCTTGGTCCTATATCCCAGGTCCAGAAGAGTGTTAGGCACTGAAGTACCTTTGTAGATCTGGGCTCTTGTGTCTGAACCATTTAATCAGCATTCCCTCAAAGCATAACCCGTTAGATAGCATGACTGGCCTTGTGACTGGTCCTATGTTCATTCTACCTGACACAAGTGTGAGCAAGGCATTCAGGCTTATACCTCTCCATGAGATATAGCCAGTGGTTTTGGTAAGATGAAGATTGCACTAATTCTGGGCCTGAGTACATGTGGTTTCACTAAATGTGTTTCTTTAGCCAAAATGTCAGTATTCCCTGCTGGAAGTCAGAATTTCAGCCTCAGCCTTTGGTCAGCCTCATTTTATGGCACTCTCCTGTCTTAAAAAATAAATCCTTAGAAGCACTTTGTATGTAGAAACAGAACGCTGTTTTTTTAACATGTGACTTTATTTCCCTTTCTCTGTTTCATAAATGTATGTCAATAAAGGTTCAGATTACTAGCTGGAGAAAGAGAGTTAAATGAATCCCTGTAGCATACACCAGTATTGACAGGTGAGTTTAAAAAAATGCACAAGCAAATCTCAAAGCTGCCTATGCTTTTACAAAGCAGCTATCCAGATTATATATATTTTTTTATTGTCTTCGCACTTTTCCAGAGTATTTCATTGTATTAACATACTCTGTGCATATAGGCACATGGATAAAATATTGAAGAGTCTCATGAATCAGAGTTGTTTCTAACTGTGATCATTGCAGAAAGGGATTAAAAATGGAACCATTGCTCTTCTGCTTCCCTGTAAAGGCTAGTAGCCAAAATGAAGAGGACTAATCTGCAAAACAAAACTATATCTCTTCTCTCCATCCTCACACAAATGGAATTAATAACCCATAGGTAAAGCAGTAACATTTATAAACACACTTCTGAATTTCCTTAGGGCTTTAATTTAGGATGCAGTTTCCTTTCACATGCCAAAGGAACTATCAGAATTATGGAAAGGATTCAAAGAACTGCTTCCCCACTGATGTCCATAAAACAAAGATGAGGCACAAGCTACTGAATGTGATATCACTTTTTTGGTTTGACTTAAATATAGAAAGCTGCCCTTCACAATTATGTTATAGAATATACCCTCAAAATGAGTTGTGTGATTTGATAGACTTAAATATGCTATAATATAATCAATAACTCCAAATAAATCAGGTCAATATTGGAAAATGTTAAATTACATGATCATAAATTGTAGACGTATTTAGGAAACCCTAAATGAAAAGAGAAATGGTACATTTGGAATGTAGTGTTCGATGTTGAGGCAAATCATTTTTAAAATGTATACTAGGACAGTGGAACTCAACCTTTTGGCCTGGGGGCCAGAAGAGTGGTACAGGACCAGTCTGCAGGCTTGATCAGACCCTGTAGACCAGGATTGAGTCCCAGGCCTCACAGGTCTCTACCTGGCTCTGCGTGGCAGGACTGAACCATACACCATCTCTGGCCCACATGGTAGGATCAGGCTCCAGGGAATTACTTCTACTTGGTCCCACATGCTGGGTTTGGGTTCTGAGGCCCCATGCTCCAGGAACAGGCCCTGCACTGCCTTGTGCACCCCACCTAGCACACAGGGTCATAGCCTGTGCAGAGCCCCATCGGCTGGACGACACAGTGCCAGGGGCTGGATTTGGCTTGCAGGCTGGGTGTTGAGTACCCGTGCTCTGGGATAATCTCTCTTACATGTATAAATATCATAAGGGCTATCTATGTATTATTAATTACCTTGTTCTACTGAGCTATTCCACATGCTTGTAGAGCTTACCAACAGAGTTAGGCTTTGCTAACATGCAAACTTGGCATATCTAACTTACATTCAAAATTCATTTAAAACCAATTTTAGTTGAACTGGTGCAAACCCTTGTGTGAAGACTGGTCAGCCGCTGTCTCATTACTTAGTATCAAGCAAACATATTTGCATGTTCTGGGTTTTTTCCTCGCTTCTAAGTCCTATATGTCACTCAACTATGAATCTGAATAGATCCTGGTTCTAACTATGAGGTTTTGAAAGCACAGCATTTTGACTGCAAGGACCAAATCCAGGAACAGTCAGAACAAGTAAAAGCTTCCTGATGTTCAGTTGAAGGCGTGAGACGAAGCTTTCTGAAATGAGGATTGATTGGTATGTTGTTGTAGAAAGGATGCTCCTGGAAATATTTGAGAACCAAGAGTTTTTTGGTGATATCTTCTATTGGACCAGCTGTAGAGTTGGGATAGGTTTTAGACAAGCTTTTGGTCAGAAAGCCCTATGGTGACCTGAGGAAGGGCACTTTGTGCCTGAAAGCCTGTGGAATGCAGCTAGGGATGTTTTTTTCCATTTCTTGGCCCCTTTTGAAACATAGTATTTTTGTTGTATCACAAAGATGAAAACTGAGGTGGCAGCACTACTAGTACTGCAAGTTATTCCAAGATCTTTGTCATCAAATGAGCACAGAAGAAGGCTGCATAGATGTTGAATTCCTTTTTCTATTGCAGAGCTTGTCAGTGTTCTTTCTTACTGCATATGTAGTAGATAAATAACTTCAAGAAACCAAGCAATTATAAAGGAAAAACTAAATTTCTATATGCAGTATAACTCATGCAGCAGGTTCGCATATCCATTTCTAGATTTGCATAAGATGTGGCAGTGAAATAGCTCAAAAACAGTTTGGATGCATTTCTCAAATTTGGCATAGTGTTTTTGTGCATGGTGGCTTTGGCATAAAAACAGAATTTTACAAAACCTGGCCTTTTAAACTGCATTTCCATGACTTTGTCTATTACAATATGCCTGCGTCATGTCTTTTCCTAAATATTTTCATGACAAAATCCTGCCCTGTAACACAACATTTCCATTAAGAAACTCTGTATTGATTGGTTTTTATTCTTCCACTTTGCAAATGTGTAGAATGTTATGTTCCCTATCATATTTAAGCAAATGGAGTGGAATGGTTTGCTCTGCTGGGAGGCTGATTTGGCAGTCATGTCCTTTTGGGTACAGAATTAAATAAAATAGAATAAAATCTCCTATAATTTGGAGAAGTTTTTCATATAGTACACTGCTTTCTGATTCATGTGCAGCAAGCAAAGTAGTGTGGTAAGCAGTAAGAGTACCAAGCCACAAAGCAAAGAAATATGATTTCTGGCTTATTCAACCAGAAGTGTCTTAAGAAAAGGATAATAGCTCTAAGTGCAAAATACACAAAACCCAACCTATTAACCCCTTTTTATATTTTATCTTTTGATTCATTTCCTAGTAAAGAATCCTGTTTTCAGACAACATGCCATCATTCCTATTGAGGCCACAACTGAAACACACTGCTTTATTTAGAGTGGAACACATAGGTCCATTGTGGGCAAAATCTGGGTGAGGACAAGCTTGTTGTTCAGCCTGCCCTGCTCTTTGATCTCCCTAAGAGCATCAAAAGGGATTAGGAAGAGAAACAGAAATGACAGTCTCTGCCTTTCTTCACTGATTGCACATATATTTCAATCTGTTATGCAGCCATTGTGCTTCAGGACTAGATGAGCTATGTGGGTATGTACACAAGGATATCCTGAGGTAGGAAAGGAGACTATGACATTGGCAACAATCCAATCATTTTGTCATGTCATTCTTTCAGAGAGTAGAAATCCTCTTTCATGATGCCTGGGAGCTCTGAGGTGGTCTGTAGATGATAGTTATTAGCAACAGCAGTATTTTAGCTTCTTAGATGAAATGTATCAATACCCTCAGAGAAAAAAAAAGCGACAGCACTTTTATTACTGTATTCTTAGATAAAGTTAATTATAGAAAGATTTCAGTCCCTTCAAAAATAAATAAAGTTTGGCTATCAATATAGATTCCAGTTTAAAGGGTTTATTCTGATACTGTAAAGGGCAGTTGGAATGGTGTTGAGAGACAAATCCAAACAAGGCCATGGAAAAGTCCGAACAATGTCTTTACCTTTTATATATCAGGGAACTCTGAATAAGAGCACCACGACTCATTCACTTGTGCCTCACTTATTGGAAGAAGCTAGTGTTGCAATGATGTTGTAGCTGTGATGATCTAGGAAATATAAGAGAGGCAAGGATTTTTGTGGATGATGTCTTATTGGACCAACTGAATGGTTGGGATATATCTAGATAAGCTTTCAAGTGCAGTGCATTCTTCTTTACATCCCCTTCTTCAGCTTTTCTATGTTTAGCCCAACCAGGAAGTTTGTACAATAAAAGATATCACCCATTAAAATCGTTGCCACTCATAGTTCCTGGACTGTCCTGGCTACATTATCACCAGGGATCCTGGTTTTCTCGGATAAAAAATCACAAATTCTCTGATAACTTCCTCCCCCATTCTCTGATTAAAAACCCCAAATCCATTATTAAAATGAAAGGCCAGTATATGTATAGGTATCAGTTGAACACAATGTTTTATTGATATATTTACAGTTTTAAAGCAATGTGGAAGCCTACCAGTGCCTTAATCATGATGATGAAATAAATTCTAAATACCTATGTATTTTTCATCATGGAAAATCAGAGCTGCTGCTTAGACTACTTGGTATACTCCAGGGAATTATGTACAGAAACAATTTAAATTATGCACATAAAAATTGAAAATTATTCTCAAGAAAACTCAAAATTATGCCAAATTAATTACTTTGATTTTTTGTTATAGATTATATAACACTAAATATAACACCGTTTGAACCTTCTTTAGAAATATATGAAGATAGTTTGTATGGTTGGGGTGGATGTGGGATATATATGTGTGTGGCAGGGATTTGTGAAGGTGGGGAGTGTGGTTGCTTGCACGGGGTTTGTGGGTGGATGTGGGGTTTGTAGGGTTTGTGGAGAGCTGTGGGTATAGGAGTAAGTGGGGTTTGTGGGGAGGTTGTGAAGTGGTATAGACGGTGGAGTGTGGTTTGTGGTGCACAGTCCCCGCTAGTGGCGACTTAGCGGCAGCAGGCCCTTGGGGTGCTCATGGCTATGTCAGACAGAGCCCTCAGCAGTGCATATTTCTGGCTGAGCCCCAGGGCTTACACGTGCTGGCCCAGAGCTGGCTTGGCCTGTTGGTGTGCAGCTTTGGACTTAGACTGGGCTGACTCCGGGCCAGAACATGGGGCTTGCAGCACTTCAGGTAGGAACTGCATGCCATCATGTTGAGTGGGCTCTGTGCCTCTGTGGGTGTCTTCCCACTGGAGTGCTGGAAGCCCCACGTGGAGGCATGGAACCAGCCAGCCCAGTCCAATGATGCATAGACTGGGAGCCATGCACCATCAGGTTGGATGGGTTCTGTGCCTCCATGTAGGGCTTCCACCACTCCAGCAGGAAGCTGAGCATGGAAGCATGGAGCCTGCCTGGCCCAGTGGCATGCAGCTCCTAGTCCACGTACCATCAGGCTGCACTGGCCATCCATGTGGGGCTTCCTATAGACACCTCTCCACACCCTCAGCCCCCACCCACCCTGCTGGCTCTTCCTATAGCCCCAGCCCGCCTCCCCAGGCCTGGCAGTCACCCGCACCTGCCTCACAGGGTGACTCCCAACTCTGACGTCCAGCCCTGCCAGAGGGGGCCCCCAGCCCTCTGCAAGCCCCACTTCCCCAAAGGCTCCAGGAGGGAAAGTGAGCCTGAGCCAAGCCCTGGCTGTCTGAAAGTCTAAGGCTCTGTCCCTCTGACCCTAAATCCTGTCCCTCTCTCTCCCTCTTGGGACATGATTTAGGGTTTGCTGCCTTTTCTGCAAAAAAACTCTTGCTGGCTGGAACTCTGCCAGGCTGCAGTGACCTCTTTGCAGAAGTGGAAAATCTGTGGATTTCTCTGTTAAAATGAAAAATCCACTTTTTTCTCTTTTAAAAGGGAAAGTCCATGGTTTTTTTCTGTTTTTCTGTGGGAAACAGAAAACCCAGATCCCTACTTATCACTTCAATACTAACAAAATACAGAGGCCATCAAAATTCACTGCTTATAATGGGAAAATCTGTAGCCTTAAGAAAAAAGGAGCCAGACTACACAGTGACATCATCTTCCTAAAATTGTCCGTGAAACATATCATCATCCCTAGGAGACTCATCATTTTTAACCCTCAAGCTAATACACACAATTCCAAACATGGAACACAACTATTAGTGGAAGAAGACATTTGTGTTTATAGTCTTTGATTAAGATTGAGGGTGAAATAATGACTTCAGAAAGTCTTTAACCATCAGCAGCCTTTCTTTAAGATTATAGGACCTCAGAAAGCTAATATGAAAATATTTATAAAACAGTAGTCTTATTATATATATAAAATTATTCAAAGAAACTGGAGTTAAGACAAAATAAACTTTTTTATAAAATATCTGGATTTATGCTTTGCATATGCTAAGCTAAGTACAGTTCAGTTAATAACAGAGAAAACAGTCCATGATCCCTTAAACAGTTCTTCTATTTGTTCCTTTGACCCATCAGCAACTTGAGGTGTCTACATTCTCTTCCTTTCCCATTTTCAATGCCTAGGACCTGCTTTTTCTAGTCCCTTGACTAGATCAACTTTATGTTCAGATGTTGTCCTCTAGAGCCATCAATTCACTTCTTACTTTGGAGAGTCCATTAACACAGCAGGGTGACGTTTCATTAAAATTTATATAAAGAAGTCTTTGATCAGGCATCCCATTTGGGAAGAAGACCATATAACTATTTCTCCTAATTATGTCTGGGTGTTTCCCCCAGGCTTCCAGTCTCGAAGGCTTGTATGTCAAAAACCCTGGTGATTTCCATTTCTATAGCCTCAGATCTGATCAACCTTCAAACTGTTTGCTGGCCTAGAATTGTGATTTAAAAAAAAAAATAGAGTCTATGTACTGCAAAAGGCCAGAAGTAATGTTGTTATGCCAGCAAAAACAAGTTTTCCTTAAAAGCTGATATGGGGAAATGATATACACTGTTTTGGAAAAAAAAATACTCCTTTGCCAATGAATGATGCATGTACAGTAGGAGCATTTGCTAACATAAAGCTGCACTGGTATAGCTTTTCTTGTCTGAACTATTCTAGGCTCAAGTGCACGATCAGTTTTGATTGGTACTATTATACCTTTTTATGGAAGCTAAAGCATGTTTCTTTCTAAATGTACCCAGTCTCCCACACTGCTTATTATATAGAAGCTTGGATGTCACTCTCTTTCCATATCTTCTTTTTATTTATCTTCCCATAAAACATAATTCATTGACAGAATCTAGATTCACTGTTACAGTTTAACCAAAATCAGATCTTCCATGAAATTTGACCTTGGACTAGGATCTTTGGGTTGTTCTCATCTCCTAATTGTGTGTATATATAGAATTCTCTTCCTTACTCACCAGATAAAAGTTTTTGTGACCCACATGCCGCAGAATGGGAAAAAAAAAATTGATGCTATTAAATCAAACTCCAAATTTCATACCCAGGCCAAAAATCCCTAGTTGACGTGCTGTCATTGCTAACTACAATAGAAAAAACAGTCCTCTGCATAACATCAACTAGCAGCATAGCTGAAATATCCATAGCAGGAGTTAGGAGAAACTACTCATGTAAATGAAATACTGGAAACAAAACAGAACAAGTAGCAGAAAATCTGATGCAAGTTTTCTTGGTTTGCTCTTCAGTTGAATCATTGATCCATACTCTGTTCAGGCAGAGTTGAACAGGATTTGTTTAAAGAGTGCTGCGATTTTTTTAAACCAATCCCCCACCCCCAGGTTCTTTGGTAAAGATATGTTTTCAGATAAATCATTTTGAAATTTGGAAAGGAATGAATAAGAAACTCTATATAAAATGGCATTATTAGTTAACATATTTTTATCTATGTATTTATTTTACATCTTATACTTACATTACTAATAAAAATAAGTTTGTTTTAGTTCTGTTAGCATTGTGAAACCAGCAGAGCTCTGAGCAATGAGCCAAATTCCAGTCTTGCTCACTATGGACCTTTTTGTGAACAATCATTCTGATATCACATTATATACTTACCCCTTCCCCTAGTCCCACCTCCACCCTCAGAAAAAAATGACTTTAAACTTGCCAATTTGCAGTAAGAATCTTTGATTTTGTACATACAGTAAACTCTAATATATTTCAGCTGAACCAAGTTTTTACCCACAACACCTCATGTAGTTACTTTGGAATTTACCAGTTCAGTTGAAACACAGGAAGTCTATCAGCAATTCCCCATTCCTGATTAACAGCCCTTCTGTACCCTAATTTCCCGTAAGTGTAGAGAAACCCATAAAGAGAGACAAATGGTATGCAGACTGATTTCTAGAGGTGGCAAGCTATAAGATATAACATTAATGAGAAAGCATGGGTCATGTTGCTTGGGCTGTTTAGGGCAAATCCCCATGATACAGTTCTTACATAATCATTCAGGAAGTCAAATGTGGCAAATTTTGGAGGTTTCCTTTGTGGAAAAAGTTTTTTGTTTTCATTTATTTGTATCCTCTGCTTCTCCCATATGATTCAGCCTATCCACCTTACCCCTGACCTGTAAACTGCTTTCAGTTTCAGTACTGGGTCTCAACTTTAGCCAAAACTGCTAATTGCATAGTTGCTTTGTGATGTAGCTAAATATCCACTAGGGATTAAACTAAGATCGCCAACCTCTTTTGACATGTGACCTTAGACGGATATGAAACTTGGTCTCCAGAGATGAAAGGCTAATGCACTACACCAATGTGCCATCAAGCCCTACTGAGTTAATCTTTGGTAAAAATCTAGGGTAAACTGTTCCTTTCATTTGAAATATATATATTTAGCTATATTTACCCAGGAAAGGCTAAAGAAAAAAAAAAAGAGAAAAAGAAAAAAAGCCTGATAAAAATAATTAGAATTAAATAACACTTCTAATTAAAGAATGACTAGGGAAACCCATTAATGTTTCACATTTCAGACTATTCCATTTACTCAGAAAAGTCTCATAGGATCTAAGTAGTGACTGGTAGCCGTTCTAGTGCAAAAAACTACACTGCATGAACAAGTCCCTGGGGTTTCATTACTGAGCTTTTGAAACAAACAGGAATGCATCTTCATTTATTTGAGAATCCTTATTTCTTACAATAAAGTTTTATAGCAAATCTATACATTCTTCACATTGGGATGTCAGTGAGAAGGACTTATAAAAATGTGCTAGCAAAGAGAGTAGAAGTTTCCTCTTAATGTAAAATGATGCTTGATAATACAAGGTCTACTCATAAAATAGATGGGATCATTTTTAGAGGCTCTTTGCTAAATGTCCTCCAAAATGATTTGAAGCAAAAAAATAAACTGCATGATTATGCATTTTTGAACAGAGTATAAAAAGAGTTTCATAACATGCTATGTATGATTTGTCTGACAACAAATGGATGCTGTGTGCAATAACAGCAACAACAAGGAAACTAAGATAAGAGTTCAAATGACCTGTTTCATTTTCTCAGCCAATTTATTTTTATTTCTTGTTTCATGAAAATACTTGCCTGTCAGTGTTTTAGCCAATATGCTCCTTTAAGTGCTGATTTATACACTAATTACGCCAGTTGAGGAAAAACATGTTTAGAATAATATTTCATTCAAGTGGCAGTGTTGAACAAAAAGGTCAGTATGCCATAGCATTGTGAGGTGGTTGGGGGCTGAGGGGGAGTTGTATAGCACATGCTAACAAAAGAGATGTCAGTTGAAGATATATGCCTGCAGCATCAAACAGGGAGTTCCTTTTATTCCAACCTGTCAGTTCAGCAGCAGCAATGGGGCCAAATGAATTCTTGCCACTCATTTGATTTCTACGGTCTAATATTCACGGTGTGTCTAACCATGACTCCTTGGCCTGTAACTCTGGCAGCTGGGAAATTCCAGTGTGTTCTCCTGCTGAACACAAATCCAGCTGGGTTTAACTTTGAAGATTAGATGAGACTAAAATCAGTTTGAAATGGCATGTTCACACAGGTGGAAATTCACTGTGGTTTGGAGTGCCTTTGACACTACTGATCTTTCATTGTGTAGCTGCCTAAGAAAGGGACCAATAGAAAGAACAGTGATTAAGTCAGTTTGTCTGATCTGAGTCATGGTCCTGTCCCAGACCTGAAAATGTGACAGTGCAACAATATACAGCCAATCATTTAGCTTGTGGTAAATCTATATTTGCTCTAAATAAGGGATATTTCTCATTTTGCGTTAAAATGGATGTTGTAGATTTATGAGGAAGATCTCCATAATGGGGGGAGGAGTTTTAAGTAGCTAATAGTACACCGTTAAGTTGACTCAACGCTTTCGTAAATTAATGGTACTAATCTTTTGACTCACTTTTTAATAAGCACAATTACCATTTAAACATTAATTTGTAGTTTAGGAGTTGACTGTATAGTATCTCTCATGACAGCAAAGAAAATAACTTGATTAAATATGAAGAGATCTTCTTGAAATGTGGAAAACTTAATGAGAATATTTCTAGGGTCTTCAGGACATTTGCTAAACCAAAACACTTCATCAGATCAGATTGCCATGGAAGACCATATTACAGACAACTCATATTCAATGTACAGACCTTCATATCATTTTAAATATGCATTTTTCATTAAAAAATCCATTAAGGTGATAATTTGTTTTCCTGTCAAGTAATAGAAGTTATCTACTCAGATGGTAAATTCTTTATAAAGAAACCTTGCTTTGTTTTCCCAAAGCTGTTCATTGGCGAAGGTTAGGAATTCGTAAGAAACCTGTCATGGTTAAACAGGCATTTTCTGATTGGAGGAAAGAACCTTCATTTCCTTTCAAAGAAATAAGCAAGCTTGAACAAATGTTATTAGTTTGCTAACAAGTCCTTTATTTATTTATTTTTTTTTGACAGCAATGTACTTTGGACAGAAATTTACCTTTATGAAAAGAATTCAGGTTAGAACAGTTAGTAACATGTCTAGTCAGCAATCAAGAAAACATTTTAGCTGCATGCCTTCACAAAAATACCTGCTTAACTTTAACTTTAAACTGGTGTTTCAAGTAATTGGAATTTAACCACAAATTAAGCACATTCACATTCATCTCAGCTGAGGACTCAAGCTAAAGTGGCTAACAGAAACTTTGGCATTGCTTCATTTCTCTAACTGTAATGTTTCTGAACAGCATACTTTATCTGTGTTTGGGGGGGGGTTGTGTGTGTTTTTTGTATTTGTTTGTTTGTTTTTGTGATTACTTGGGTCATAAATCTCACTGCTCTATGCATGCTCTCTAATTGATGGGTGCAATAAGTTTTGAGCCAGCTGTGTGACAGTAGGGACTTTGCCACACAACTGCATGTTAATGGGATTCATATTACCAAAGCCCCACAGACGGCACTGAACAATTATGCCTTAGTATCTTTAAAAGTTTAAGAGAAGAAAATGTTAAAGTATGATATAGATTCTACTATAAGAATAAGATGGTACCCCTTGTACATACAATCGGCATGAATATTTATGAAGCCAGACACAGAATCTACTTTGCCCACCTTTTGTTATGATGATGAAACCCTAATGAGATTTCAGTTGTCTGTCAGAAAGTTACTTCCATGGGATGAATTAGCAGAGAATTTTTTTCAAAATACAGCTATGCATCATTCATTCGCCTTTCCATCTTTGAACAAACACTGTGCATAAGAATGTTTTACAGTTTAGACTGACAAGGTTCTTTGGGTGAATCTGATATCTTTTATACCAGAGATATCAGATTCACCCAAACAACCTTGTCTGCCTATGTCCTTAGACTAACACGGCTATAACCTACACCCCAGTTACAGTTTAGAAGAATTTGGGGAAAATATTCACCTTTGCAGTTTAACTGCTTCTGAAAGATAACTGAATTAGACATGTCATTCACTGAAATCCAACTGGCATTGCATTAAAATTGGAAAAATGACAGGGAGGAAAATACATTTCAGAATGTATTTAAATGTGTAATAGAATGTGTACTATATTATGTTCCCTCCTTCCCCCTAGGTTCATTAAGTCAGACTCCTAGAGAGAGTGCTATCTCTTTAAGGCAGAGTAGGCATTGTCCTGATGAGTCAGGGGGGAGCCCACCAATTGGCAGACCCATTGGGTGATAAATGTCCAAAGGTCTCCAGGCTGACGACACATTTTTCATCATTAATCCAGCCCATTGTGAGCTGGTCCACTCACATTGATTCCAACTAGGGGGCATCATCTGCCGTTAAGAGGGTGATGACTCGCTAAAAATGAAGGCTTGAAACTAATCAAATATAGTTAGAGTCTTTACTGGCAGCTTGCTTGGTTAGCTATAGGGCACTAATAGGAAAACACTAGACATGTGGGCAGATCCCTTTAGGCACTACTTGGCTTTGTATGGGAATGTGATGGTTCCCTTTGAAAGCATGTCATGTGATTATAGCTATTATTGAGTCAAATGCTGTTAGGAGAAATTCTCTCTCTTTTATGATTGTTTCTTTTTTCTTGGATATTTTGCATTATTTTTAAAAAGGTGAATTTGGAAACACAATATAATGCCCATCCCATCAAGTCAAGATCTTGCTAAATGATTCATTTATAAAGAAAAAAGATTTCCCTTTGCAAAAAATCTTTGTCTGCCTAACTAATTCATCTCCCTGTCTCTCTGTCTTTCTATTTATCCATTTATTTATCTATTTATTTAAGGACTTCACTTCTTTTGTGTGCGAGTAACACAAATGCCTTGCTTTATGTCCACATAGAGTCTTTGGATAGTTACTATTTGTTTATATGCAGTAAGTCCAGCTGAGAGGTAAAGAGGAAAGATCTGAATAAATCACAGCCTAAAATGAAATTATTGAGGCAGGCTTAGCTTGCTCTTCAGCAGCCTCCCAGTACTGCAAAAGAGAGGGGGTTTCCCTGCTGTTTTCTTTTCTTCACATCACTTAGCATGTCCCTTTTCTAAAAGTTAACATCACCCAAGGTTCCCCCTTGAGGAATTATCATTGGTGGGAGATATCCCTTTTCAGGAGTTCATCCATTTTTGATACGGGAATTTTCAAAGAGGCTGTCTTGCTGGAGGAGACCCCCTCCCTTTCTGAGATTCTTCCTGCCTCTGGGGCTCTCCTGCTGAGAATTCACATTCAGGAAACAAGACAGTTTTAATTGGTAGCTCATGCAATCATCTATCGTTGTTAAAGGCTTTGCCAAAAGTAAAGGCTTTTCAGTGTGACAGCCGGTGCTCCGCTTTATTTTTATTATGGGATGTGCAGATGATGCCTGATGATGACTTTTCAAAATGTGAGGCTATTGCTCTTTTTAAGCATTGATTCAGTCCCCGCACAAGTGAGTTCAACTTGCAGGTCATGTTTCCTTGTAAAGCTATTTATGTTACTGGAGGACCTTCTTTTGTTAGTCACAACTGCTAGGAGAGCTAGGATTGGTCATACATTTAGCTAGGACTTATATGGTTTTGAGTGACAGGAGGAGGACTCTGTTCCCCAGAAAGTGGGGTGGCTGTTGCCTGGGATGAGGAAAGCCCCCCAGGGTACAGGGTACTGCCTTATGAACAGTTAGCGATAAACAGTGCCCCTAAAATATGGTAAGGCTAAGTTTAATTTTGCCAAGCTTGGTTGTTTATTAGTGGTAATATATTCTAAATATACTTTTATCCTAAATTGTGCTTAGGAACTTTTACAAATACACAATTTCTTGCCTCCAAGTAACTTTCAGTGTAAATTTGGATTTCCAAAGAGAGTTGTATACCCAGATCCACTGAATGTCTGGAGTTGGGCATCTGTAAGCATGTCTGTGTTGTCATAGGCAGGCCTGTCCAACGAGTGGCCTGTGGACTGCACACAGCCCCCAATAGTAGTTAATTCATGGCAGTGCTTGGTGCTACTGGTGGGCCCAGCTCTGTGCTGTTGCCAGCAGGGCCTGCCCCTCCAGCGGGGGAAAGGGACAGGGGGCCCTTTGGGAGTAGCGGGGAGCTGCGTGTCTGGGATGGCAGTGCCAGAGGCCAGTACCTGTGCTCTCAGGGGCAGAGGTGGGGAGCCAGGAGATATTGCCCAGGACAGGGCTGTGGCCAGGCTGCATGGTGCAACACAGGAGCTCCAGCCCAGGGCAGGGGGTGCCACAGGCCTTACCTCCTCCTCTGTCCAGCCCAAGCCAGGTCCAGATTCTCTTCACCACTGCCCATGTGAGTCAGAGCCGCTGCGCTCTGGCTTGGGTGGAAAGAGGTCTGCTTCCCCCTGCCCTCCTGCTGCCGCCTGCAGCATGGCCCAGCCAGGTCCATACTGCACTTCACACTACTGCTGTGGAGTGCGGCACTGGTCCTCCCCCACCATGCTGCAACCCCAGCCTGAGCCAACAGCATGGGGCAGTGTATTGTGTCCCAGAAGCTGCCTGGGGTTCTGTATTAGGTGCACTGTATGCACCTCATTGTGGAGGCTGTCCCTGCCATGTCCCTACAGACCACTGTCCTGTGAGTCCATGTGGGGCTGGGCAGGATGGGAGCAGCTGGGAGCCCCTTCTGGCAGGGTTAGCGGGAGGCAGGGGGCTGGGAGTGAGGGGCACCAGCAGGGCTGTGGGGGCTGTGGCTTGGGTATGAGGGGGAGTAGAGACTGGGGAGTAGAGACTCTGGGTCAGGAGTGCGGGGTACCAGCAGGGCCAGGAGGCTATAGGTTGGGAGTGAGGGCACTGGCAGGGCCAGGAGGCTGCAAGTCTGGAGTGAGGGGCACCAGCAGGGATGGGGGAGGACTGTGGGTTGGGAGTGAAGAGCTGGAGTCCAGGGACAGTTAGTCGGGAGTGAGGGGTACCGGCAGGGCTGGAGAGGCTGTGGCTTGGGAGTGAAGGGCAATGGCTTGGGCAAGAACAAGGCGTATCAGGGTTGCTCAGCACCTCAAAGCAGCAGGGGAACAGCCATAGCTGGACCCATATTCTGGTGAGTGAAGCTTGGATTTTCCATGATAAAAAAACAAACCTGCCAAATATTTAGGTAGTTAGAATTTATTTTATTATAATGATGGAGGCACTGGTAGGCTTCCAAATTGCTTTAAAATTGTAAATATATCAATAGAACATTGTGTTCAACTAATACACACACACACACACACACACAGAGTGGTGTTTCATTTTAATCATGGAATCAATGCAGACTTTGGAGTTTTTAATTAGAGAGCTTGGGATTTTTTTATCAGAGAACTTGCAAATTTTAAACAGAAAACCAGGACCCTTGTCATGGCACATGTTCCCAGCTCTGCACTGCAGGAATGACGCTACATGCCCCTGGACCTACAGTGCCAGATCCAAATGCTGCTTCATTGATCTGGCCCTGGAGGGGCTCTGTGGTCTGGGGTAAATTTGATACCTCTGGTATAGACGTATCTAAGCCACTCCTGTGCTTTTGAAAATCTCAGTTCCTATACTAAGTGTTGCAATGCCTGTACTAGCCCTGCTAATTCAGTGCCTACCAATATCCATCTCAAACTGGATTGACAACCCCCTTTTGCAGGATTGTCTACAGTTTATGAACTATTCCAAGGAAGACTAAACTGCATGCAGTAGGACTATCCCATGTGTTTCAAGTTAAGCATATGCTTCTCTTCTTTTCTGGATTGAAATCTTAGTCTCTTGGGTCTCCCTAATTTAGCACTTCCAAGGCCATTCAGAGATATTCACATGCAAGTCCAATAGGAAGGAATTTGGTATAGACTTCTACAGTACATTACTTTTCAGAATCCAGAATGAAATTCAATGAAATATTTATTGTTTATATAACAAATCTCTAGATAAGGCATATAATAATTTCCCAGATTTTGTAAGAGATATAGTCTTCATTTTGTTTTCCAAGTTGTAGTTTAGAAAAAGCTGTCAGTCCTACACAATGGATGTTTATGTTCTGCACAGAGCATAACTGCCTTGGTTCTTGCTTCTAGTTTAGCATGTTGTAGCATTGCCAATTCATGTGTATTCTTAATGTTTATGACTTCTCAGTAATTTAATTCAGAGATAATATGTATTTCTTACCTGTTCAGCATTTTCAATAAAGTCAACTTCCTTAATACTCAAGTAAATGAATGAAATATTACGTCACTCACACATTTAGAGCCAAGGAAAGATTTTACAAATAATATCAAAGAGTAGAAAAGTCAGCCAACTGTGAAATTACTGATCATCAGGATTTTCCCCCTAGTTTTGACTGCATATAGTGAACTGGAATCGACACATTTTCTGCAGTGTACAGCACTTCTGCCTCACAGTACTTTATACCAATTTGCTTCAGTTGATTACATGTCCATCTTACTAGAGCACTGGAGGTATGCTAGATGGTTTGTAGCAAATTTTCTTATGGAACTTCAGGGAGGATAATATGTTAAAAAACATTACTGTCCATTAATTTTTGCCTGCCCTTACAATGCTTAAGAAGAAAAAAAAATCTCAGGAAAGGTTATTTGAACATTTGTGATCCTAAAAAAAAAGGAAAGATTCTTTCTTCATGCCTGCACAACAGTGGCACATCTGGTTCGAACTTAATTCTTCTAAGGATTTAAGGTGGCATTTAGTAGATTGTTCTTTGTTGAATTAGTTAAATACTAACTTGATTGGTTCATATTGAGGAAGTCATCACCAGATTTGAACCTCAGTCAGTTACTGAAAGCATGAATACTGCTTGGTGATGAGAGTTGTAGGTGTTCAATACTTCTCTAAAAGATCTTCATGGCTTAAAGGGTTCAGTCCTGTGGAACACTTAGGTATGAAAGAGCCAGGCCCCTGCTTTTTTTGAGCTTTAGACAAGGATGCCATGCATTTCACACATGGTGAAGTTGACTTTTTTGTGACCTGTGACATTTTGAAACAAAATTTAGGGTGAGAATTTAGTTCTCTCATCCTCCAATGGATGTTTTTACTATGAGGAAGAGACATGCTATGTTATAGCTTCAGTGCAGCAAGGCCTGAAAATGAATGCTTAACTTGAGGCACATGAGTTATCTCTCTAATGTTGGGGACCACATATATGTGGGGGAGCATGTCTCAAGATTTTGCTTAAAACCATATTTAAGACCGTGACTCTCTGGAAATCCCATTCAAAGCAATAGTAAAAATATGGGGTATGTCAGGCTCAGTTCTTTTAGGAGCTGATCTGTCTCTCAACACCCTTGGAGACTACAGGGTGTAGAGGCAGAGGTGCATCAATACATCAGTTCAAGTCTGTTGTGGTGGAAGGGGAGGGGTGTAGGAGGCCATATCAAGGCCACCACGGTGCAGAGGGAGTGGAGCTGGGGCTGGGGCAGGCGCTGCCCAGCAGGGGCGGTGGGGAGGAGGGTGTAGGATGGAGCCACAGCTCATCCAGGGGGCACAGGAAGGGAGGGGGGCAGCTCCTGCTGCTGTGTGCACCTCATTTGGTGGCTCATCTGTTCATCTGACTCTCCTGCTGCTGCTCCCACCACTCATCTGGGACGGCATGAGGGGGCATGTGCCCCCAGAACTGCTGGGAGGGGGGGGGCTATGGGGTGGCTATGGCGATTTTTGATTTTTGGGGTGGCTGCAGTCCTCTCCTGTACCTCTCTCCCAGTGCTGCCAGTGCCATCTGCCCAGCACCACCTTGGTGCCATGTCCCGTGCAGATCTGGGTCACATACCTCCTCTTCCCCCTCTCCCCGTGCCCTCCCAGGGTATGCACAGCAACAAGAGCCATCCCTTCCCTGTGCCCCCGGGATGAGCTGCAGCTCTGTCCCATGCCTTGTCCTGCCCTAGCTGGGTAGCGCCTGCCCTGGCCCCAGCCCCACATCTCTTCCCTCCCCCCTCCCCTTCCACCACAACAGACTTACCAGCTACGCGCAGCTGTATCGGAAATCAGATCGGTATCGGCTGATATGCCTCCTTAAAAATTGGCTATCAGTATTGGCCCCAAAAATCGCTATTGGAGCACCTCTAGTGGGAGAGAGAAATATCTGCCAGTGCTCCCCTCCCTGCATGCATCAACCTTTTCTCTACCGCATCACATTTTAAAATACAAGCTTACCTAGCTATTTATAGCTGTCTCTTTTTCTTTCAATTATACTATTTCTTTTCAAAATATGAAACTTTTCAGATTTTCTTAGTGTGTGGCTAGTAGTTTAGTTTTCACATGTGTTTTGACTGGTGATCCATGAGTTTTTTGTACGTGCACCCAAACCGATCTTTTGTCCCTTTGATTAAGCTAAATTTCCCCCCTAATTGGGGGACTTAAGACTATACTAGCTATAGTGTCCAGCTGAAATTGTCTTTCCAGAAGAGAAATTCTAACATCTAGGTAGCCTAATTAGCCAGCTCAGTGGGCATGAAGGTGGGGTTGTGCCAGGACCTCATGCTAGCAGCTGTAGCCTCATATGGTCAAAAACCAGGTTTATAATTTGCACTATTAGAGGAACTATTTTTCCTGCCTGTGGGGTGTAGGCAGAGATTGTGTTCTTTACATAATTTCTCTGTAATGCTGCTATAAACAATGAGCTAAAAACTTAGACCTGCTCAGTTTATTAAAAGAACTGACAAATTTCCTTCTGATTGTACAAAGCCATGACACAATTTTATATGATGATGGAAATAAAATGTTGCTATACATGGACCCAGCAAGTTTACTTCTGATGAAACTAAACAAAGTTATATATAAAACAGAATATAAATATGTTTTTTTATATATTTCTTTTTCTTTTCTATCCCAATATTGTCATCATGTTATTGTTGCTGTTTGGCTTTCAAGAAGCCTATTTGTGCACAACCCATTAACATAAGTCATGTAAATTGTTGTGTTTTAATCTATTGCTATGTGTTTGTAATAGAAGAACAAAAGCTTCTAATGTAATGCAGCACTTCCTCACATAATGTGTGATGGGATGTAATAATTTTCCATTGTGTCAGCAAACACTGTGCCATAACAGATGTTTTTAATTACGTTTTTTGATATTCTGATATCTGTGGTAGGTAAACATAGGCTGTGCTAAAATGTTATCTTTATGTAAGTAACTATAACATGTCACACTTGGATACATGCCTAGGGCTTGACTACCTATTGCCTTGCACCTGGTACAGTCAACTACACTTGTGTGAAGACTGCAAGATGGGCATATGTTTGTATATTCTCACCTGTGCATATATTGTAGCTGTGGGAGTTGATTTGCTGTCCCCTCCCTGCCTCTTCTTCCCTCCCCCTCCCAGAGGAGATTGTGTTAAAATAGTCAAGCTGACAAAAAGACAATAATATGGGTAGCAATGATGGGATTGTTGCTGGAGAAAATGGGACAGATTCCATATCTGCTTCACATGTGACACCAATGAGTCTTGACCACCTTTGCTGTATGATCCTTCACAGGCAGCAGATGGTGAACAGAAGATCCCACATTATTAAAGAAGTTGCCAGCTGTGGCTGTGCAATGTTCACACAGGGTTGGAACATACAAAGGCTGTTTGATGCATCTTCATTCACATATGCTGACTTTGGTTAGTGACTGCCCTTCTTTAGTGACTATACCTTTAACATTGTTTTTATTAATAGTCATTTATTTACATTTAGTACAAAGAGTAGTCATCTTCCAAGGAAAGATATGAAATAACATTTATGTGTTAGTTGGAGCCTGAAATGCAGACTGCATTAAAAAAATACACTTTTGAATTAAGCAGATCCCAATACGTTCTCCAAAAGGAAACTTGCTGCTAGTATAAATATACCTAAGACATTGTATCTGAGAATTCACACCCTCCCTGATAGAGGGTTGTGCCTGGGGTCGATGGAGGATTTAAAGGCTGGAAGGGAGGTGGAGCATTGTAATGTTCTGATGGAAGCAAGGCTATAAGCTGATATATTTAAACAATGACCAAACCTTTATGTTCACTAACCTAGTTATACAGCCAAAAAGCTTCTTTCTGTTGTGAGGTCTTTTCTGGCATTTTTGCTGCTGGTTCATCATTATTTGTTTCATTGCCTCATCAAGAAAAGGGGAACATGTTTTTTTTTTTTCCTTTTTATGAAGAGATTATCATTATCTTGAATCTATTCTCATTTTAAAACTCCAAAGGGAATAATTAATATTAATATAAGTTTTAACTTCTAAATATATATCAGTTTTGCAAAAGTGCCTAGTGATTTTGTGCTGCCTTAATTTTGGGGTGTCTGACTTGGAACACTTGAAAGGGGCTTTGTTTTCAGACAGTAGATCCCATGTACTCTCTGAAAATCAGACTTTAAGGTATCTCAGGTTGGTCACTTTTGATAATAGTAGTCATAGTGTGTGCTGTAGGTCTTAAGGAGGTAATCCTGATGTTCCTCCATGGGGGTTAATTTCATGTGGTAGAGGATTTGCTAGGTCTGCACTTCATTTCCACTTTAATGTTATTTGGTAGCTTTAGTGTAGACTTTCTGAAAAAGGGCAAATTTTGTATTAGTAGAAGGAGGGATTTCCTGAAAAGTTTTTTTTTTTTCTTAGCACAATAAGAGCAATTGTGGTGGATAGAAGTCTACACTAGGGCTGTAGAAGGTTCGGTTCCTGATTCGATTCGGCCCGATTTGTTGGCTGAATGTCCAAATCCAAATCAAAGCAGAGGACCCTTTAATCTCTCTGAATTGATTCGGAGAGATTCGGAAAGATTCGGCGATTCGGACATAGAACTTTAAATGTTTTTTCTACATACCTCAAAGTAGCAGGCAGCTCGTGAATGCTGCAATGCTGGGGCGCATGGAATGTCCCACAGAAGTGGGGGGCTCCCTAGTGTGCTCAATAGCATACCTGGAAGTGGACCAGAAGCACTTCCAGCCCACTTCTGGGTCTGCCGGGGAGTGCACTGGGGGGCCCTCTTGTGCCCCCTTGGCTCAGTGACTGGTGCCTCCTGGGTCTGGGGGGGCATCTGGGGTTCCCCTGTGGCTGATTGCCAAGCTGGGGAGGCACAGGGGGAGGCTCGGGGGTTCGGGGGGAGGTCCCTGCGCACTCCCTGGTGGAGCTGGAAGTGGACCAGAAGTACATCCAGGCCACATCCAGGTTCACCACAGAGCACATGGAGTACCCCCCCCACACACACTCTAGTGGGATGTTTCATCCACCCCAGCATTGCAGTGTTCACAAGCCGCGCTGGTACCTCAAGGTATGTAGAAAAAACTTTTAAAGCTGTGTCTATGGCTGAATTGCTGATTCTCTGAATCAGCATCAAAACTTCAGATTCGGCTGAATCGAATCAGGGACAGTGATCTGAATCAACTAATCGAATCACTTTCCCTAATTCAGGCCAAATCCAAATCGAATAGGGCCTGCTTTGCACACCCCTAGTCTACACTTCAATTGCTGACTGGCATGCATGAGGAGGAGAATATGAATGAATGTACTTCTAGATATTACTGTGCTCAGGGCCATAAACATGCTAGTAATATATATATATATATATATATATAATAATAGTGGATTTGATTTCTGATTATTTATAAAACCACAGCAATAGCCAGGAAGCTTTTTTAAATACAGTCTGAAGCTACTGCTTACGTGAATTTGTTTTTTAAATGCCCATGAATGCATTTAGGATGATTTTCTTATATTTAGAGTCATATCAGCTTCTTACAACCAAAAACTGTCATTCTCCAAGGACTGCTTGATGGTCCATACGCAGAGAGTCCACATCCCAGCTTAATGCATGGGGCCATATTACAAGATTTAGCACAATTCGCACCTACTTGATAATGTCAGTTGACAGGTCAACCAGTGATTATCAGTGGGAAAAGCGATCTATCCTTTTTTCATGAGGAAGTACATGTAGAAGAATCAAGCTGAAATGTGCTAGTTTGTTAATATATTGAAGTATGCAATGTTGTTGTCCATTCTGTATGTGGCTGGCTTCAGATCTCAGTGATGTCAAACTGATATTTTTGTGGACGCTAAAAATTGATTCATTAGTGTTTATTTTAATAGTTGCAAATTAGTGGTATGGGTAATCAATCTGATGTTTGTTTGTGAATGGTCCAGTCCTCAGTATCAGTGCTTTAAGTTACTTTAAATTATTCCTACATTTACAAGAAAAAGTATATCATTTGTTTCCACATGATTTCATCAGTGTACTTAACCGTGCTATCTTGAAAAGAAATTCCACATATTGCTAAAAGGGTGTTTGAGAGGTATCACTGTCCATTTTGATTCACTTTTCTCCTCTCCTGACCAAAATTGTCATTTGGGTTCTTACGTGGGGAATATTTTGGACAAGAAGAGATTATAGATGTATTACCAGACTCTGTGCTATGGTATGCCACATACTTTCTCCTGAATTTCTGTAGCTTCTTAATCACAAGTTTTATTAATGGTATGCTTTTTATTTTGGGGTAACTTTTTTTTTCTTCTACGATAACCCTTTTGATTGTAGTGATAAATCATTCTTTAGTTTCTAAACGTGTGTCAACAATGTTAAATATAGAAGCTAGAAAAAGATAGAATTATTGGGAACTCAGAACTTACTTAAAAGCCATCTGCTTCTTCTGTTTAGGTCATTCATGTGAGAATTTTTCTCCAAATTTTATGGGTCCCACTTACGATCCTTAATAGATTTTTGCCACCACTGTGAAAGAAAATAGAGAACTGAGAAGCAGTATGGTAGAGAGCAAGATGCAGTAGCCAGTGTAGTTCTGCTAAATCCTATTTTGCTGGCAGTAAAAATGCATTGTCACAAGGGTATATACACTGTAGATTTTAAGTGAGCCACGGGCATGGCACATGTGGAATAGAACACATGATTTTCATCTCCGTAAGCTCAGCCTTCTGTCAGATGAGTTGCAGCTGCTTCTTCCTTAATTTTGAGTAAACTATCATATCATATTATGTGTATGTTGATCATCTAGCCACTAGAGGTCAACACTTAAACTTGGTCAAAGCTGTTTCTATGCAACAGAAAGCAGTAATGATTTTGAATATAGAGACTTATCATACGGAGGGAAAATCTCAAGTGTCCTAAATTAAGGTATGTGAGGAGTTCAGTGAATATGTACAGCTGAAAATCTTTATAAATTGTGGAACTTTGGATATTTATTACAGGATAAATCTTTTGTTGCTATATGATAACTTTCCAGACTTCTGCTTGTCCACCTTCCCAAATCAAGTAGGTGAATATAATGAAAGAAAAATATAGCTTGTCTTTGTTCTTCTCAGTCATCCCAGTGAAGAGGAAGCAAGTAGATGTTGTGCCTCAGTTGATACAGTGTAATGATGGTGCTGACACTTTTTTAACTTTCTTAGAGAACATCTATTTATATGGCCACTCCTTGGTTTTTTTTTTCAAATGTATTTTGCAATGAACTTTGGAAAAATGGAATTGTATCACTATATTACTTCAGTCAACTGATGGCTGTTTTTTGAATAACTGCTGCCTTTTGTTTGTATAAAGGAGATACATTAGGATAGTTTTATTTGCATACAATGTATGATTAAAAGAACAATGTTGAGGTAATTTTTCAAATGATTTTTTCCTCTTACTGTCATTTATAATAGCTCTTAGAAGATTCATACTTCAGGCACATTCACTTAGAATCAAATAATGTCTGAGAACATTTTCTGACTCGCCTTAGCTAATTTTGGTGAGCTAATGAAGAGAGATTAATATCTGTTTCACCATTAAGATATTAATGAATTTTCAGTCCTGTCCACCTAAGTTATCCATTCATCTTTTCCTAAAAGACAAATTATTGCATAACTTTCAATAACGCTCCTGAGCTGCATTACATTGATAATGAGAATACTTGTTTAAACGGTAGCATTTTTATTATACAAGCTTAAGGTACATAGTCAGGTGGAAGAATAAATACCCCTAAATCCTTAGTGATGACAAAGTTCTTAATACATATCAGTTAATGAATGCCTTGGACAACATTTGGAGCCAAAATCATTTTGCGTATGTTGCGTCTAAATAGAGAAAGAAGGTGTTACACAGTAGATAAGTTTCCCTTTATCTTTCTAATTGGAGAAAAATGGTCATTTTTCCCATAGAAGACGTAGAATTTCCATTTCTGTTGGCGTTAGGTTGGTTCAGGGGTCATCTGTATCATCCCCTTAAGGCCTGTCTGAGTTGCAGCATCTAGCACTATGCATTAGCCCTGGATATCATACTGTCTACTGCATTTCCATGGAGTGACAGCCTCTGAACACTTTTTTGTAAAGCAGAGTAGGATAGAAAGACATGGAAAAAGTCTGTAGCTCTGATTAAATTACTTTAAGCAGTTTGAGGACAGGAGCTTCTTTAGGTTTTGTATGTATGTAAAGAGAGCCTAGCACAATGGGGCCTTGAGGCATCTTACAAGAAATAAGTTGTTACTGTGATGTAACACTAATCTTTGTGAGTTTGAGGAAGGAAGAATCTGCCAGAGGTCTGTTGGCTGTCGTTCTCTGTTCCACTAACACTCTCCTTGCATATAGGGAGGCCCTCCTGGGGTTGTGGATTAAGGAGATGGGAGCTTTTATGGGATTAGAGAGAGAGAGGGGAGTTTAACTTCCTGCTTGCGTGTCCCTGTGCTGGGATTTATGGATTCAAACTATCTTCTCAACCTGCGAGGCAAGATTTGGAATATTTGCCCTTCAGGTTGTTCTTAATTGCTTTTTGTTTAGTTGGTTGGTTGTTTTTTTGTTTTCTTTTAAAATAAACTACATATTTGACTTAGATATTTTGTTAGTGTAGTTTCATAAAGTAGCTCAGAATTGGCATCCTCATATTTCATTATTGACCTCCTTCTTGGTTTTTGCAAGCCTTCTCATTATGTGACTAATCAAAGACTGGGGGACAGAAGAGGAGCATAGTGAAAACTTCATTAGTTCTGGATTTGGCATTTATCCCATAGAAAGTGTGGTTGAGGCCCAAATTAATTTTCTCTTTTTTTTAAATATAAACATCCATTAAATTGCAGACATCTGGTGTTCCTGGCACTTAAAGCTGCAGATCCCAAAGAGCTTTTTTCTTTCTGTTTAAATATACATGATCTGTTGTGTTGATAAGCCACTTCATCCGATCAAAAGAGCATCAAGCATTTTTATTTCTCCTCTTTTCATAGCAGAGAGAATCAGAAACCTCCTCCCTATTTCCAGTGTTTACAATATTGATTGTACTGCATAGGTAACGTATCTTTATTGAAAGATTTTAACTATAATGGAAGACATAAATATTGGAATATGAAATTAATGCTTTATTTGCATCTTCTGTTCAATTTACCACAAAAGTAATCCTGTGTTACACATCATAACCTGGATCTCAGAGTAAAAAATGTAACTGGAGAAGCAGGTACACTAAATTACAAAAGCTTAGAGTTTATCTGAAAAAAACCCATGGGGGAGCAATTGGGCATAAAGATAATCTGTGGGAAGATAAGGTCTAGCTGAGTTTCACTTAGGTCTTGTACCCTAGTCTCCCATGAGAAACTATAAGTATACAGATGTTCAGGGTTTTTTCTCTTAGAATAAAAATGACCACCCCAGGAGAACAATATCCTGGATACAACTAGGGTTAAATTATGCCCAGGAGGAGATTTTCTCCCGAATGTCTGTACGTACTGTGACTTCTCTTAAAAGAGAACATAGTCCTTCAGCATCTCCCCACCTCCCCCCCAGAAAGACAGTCTGTCGCTTGCTGGGCTCTGCTGCTGCAGCAGGGAGCAGAACATTCCTTCTTCTCAATCCTCATGTTATGCTTCAGGGAAACCAGGGAAAGTCTGGGTCAGTCAACCAGCTCTGCCCTATTGCCATTTGTCACCAGGGAGACTAAGGGAGCTGGAAGAGCATGCTGAAATGTGTGTATGGGCTCCCCACTGGCTGCACAGTGACAGCACTGCAGAGGTCTCCATTCTTCATGCCCTTAGCACTCAAATGTCTGTACATTCACCTCTGGGTAAATTTTCTTATCAGAAAAGCAAACTGGGGAGAATTCTCCCAGATTATTTGAGTGTGTGCAAGAGCCTCAGTTTTGGACTTAAAGGGAAAAGTTGAAGAAAAGGTGATGGTGGCTCCATTTTTACACTTATGCATATCCAGTTATTGCTGGCTCTCATTGGGCCCCCACTGTCAGTTGAACCAGCCTCAGGATTGTTTTAAAGCCATACTTATAGCTGGAGCCGAGCAGCAGTTCTCTCATGGCCCCTTTCTCTTCATTGTGTCTATTCCAAGAAAGGTGCTGGCATCCAGCCATCATGGGTGTTTTTACACTGCACCAGATTATTCCTCCAGTAGCTAGCTAAGTTAAAGTGATAGTTGATTTGTATTGCTAAATTAACGTGAAGTAGTCCTGTCTAGAAATGGTATTTGATGTAATTTTGTACATTATTATCATTCAAGCAAAAATGCTTTGATAGTTTTGCAGTCAAACCAACAGTTACCTGCCACGTTAACATACCATTTTCAGTTGAAATTACAATTTATGCCAGAGGAAATGAGTAATGTTTCTTGTTGTGTGCTGGATTTTTCTTTTGAATAAGTTAGAGGTGACAGCAGTTCATAAAGTTTCCTTAGGAAATGTTGATCTTTTTGAATTTTTTTTTAGTTTTATGCCAGCTAGGGCTTAAAGTTCCCAAAGACATGGCCATATCGTGGGCTTCATCTGGATTCCCAGTCTTGTCACTGGGAATGGGTCATATGCTGTGACCCCTTTTTAGTTCTGGAAAATCAGCACTGCACATGATCCTCACAGTTGTTGTTTCTGAGCTTGGACCATAATAATGGCTCACTGTCCTTATTCTATCCTTTTAGATTTTATGGGAGAAAGTATTGCTCTAGTGACAAATATGATTTTAAAAGTGTGGGTTTGTTCTCCCACCGATGAACGTAATTTTAATGGGTATTTAATCCTTGTGAAAGGTGCTGGATTGTGACAGCACTTAAAGATGAATTTCTACATTTATCTGCAGAAGTGGTACAGCACAAGGGATCGGCTGTGCATGCTTCCCCTACGAATAGGCCTGAACCCTGACCTGAAGAGACCACCTCTAGAGATAAGTCTCCATGCCCATTCAATCCTTGACCTCCCTGCTGAGACTGCCATCAGGTTTGCCAATTTATGATGTGGACACCAGGCTGAAAGTATCAGTTCGTTTCATGTCACTTACCAAACTAGCTGTGAATGATAATGACTTAGTAATGACCTGGAGGTGGTTTCAAGCCAATGGCCTAGAGGTGAAAGGCTTCTCATAAAATTACTATTCACATGAGCCATCTCTTTTTCCTGTGAATGCTTTTTGCAGTCAGGATACAGTACTTCCCTTGTGTGTATGCTGGGCTGGTTTTACAAGGCATCAAGTGCTGTTATCTTGTGTGTCTAAATATTAAATTGAACCTGTGGGGCTTTGTTCTACATCACACATAAAGACTTGAACCTACACCCACTGAAGTCAATTGAATAGCTTGATGTCAATGGTACAGGATCAGGCCCTCAGCCTTGCTGGTGCTTTCAGTCAGATTGTGAAAGATGTATACAGTAAAAACTCTGAAAGTATTGTTATTCCCTGTGTGTAATTTCTGTCTTCTTCCCCACCCCCCATACATTACAAGGAATAAGAGCCAACTAATGTATTTTGTGAAATTACCACCCCCCCACTTTATTCTTCCTTTAATAATTGATTCAAACCCAGCCTTTTTTTTTTTTTTTTTTGCATAAACTCTAATGGTGTCAGAGCCCTTTCTCCCCTTTTTCCTTTCAAAAGCATTTGAATAACATTGCTCATTTAAAACCTGTCTTAACCTCAGCAATATGCTTAGGCTATTTGAATTCTTGTTCTATTTTTCCTCTTTGTTATTCACTGTACAATTTGTTTAATGCCAGTGCAGCCATGCATTACCAGTCAACCTTATATAAAAATTCCTTAATAAATTAAATAAAGCTCTGTATGGGTCAGCTTAGACTAGCCCGATTAAAAAATGATTTACTAAAGAGGTAGAAGTAGAGGGATACTAGTACGTGCTTCTAAATCAATTATGAGTCCATTCACTCTCGGCCTATTGTGTGTAATAGTGTATTAAAATGCATTCTATATTGTAAAAAAAAAGATTGACTCTTTCATTGAAACTGAATTAACATTTGCAAGCACATAATAGTGTTTGAAAAGCTATAAACATTTAAATTCCATCCCTCATTGCTGGCTAAGCATATACAGCCAGAGTTGTAATATCCAGATA